>NC_046167.1:72715684-73015684 GCF_011064425.1 Rattus rattus | reverse complement strand
TGGCACCTCTCCTGCAGCAGTTCTGCATGGGTGCAGGTTGTGGACTGCCAGCAACACCCCACACACACACACCCCTCTTCTTTCCTCTGTCCCCAGCTCTCCCCTCTCTCGACGACCCAACTTCCAAATCCTTCTGATGTCCCTTGCTGAGGACAGCCTATGACACTGCCAGTGGACCAGTCATAGGACCTTCTTCTGTCTAGGTTTTGTTCTCTAAAGCAAGGTCTTATGTGTCCTTCTGGCTGGCTTGAATACTAGCTGTGTTGCCAGGCTGATCTCCAGTTCTCAGGAATGGCCTCTGGAGTGCTGGAATCACAGATATGCGCCACCAAGTCCATCCCTTCCCTTCTCCACTGTAAAACAAGCCTTTTTAATTCCTGACTCGGAAAGGAGTTTATTTTGCCTGAGGTCGCAGCCAAGCGGAGGAGGGATTCCGCCCCAGGTCCTTGTGCTGCACATGCCTCTCCCAAGTCCAGCTTCAATGGCCTCTTCTCTCCAACTAAGTCTACTGACTCTCACATCACACCTCAGTGAGGGTTCTCCAGTCACGACAGCCCCTGCTGACAGCTCGTGCCCGTGTTAGACCTAGAGCTATAACATGCACCAGAATTCCAGACTCCTAACAAAAAGGAAAGGACAATGCAGATACTTTCAGAATGCATGGATTGAATAAAAGCATTTTAAAAGAGTGAACTGCTCGTAGAGAAAGCAGGTGAGAAGTTGGTGCAGCCCCCCACCCCCACCCCAGTCCCTTTAACACAGGCCCTGCCCTCCTCGGTGGCCCCGGGTGAATGGAATGTTATTAACCCAAGGACAATTACTACTGGTGTTTGATTTGAAGTCCGAGATTGTGGTAAGCTAGGATAAATCTCTGGTCTCTGCTGTTCACATCCTCTGATAGAAGAGCGCATTCTGGAAAAAACCCTCAAACAAGACAGCTCATTCCTGACCAGGGCTCAGTGCTATGACAGCAACCACATAGAGCTCGGCTCTGTGCTACCTACACCTGCTGAGCGAAACCACACTGACTTTTGTGCGCGTAGAAGCACTTTCTGTGATGTTTAGCCAAGGTTTACCCAGGAAAAAAAGCTGAAAGCTAGGCAGGGGTACACTCAGTTGGCAGAGGGCTTACCTGGCCATGGCCTAGAGTCCTGGGTTCCACTCACGTATGACGGTTTTTAAGAAAAGAGCTGAACGGGAGCCTGAGAGCAGGTCAGTAAGCAGCAGTCCTCCAAGGTCTCAGCCTGAGGGCCTGCCTCCAGGTTCCTGCCCGAGTAAGGGGCTGTGATCTGGAAGCCTGAATTGAAATTAACCTTTTCCTCCCCAAGTTGTCCCCTTTTTTAAAAACAAAAAAAAGTTGAGACAGGGTTTCTTTATCCTGGAATTTGCTCTAAGCGATCAGGCTGGTCTCCAAGCCACAGACCTGCCTGCCTCTGTCTCCCTAAACCTGAGAACCGGGATCAAAGGTGTGCTCCACCATGCCTGGCATTCCGAAATTGTGATAGGAATCAAACTGGAACAAAGGAGAGCGGTGGATCAGCCTGCAGGGATGCTGGTGGCCGAGGGAGGTTGGGCACACTTTTTTTTAAAAGATTTTATTTTTTTACTTATTTTATGTGTGAGTACACTGCCACTGTCTTCAGGCACACCCGAGGAGGGTATCTGATTCCATTTCAGACAGTTGTGAGCCACCATGTGGCTGCTGGGAATTGAACAAAGCACCTCCAGAAGAGCAGTCAGTGCTCTTAACTGCTGAGCCATCGCTCCATCCCCAGGCACATGCTCTTACAGTGCCGTAGAAACAACTACAATTTGGAGACAACACCCTCTCTTTAAAAAGTTATCTTTGTTTGATGTGTGGATAAGGTCGGAGAAAAGCTGGGGCTTCCCTCCCACGCTCACACGGGCGATGGCGCTTGAGCTCTGCTCACCTACTTTCACAGGAAGTGCCTTTACCTTGCCGGGCCCCTAACACACATTTTTAAAAATTTACATACATAAGTACACTGTTGCTCTCTTCAGACACACCAGAAGAGGGCACCGGATCCCACTACAGATGGCCGTGAGCCACCATGTGATTGCTGGACATTGAACTCCGGGCCTCTGGAAGAGCAGCCAGTGCAAGAGCCGCCTCTCCAGCCCCTTTACCCCCCCTTTTAAAAAGTACATCTTCCTGTCCTTTCATAACCCAGGAACTTCTGTGGTTTGCTTTGCTTTCCAGTGCCACATGCACGCTGGGTAAGCATTCTCCCAGAGTTACACCTCAGGCCCTGCTTTCCCTTCCTTATTCTCCTAAGGAAGCTAGCATTCAGTACAGGGATGTTTATCGACCTGCTTCTTAAAGAAACAAAGGGTAACAGTATAAAAGGAGATTTTGATCCATTTATAATATGTCTAGTGAAGAGCTGTAGCCATTTAAAAGGGTATCGAAGAGGGCTGGGGAGGTGGCTCAGCAGTTAAGAGCACTTGCTGCTCTTCCAGAGGACCTGGATTCAGTTCTCAGATCTCAGCATCCACCTCAGGAGAGATCCAAGGCCTTCCTTCGGTCTCTGAGGGTGACACCTGCCCTCATGTCATATATTCTCTCTATTCTCTCTCTCTCTCTCTCTCTCTCTCTCTCTCTCTCTCTCTCTCACACACACACACACACACACACACACACACACACACACACACACACACACACACACACACACAGAGCTCAGCGCTGGAGAGCACTTCCACAGTCCACGTTCAATTCCCAGCATTTATGGACTGAATGTTTTTGTTTGCTTACTCGCTTGTTTCTCAAGACAATTTCGCTGTGTAGCCCTGGCTGTCCTGGAACTAGAACTGAGCTTTTTTTCCCCCAAGTTCTGATTTTATGTGTGTGTTGGGTAGTTGGGATGGAACCCAGGACCTTGTATGCACCACTACCCAAGGATTCTATCGCTAAGACAAAGCTTCAGCTTTTATGAGCGGTAAACAATTCCCACAAATTATCCCAACATTCCCAGATAAGGCTTGAACCTCCCCATACACAAGGTAAATAAAGTGTAATAAAATTGAATAGAATATTAACTATAGGTATCTCTGGTTGGCATATTTTTTCCTCTGGTCAGTGTATTAATTTTCTTTTTTTGAGACAGGTTCTATGTAGCCCAGACTGGTCTCAAACTTGAGTTCCTCCTGCCTCAGTCTCCCTAGTGGTGCATTTACCCAGGCTCGTGTATCATTAGGCCTGAATCCCCTGTTTTTATTTACTCCTGAATTTTCTCACCATAAAAAAACTAAACCATAGTCAGAAAAACAATCTCTTCACCCACCCACCCCCACCCCTGCCCCAAGGCAGATGTTAGCAGATAATTTCTGTTGAAGGATCAGGATGTAGCTCAATGACAGAATATTTACCTGCTGTCTACAAGGTTCCAAATTCAATCTTCAGCAGCAAACTCTCACACACACATACATGAAGTGGAAACTTAAGGAAGGGTTCTTTGGAAAGTGTTGGTGTTCTGCTGGGGCAAACACATGAAGGAGTGGTTTCACTGAAGCAGACACAGGAGAGAGGATGTTCTGTTAAAGCAAGCACGTGGAAGGACAGGTGATGACAGGTTCTTTATTAACGACACACACGTATTGGTCTGCCTCATATTGTGTAGTTGAGCTCCATCTGTTGGGACACCATAGAGAGAAACGGACTGAACAACTTCCGGTGGTGTGCTGAGGCTTCTCGTCACTTCTATGAACTCCGCGGCTGATTGACAGAGTGATGTCAGCTGAGACACTCACATATGGAAGACAAGACACATACTGAGACAAGACCCGTGGAGGATACTCGATGTTGACAGGGAGTATAAAAAAAGACTCAACAGAACAGTGACGGAGGCTGAGCTAGGCCATCACTTGTAGGTCTCCCGTCTCTGCTGATCTTCGACTCCCTTTCCCTGAGGCACTGCTGAGAACCTCTTCTGGAGTTCCTGCTGGTTCCTCCTGCTGACTTGAATCTGTCTCTGCTGTTGATTTATGTTTGCTAACCCAACTCAACCGACCTAGACTCCTGGAATATCCATAGTGTTTACAAGTGGAAGGAGCTGTTGCTACTGACCTGTGCACTGGACTGGTGATTCCTGAGAACCTTTCTAAACAGGTTCACCCCCACCTCCCCCATCCTTTCTTTTCCACTACCTCTGCTCGGGAGCGAGTGGGCTGCAAGGGAGGTTAAAATATTTAAGAACCATCATTAAAAGTAGTAGGTTACAAAAAAATTAGTTTTACACACACACCTCAAACAACAATGCAAATCCAAAAGCAAGCAAACAACCCCCCCACCCCCACCCCCAGTTAAAGGCAGGGCGGTCCTATGGTGAAGCAGAACGTCTTCGGGGCCCCTATGGAGCTGCAGGCAGGGAATGAAGTGCTAGAACTCTCCACTTTGCTGTATGCATCAACTTTTGTGCAGACTTAAAAATCTGGACATTTGGGGTTGGGGATTTAGCTCAGTGGTAGAGCGCTTGCCTAGCAAGCACAAGGCCCTGGGTTCGGTCCCTAGCTCTGAAAAAAAGAAAAAGAAAAAAAAAAAGTGGACATTTATGTAAAGTATAACTCATTTAAAAACCCATAACCCTGGGCTGGAGATGGCTCGACAGGTAAGAGGGTGCTCCCTGCTCTGGCATAAGGTCCAAGCTTGATTCCTAGCAGCCACACAGTGGCTCAAACTGCCGATACCACCATTAACTCTGGTCTCAGATGAACCGGTGTCCTCTTCTGATATCCACAGGCTCCTTTGTGCAATCATTATACATTAAACAAATTCATACACAAAAAATATAATTAATTTAAGAAACCCATACCGGTCTTACATAGTAGTATATGCCTTCCATCTCAGTACTTGGGAGGCAGAGGCAGGAGGATCTGTGTGAGGCCAACCTGATCCACATAGCGAGTCTCAGGACAGCCAGAGCTATTTAACAGGAAGGTTTTGTCTCAAAACAACAAAAACCCCCATGCCTTCAAGGTCTACAATGTCTGCTTGGGTTTAATACCTGGCACAACAAAAGAAGGGGAAGGGAAGGGGAAGGGGAAGAAGGGGAAGAAGGAAGGGAAGGGAAGAAGGGAAAGAAGGAAGAAGGGAAGGGAAGAGAAGGAAGAAGGGGGGAAGGGAAGGAAAGGAAGGAGAAGGGAAGAAGGGAAGAAGGAAGGGAAGGAAGGGGAAGAAGGGGAAGATGGGGGAAGAAGGGAAGGGAATTGAAGAAGGGAAGGAAGAAGGAAGGAAGGGGGAAGGGGGAAGGGAAGGGAAGGAAGGAAGGGGAAGAAGGGGAAGGGAAGGAAGGAAGGAAGGGAAGAAGGAAGAAGGAAGGGAAGAGGAAGAAGGAAGGAAGGGAAGGAAGGGGAAGGAAGGGGAAGGAAGAAGGGAAGGGGAAGGGAAGGGAAGGAAGGGAAGGGAAGGAAGGGAAGGAAGGAAGGAAGGGGAAGAAGGAAGAAGGGGAAGGAAGGGGAGAAGGGAAGGAAGGGAAGAAGGGGAAAAAAGGAAGAAGGGAAGGAAGGGAAGAAGGGGAAGGGAAGGGGAAGGAAGGGGGAAGGGGAAGGGGAAGGAAGAAGGGGAAGGGGGGGGAAGAAGGAAGGAGAAGGGAAAGAAGGGGAAGGAGAAGGGGAAGAAGGGGAAGAAGGGGAAGGGAGAAAAGAAAAGGAAGGAAAAAAAGAAAGGAGGAGTTACAGGGCTGAAGTCTAAGAGCAGAGGCTGCTCTAGCAGAGGCCCAGGAGCACCCTCAGCACCCATCACGAGGTGGTTTATAGCTGTAGCTCCAGGGCACCCAGCCACCTTTTCTAGTCTCTGAGGACATCAGACGCAGAAGCAGTGCACACAGACATGCAGGCAAAATAAGCACACACGTAAAACCGTAAAAAGAAAATGGCAACAGCAAAACTCTGGGGAATCCACATTGTCGACATGGGAATCAAGTGGTGACTGTAGGGGTTGTCAGTACTTGGAGAATGGCTGGCAGCAGTCAGATGGGGACAATGTGGCCCAAGTGCGTGGCCTGGGCCTCAATGCTCTACTTCAGGGTCACCCATTAGGGTGACAGAGAAACAAGTCACAGGAAACCAGTGGCTTTTACTGACACTTTCTTGTAGGCCAGGTGGGCTTGGCTCAGCCTTCGTGCCTCAGCCTTGGGAGAGCTGGTAACCCACGAGGAGGTCATGCTCCGCCTTCACAGGGCAGGGTTTACCTTACAGGGGAAGCAAGTCTCAATTTAAAGGACGAACGTTACAGGGTGTCCGTCCTGAGGGTTAGCCAGAGGGACATAGAGGAAGCACCAGGGTTGTGAAGGCCAACCCAGCATGGTAGCTGAGGTACAGGGAGAGGGCTCTAGCAGGGGTAGAGCACAGGAGGGTCAGCGGCTTGGCTCAGCAGGTAGCTAGCTGCCAACGCCGACAATCAGAGTTCAAATCCTAGGATCCACATGGTGGAAGGAGAGAACTGACTCCTTCACGTTGTCCTCTGGCCCCTTTATTCTCAAAATAGATGGATATGTGACTTTTTTTTTTTTTAAAGCACACAGGAGTTCCAAAGTACTGCAAATGAGGTATGTCAGAGGCCAGGCACGATCTGCCAGTGAGCAAAGCCCACACTTTACCTTAACCCTTTATTCACACCTGGATTAAGTTTTGTTGTTTTGACAATTCTGGGGAGAGAACTCAGACTTACCCACAACACTGGGCTAGGTTTCTGCTATTGAAGACTCCAGCCCACTGAGGCAAACCTTCACGGAACGGGCCACACGTTTCTGCAATCACGATCAAGGGTATTTAGCAAACACCTGCGTACACAGCACACCGCATTCGCTCAGTCAATGCTAAAATGCTAAACCCAGGCCAGGCAAGGTAGCAAATGCATTTAATAGCAGCACTTACTGATCTGAGTTCAAGGCCAGCTTGGTCTTCATGGCAAGTTCTGGACCAGAGCTACACTGAGATAGACCTATCTGCTGAAACCTTGGCCTAGGCAATAGAGATCACATGGCCATAATCACTGCCAAGACTCGGGTCTGGTATCATGTTTGTGTTTCTGTTATCGCCACAATTTGTATAGATACATGTTCGATAGATTGTGAAATACCTACCCATTTTTATGCTTTCGCCCTCAGGTGAAGTCTTGCAGATGGTCTGGGCAGACGTTATTAGTTTGTTCTTCCCATGCCCTTTAGAGGGGGAGCTGTGCACACCTGAGGCAGATGTGAATGCAGGCAAAACACCCACACACATAAAAGAAAAGGTTAGGCAAAGTAGAGCCACCCTCTCCCAACCCCTGGAGATGCAGCAGAGTGGGCTGAGGGTGACAAGTAGCCATGGAATTCTCTGAATGAGTTCTCTGTACCAGGGAAGGGCAGGGAGGACAAAGACGGAGGCTCTCCTGAGACAGGAGCAAAAGTCACCCCTGGAGAGGATTCTCCCGTGCCCTTTGCTAGTTCTTTGCATGAGCCCAGCTCTGCTTTACAGGGACGGACATTCCATAACAGTGTTCCTGCCAAGTACATGCCTGTGGGACAGGACACAAACATGGGGTTTGTCTGTTGGCCGTTCCATACACACTTAATTCATTTACTCTTCAAACTTCTAAAAGGAAGTTTCATTTACAACTGGGGCAGCCACAGCTGACTCACAAAGCTGACCCCATGGCAGGCCCCTTCCTACACCAGCCAGATGGCGCTTCCCACAGGGATCCAGTATGGCTGTGGAAGGCCTGTCAATCACTGTACAGATGCTCCCTGGTGCTTTTCCACTCTTCCCTCCACATGGGCAAGCTTCCGGACAGAAAGACCCACAGTTGGTTTTATACATTTTTTGTTATAAAACGTTTAATGTTAACCTACAATACAATGTAAACCTTTATGAAAAAATTTGAAGTACACTAGATTTCTTCAGGAAATTATTAACTACTCAGGTGCAGTACAGGTGGGGCACTGCATCTCTGTGGATGCATCTTCTGTTGCTGCGTTCTTCACAAGTCAAAACCTCCCCCCTGACAAACAGAAAAGCCAACCAGCTGGAAGGTGGAGGTCCCTGTCCAGTGCCAGGCGACAGCCTCTGATTAAGTGCTCTGGGGCTGCTGCGTCTTCTGTTGCCTCTGACATTCTTTCCTTGGCCTTGGCACTGTCAGCAATTTTCATAATAACTGATCAGTTGGAAAATTCTAGGGTTTTTTTCTTTTTTGTGTAAGTTTTTAAAGAAATAGGAATTCTCTTGCCTTCTCTGCATCTCATAGTGGAAGCAAGCAAGGAGAAAAACAAAAACAAAACCTATCTGCCGCAGACAATTCTGCAGAGGAAGAAAAGACCAGACTGAGGCTGCAAATTTCAACTCACTCAGGCATTGTTGCTTGGTCATCCCCATGGTCATTCAGCCGAGGCCATCTGACAGGGGATGGAAACAAATGCTTCCACTGTCCATGACGACTTTGGAACAATTGGTGGGATCTTTTGGAAGCAATTTAAACAACAGCAAATGGTCGCAGGTCTCTTCTAGCTCATAGGTTTAGGGAGTCCCAGACTGAACTGGCCTGGGGGACAAAAGGTGAAGTCCACAGCTCACCCAGGGAGAGAAATGGCCCCCAGACAGCAGAACTGGGGACAGCAAGAACACAAAAGTGTTTCACAGCTGCTGGAGAGCCTCACGTGGTGGTGCATACCCACATCTGCACCACAGGAGTGGGGAGCAGGAGGGTAGCTCAAGGCCAGCCTTGGGTATGTAGTTTGAGGCCACTTTGGGCCATCGGAACCTATCTCAAAAAGCTGAGAGGAAAACTAAGGGAGGGGACAGGTGATGGGAGCTAGGTAGGTACTTCAGCACAAGCCTCCAGGACATGAGCAGGCTGCCCTCAGAGTTGTGGCAAGAGCGGACCCCTTTTTTATTAGTCTGGCATCTAGTATATTTTTGCAGTTATCAAAAGGCAAAAGGCATAAAATTAAAATGTACACATTACAGAACGAGATTAAGAGGGAAAATCAGAACTTCCCCAAGCAGCCATGAACAAGACACTTCCACAGTACACATGCCCATGTGCCGGGCAGTCAGACAGGGACTACAACCTGGGAGGGTGGCTCCAAGTGGGAAAGCCCCTCTGCATCGCTGTCAGCAAGACAGACTTCTCCTGAGCGTCCTCTCAACCTGTCACTGTAGTGCTGGCTGGCTTAGCTGCGCTAACACTTCCCAAGGTAGAATCAGAGCCCTGTGCTAAGGCCTCAGGGATCTTCTCAGGTTTTCCAAATGACTCCACAAGCCGTCCTCTAACAACGGAGAGCTGCAGAGAACAGAAGCACAGGACTGTCACAGAGAGCAGTGGCTTTAGAGGGGCTCTTGGAGGTGACCAACACAAGCTATGCTTTCTCCGGACTGGAATGCCCCCACACACTAGTGACTACAGGAACCTCAGAGAGCGGCAGTGTCAAGCCTGTACCAGCACAGCTAGCCCATACTGGAACACTTGTCAGCACACACTGGCATGTGCTCATACATGGCTCAACCACATACCTACTACTAAAAAACTCAATCACAGACGAGACATTTCAAGGGGGAAAGGCTCCTGCTGCTTCACCACGGCAAGAGGAAGGCTGCAAACTGTCTCTGGTGCCATGAAATGTGCTTTCCAACAACACACACAGGCTGGCAGTCCAATTTCTCTTTCAAAGTTTCTGGTTCAAAACTTTGAGACAGGGCCTCCTCACTCTGTAGACCAGGCTGGCCTGGAATTCAGAGATCTGCTGCCTCTGCCTCCCAGCACACCACCATGCCTGCGATGGGTCTATATCCTTAAACATCATTATCATATGTGCACTCAAACAGGACGAGCCTCCGCAGGTGGAACGGAGGGCCCGGCCCGGTCCCTAGTCCTCTGGAAAGGCACCGAGCTCGGCAAGTTAGGAAAGCTGGGAAGAGCAGCGTGTGCAGTGAGAGGGAGGCAGGAGCTGCTGTCCTTTGCTTGAGACCCCTTCACCACCACCTGGTACAGATGCCAAGGAGAAGCTGTATGTGTGTGTAAAGGGAACACACACCCCACACACAGCCTTTTGTGGGTCACAATCCCAGACTTCCTCTCATTGCTCCAAATGGGTACCTCTGGGACCGTGAGAGGAACAGTGGCAGAAGGAAGCGCAAATGAGCCCAGGGCACCTTTATTACACCGCCGTGGGCCATGGAGCCCAGGGCACTGGCTCTTTATCAAATCTGAGGAAAAAATACACCTAAGTCAGCCTCACTCCTTTGGTCATTATCATTACAAAGCAAACAGAAACAAAGTTATTCATGAACTGTGGGCAGTCAGTCCATCCTTCTCTCCCCTCTTCCTCTAGAAGTAGGAGAAGCAGGTCCTCAGGAGCTGCTGCTGGAGCTGATGGTGGGTTTCTTTTTTCTTTTCTACAAAAGCAAGAATGACTGAGAAACAGTGGGAATGTCTTCTTCCCCACGTGGGCGGAGGGATGGGTTGGAGGTGAAGTCTTCACTGGAAGATGGAGAGGCGGCTGTGGAAGGCGAGTCTGCTGGGCAGGTGCGCTCACTGCCGGCCTTGCACACGCACACAGGCTGTGCCTCTTGCAGGCAGCATGGTTTCCGATCCTTCCGTAGGATGCAGCAGTTTTTTTAAAAAAAATATTGTATTATAATAATAATAATAATATGAATTTATCTCTTGTTCTCTGTTTTTGTTTTTCCATTTCTTTTAGGGATTGGGGTGGGAAGAAGGAGGCAGAAAAGTGTCATTCGTCTGTCAGGTCCTGAACAAAGAGAACTTCTGTGTGGCTTAGTCCCGCCTCCTGCAGTGTGGGGGGGTTGGGCCATTCCTCTGAAGGGACACAGGGAAGTACCCGTCTTGGAAAATTGGCTTCAATCTGAAACTTTTCAGGGCTTTCCTTCAAGGAGAATAAGAAGTCATGGATGACCTGTAGATGCCACACAGAAAAAGAACGTGGTAAGGAGAGACTCACTGTGAAGTCCCATGTCCCAACCTTCCCCAGGAAGACCCAAGCAGACAGTAGTCCTATTCCAATGGAATTCTACCTTCTTTTAAAGAGTTCACCAGAGAGTGTGGCAGCCCATGCCTTTAAAAAAACAAGTTTAAGAGACTGGGGAACCTCATACCCTCATAGCTCCAGAGTATGTCCCTACAAACACCCCGAGTTAGAGAACTCTACAGTGGGAAACCTGAACGACGTACTAGTGAGCCCCATAATTACTTGTGCTCAGTGCTGTCAGTTCACTGTGAGTGCCTTATACCATGTAAAGGAGACAGAAGACTGCACGAGCCCAACACTTTTGGAGGCAGAATAATGTGAGTTCAAGGCCAGCCTAGTGTACACAGTGAGTTCCAGACAGCATGTCTTAGAAAAAAAGAATTCACACAAGCTAGTCTTTTGATTCCCCCCACCCCAGCCCTGCCACCCAAGAATCTGACCTTAGGTAAAGCTAAACAATTTAAAATTTTTCTTTACTTATTTGAGGGTCTCACAATGTAGCTCAGAGATCCACGCCTCTTCTGCCTCCCCCTGTGCTGAGATCAAAGGCATGCACCAGCATGGGGCAATTACAACCACCCAAGCAAACAATACTTACTAGAAATAGCCATGGTTTCGGAAAAGCTGGAAGGCAGTGTTCAGAATATTTATCCCCTTTGAGTTCATTTTAAGCTGTCTGCCAACCTGGTATCCCATTACCTCAGGAGACTTTAAATAACCTCAAAATCAGAGCATTTAACTGATACACTACAAAGTTTAATACGCTATCCTTCCATACCATGGAGGTTTCAGGATCCTCCTCCAAGCCAAGTTCCTCAGGCATTCAGCTATAACTCATGCATTCTCCTGTCCTTAAAATGGTTTAAAGTACTCACACCAGTGAACTGAAAGTACTGTGCACATTTGATTATGGTACACACGGATGACAGTTCAGGTGAGACCAGGTTTTCTCTAACTGGGGGTGTATGTAGGGATGTACTCTGAAACAACAAGGTTCCTCAGTCTTTTTTTTTTTTTCTTTTTTCTTTTTTTCGGAGCTGGGGACCGAACCCAGGGCCTTGCGCTTGCTAGGCAAGTGCTCTACCACTGAGCTAAATCCCCAACCCCAGTTCCTCAGTCTTTTAAACTTGTTTTTTAATTTTTATTTTTTAAAAAAGATGTATTTATTTATGTATATGAGTACACTGACACTGTCTTCAGACACCAGAAGAGGGCATCAGATCTCATTACATACAGATGGCTGTGAGCCACCATATGGATGCTGGGATTTGAACTCAGGACCTCTGGAAGAGCAGTCAGTGCTCTTAAATGTTGAGCCACCCCTCCAGCCCCACCACTTGTTTTTTATTAATGGAGGTCCCATTAGGCTATGCGGTGTCAGCAGCTATGTTCCTGTTCAGACTGTCTTAGATGGAGTTGAGTTTGGATGGCTGGCTTTCCTGTCTTGTGCACATGTCCCCATCCCTCTAGGAACAATGCCTTGCTTTCTGACAAGTCATTTTCTAGCCTAATGTTTTTTCTTTCTCCTGGTCCAGCCTCAGAAACAGCCATTTCCAAGGAGAGCTGTTCAAGATGGCTGTTTATTTTTTAAGGTTTTTTTTTTTTTTGGAGACAGGGTTTCTGTAGCTCTGGCTGTCCTAGAACTCAGAGTCTACCCTGTCGTCAGTCATGTCGTCCCCTCTCTGCTGAGGTGGGAGGCAGCCTGCTACACTCAGTGGTTTGTATAGCCATCAGGGCTGGCCATCCACGCAGATGCGTCGCTCCTAAGATTATATGTGAGGGCAGGTGGCACCAGGTTTTCAAGAACACTAAATTATTTGGTCATGTTACTATCAATGAATGGTTAATTCCAGGCCAGCATGGGATTTAACTGTGACTCCTTGGACGTCATTCTTCTCTCCAAGCCCCTTTTCCAACTAAACTAAAACTATGTAAGGTTTTATTCATAAGGCCACAGAGATGGCTTAGCAGTAAAAAAGCCCTTGCTGCTCTCTTAGAGGACCAAAATTCAGCTTTCAGCACTGCTGGGTAATTCACAACTGTCAGCAACACACACACACACACACACACACACACACACACACACACACACACACACAGTAAATAAAGTGGACAGGGCTGGAGCAATGGCCCAGTAGAGCACTGGCCCAGTGCTAAGAGCACTGGCTGCTCTTCCTGAGGGCCTGGACTCTTCTCAGCACCCACATGGCAGCTCACAGCTGTTTGTAAGCCCTGTTCTAAGGGCTCCAACACCCTCTTCTAGTGCCTGCGGGCACTACATGCATATAGTATACAGACATACATGCAGGCAAAACCCTCATATACATAAAATAAAAATAAATAGCTCTTGGGGTTGGGGATTTAGCTCAGTGGTAGAGCGCTTGCCTAGGAAGCACAAGGCCCTGGGTTCAGTCCCCAGCTCCGAAAAAAAGAACCAAAATAAATAAATAAATAAATAAATAAATAAATAAATAAAAATAAATAGGTCTTTAAAAAAAGAAAGAGAGGCTTGAGAGACAGTTTAGAAGTTGCGAGCTCTTGCAGAAAATGTGGGTTCCGTTTTTGGTGCCCAGCTGAATGATCCACATGGCAGATTACAACCTTCTGTGACTCCAGTTCTAGGGAATCCAACAGCTCTGGCCTCCTCAGGCTTGAGGCATACATGCAGAGCACATACATATGTACAGGCAGACAAAACACTCACGCGACACGTGAAATATAACGACGACGTGCTGGGGAGGGAGGATAGGAGATCCTAGGACCTGAGAGCAAGCCCAGGTCCCAGGAGAGATTGTCACAGGAAATAGGGAATGCATCCTGAGAAAGACATCTGAGGTTGACCTCTGATTTCCAAATGCAACACATGCAAACACGTGTACACACACACACACACACACACACACACACACACACTTTAAAACAAATGAGAAGCCTAAGGTGCCTTGCTAGGTTTCACACATAGAAATTGTTCCTCTGAGTATGGATAGGGGTAGAAACTTCAGGGAACTCCACAGAGAAACTGAGGAGTGAATCTGTAAGTTAAGATACACGTACAAAGCGGGGTATGTTGACACACACCTTTAGTTCCAGCTCAAGAGGCAGGGACAGGTGATCTCTGAGTTCAAGGCCAGCCTGGTTTGCAGAGCAAGTTACAGGACAGCAGGGCTACATAGAGAAACCCATCTTGAACCCCCTCCTGCCCCCTCAAAGATCTACATGCACCTGTAGATAGGAAACAAGGAGAACAACATCTGCTGACTGCGTACTACATAGCAGGAACTCTGGGAGGCAACTCCAGGGCTAGAGAGATGGCTCAGTGATTAGAAAAACTGGCTGCTCTTCCTAAGGTCTTAAGTTCAATTTCCAGCACCCAGCTGGTAGTTCATAAACATCTATGACAGCAGTCTCCTGTAACTCTCATGGACTCTAATGCCTTCCTCTGGTGTGCAGATGTACATGCAGACAAAACATATACACATAAAATACAATAATCTTAAAAAGGAAAAAGAAAAATACATTTAAAAACCCAGGGCTGGAGAGACAGCTTAATGGGAGACCCCGACTTCCATTCTAAACACTGGAAATCAAAACCCCCAAAGCAGGTGTGAGCACTGCTCTCACTGCTTCATTCCCATGGCCACACCTCCTTTCCATTCTGTGCTAGGTCTCTGTGTCTTACCTTTTGTGCTAACTGCACACTTTGTAGTTCAGAACACGGTTAGAAGGGGAGCAGGAGCCCTTCACCAGGGCTCAGCATGCACAGGTCCCTCTGTCAAGCCTGAAGGTTCCATCCCGGGGACCCAGACAGAGGAAGGAGACCAACCAGCCTCCCCTGGTCTGTCCTCTGCCCTCCACATCTACAGTCCCAATCTATAACACCATGTGGCTTAGGTGATCCTTACTGTTAGAGACTGTGAAAAATGGAATCGTCGCTCTACTCTGGAATCATTGGGTAACTTGAAAATGATCTTGACACTGTCAGGGTCATCAGGGGAGGGCTCAGGGGGCAGGCACTCCAGCTTCCTCTCCTTCTCCTCCTGTAAGTTCTAGAGACACAGCAAAGGTAAGGGTGTGGCTCGAACAGGGATGTAAAGGTCACGAACGTTCACTGAAAACTGACGAACAATCACTGAGGGGCCAGGAGCACAGCTCAGCAGGTAATGGGGTGTGGGCCCTGAAGGTACAAGCCTGACACAGACTGAGCTCCATCCCAGAAATCATGGAAAGGGGGGAGGGAGACCGTCACAGAAGCCTCTGGCATGTGTGTACTGTGCTCTCACATCTCATACACAGAACGGATAAATAAACGCTCCCTTATTCCCTGGTCGAGCGAGGCAGGGTCTCATCATATAGCCCCGGCTGGCCTAAACCTTGGTATGTAGATCAGGCTGCCCTCAAACTGATAAACTGGCCTCAATCCTGCCTCTGCCTTTTGAGTGGTAGGATTAAAGGCCTGCACCAATCTACATCTGGCTGGACAAAACTTTAAAAGCAACCCCTCAAAAACCCCCTCTTGGTAAGAAACAAGGACCAGGCCTACTGTACCACACGCACTGCTGACAGGTACAGGCACTGGGTTCTGGGGAAAGGGTGTGTCCTGGCCAGAAGCAAGCAGCAAATCGAAAGGCAGGGAACAGAGGTGTAGCTTACCTGCCGCCTTCGCTCCTCCGCCAGCTTCTGCTGCTGCACCTCCTCCTCCTTCCGGCGCTTCCGCTCTCTTTCCTCCCTCTTCTTCCTCTCTTTCTCCTGGTCTGCCCTGAGAGAAGCCAGGTAGGCTTCATCCTGCTGTTGTCTCAGCACCTGGGTTTGGTTCCTTTCTTCCCTGCAGATGGAGGAGAAGCGTTCAACACTAACTTTACAAACTTGTTTTCCTGGCCTGTGGTCCTCCTCCTGCTCACTCCTCATCTCTAGGATAGAACCAAGGGCAGGCCGTCTGCACGGCACGGCAAGCAAGAGCATTTCCCGACCTCCCTTGTCTTGCAGGCCAGTCCCAAGCTTGAGATCCTCCTGCTTCAGTCTTTCAAGTACCGAGATTAGAGAAAAGTCCACCATGCCCAGCTCCTGGCTTCTACTTTATTAAACAATCTATTTCTTAAGGAGTCAAGTGTCCTGCTTGTTGCTACTGTGAATTTGACACAAGTGGACACAACCTGAGGAGAGAGAACCACAAGTGAGAGACTCCCTAAGCTATGGGGAAGCCTATGCGGCACTTTCTTAGTGATTCATGTGGGAGGACCCAGTCTACTGTGGGCAGTGCCACCCCCTAGGCAGGTGGTCTGGGATGGCATTAGAAAACAGGCTGAGCGAGGCATGAGGAACACCCAGTTAGCAGCAAACGGCCTCTCCTTCATTTAGTTCATGTCCTGACGTCTCTTAGGACTGTCCTGACTAGTTTTTCTGTCAATTTGACACAAGGTAGAGTCTTCTGACAGGAGGACACCAATCAGAAAATGCCTCCATAAGGTCAAGCCTCGAGCAAGTCTGTTAATTAGTAACTGATGTGGGCGGGCCCAGGTAATTGTGGGTGGGGCCACCCTGGCCTGGTATTGGTCTTGGTTCTGTAAGAAAGCAGGCTGAGCAAGCTGGTAGGCAGCACTCCTCCATGGCCTCTTTCATCAGCTCCGCCTTCAGGTTCCTGTCCAGTTTTGAGTTCCTGTTCTGACTGCCCTGGATGATGAGCTGATACAGAACTATAAGCAAAATAAACCCTTTCCTCCCCAGCTTGCTTTGGTCCTGGTGTCTTATCCCACCAACAGAAACCCTGACTAGGACACAGGTTTTATATACCTCGAGGTAGTCTCGAAACTCACTATGTATTCAAGGATGGCCCTCAGTTTCTGATTCCTTTCCCTCCCAGTGTTAGGAACTCAAGTGCATTCCCTGTTTATTTTTTCTTCTCCTGGAGATTTGGGAGCAGGGTAGAAATGCCACCCATGAAGGCATTTCCTAGAGCAGAGCAGAGCAAACTCATTGGCATTTGGGATCAAAATCTGGGTGTAGCTTTGTAGCCAGCGCTACCCACTGAGCTATCTCATGGCTCTGCACTTAACTCTCTGACAATCTCTTGCGTTTAGATAGTGAACTTTAGTCATTTTCAACTCCAATCCTCTCTCATCCCCTCCCTTTGCACAGGAACCTTCTCGGCAAACCCTCCTGACCCTGCCCTTCTCAATGTGGCCATTGAGCATGGTTTCTTGACAGAGGAAGTTGGGAGTTATTTACAGAAACATTAGGAGAATTGCATCTCTCCACCTCTGCCTTTCCT
This sequence comes from Rattus rattus, assembly GCF_011064425.1. Taxonomy (NCBI): domain Eukaryota; kingdom Metazoa; phylum Chordata; class Mammalia; order Rodentia; family Muridae; genus Rattus; species Rattus rattus. Next base: position 72,998,434 of record NC_046167.1, on the reverse strand, counting down.
CTTGTCCTGCCCCCCACTCCCACCCCCACATCCCTGAGCCTTGAGGAAGGACCACAGCTGAGCCAAGCACTCGGCATATCTCTTCTCCACACTCTGGTCACCTAGAGGCTTTGGCATGCGCCCTTCTTCATGTGCTTATTTGTACGTGGTGCTGAGGAAGGAGCCGGCACGCCACATGCCACAGCACACACGTGCAGGTCGGAGGACACCCTGTGGGAGTCAGTTTTCCCCTTCCACCATGTGGGTCCTGAGGACTCAGGCTTGAAAGAAGTGTAGTCTTGCTGGCCCTCAATCTTTAAAAAAATTATTATTCTTTTTAAAACTCTGTGTGTGTGGGGGTGGGGGTGGAGGGAGGGAGGGAGGGAGAGAGACAGAGAGAGACAGAGAGAGACAGAGAGAGACAGAGAATATATACACAGAGTGGAATCTCCCAGAACTGAATTACTGGAACTGCCCATCTTTAGTGCTGGCAGCTGAACTGAGGTCCTTTGGATCTTAGATTCTGAGCCATCTCTCCAGCCCCTCCATTTATTTTCTGAGACAGGGTTTCTCAATGAACCTGAAGCTCGTTCACTGTCTAGACGGCAAAGCTGGAGGGTCCTCCTGTTCTGCTCTGCTTGGTGTTGGGGTTACAGCTGCACACAGCTGGTCCTCGCTCACACAGAAAGCACCGTGGACGGCTGTCCCCCGTTACCCTGGAGCGGCTGCTGATGTCTGCGCCAAGCTCAGGCAGTCGAGTCTGGACCCCAGAAGGACAGGGAAGCTGAGTGCTTCCGACTTAGTTAAACTGCTTGAGGTCACCGTCACAGCACGAGCCGGGGGAGCCTTGCTTTGTGGCTGTGAAGCAGTGCAGTCGGCATCCAGGGTGAGAGGGGTGAAGGGCCACAGCAGGCCTGGGCTAGAGCTCTCAACCCTGGAGCCTGAGGCTGCCTCAGGGGCAGAGGCTCGGAACAGACTGACACACAGACACCTGGCTCTTGTCCACTGCTACACAACTTGCTTGGTGTGTGGAAAAACCACCTATACAGCTGGTGCCCAGAGTGATGTGTGTTGAGCATGGGTAGGTAAATGGGCGGCTGGCCTTTCATTTGTTTTCTATTATTATCTTCAGAGTAAGCAGAGGGAGGCGTGCACAAGTGTCTACAAAACTAGAAGCACCCTAGAATGATCAATGCTTTTCAGTTTCTTCTTTGATTTTCCCATTTCCAATTTTCTATCACTACTGTACGTAACTCATGTAATGGGGAAGTTATAATCAGCCCGCCTTTTCCACATGAAGTTCTGTCTATGATGGTCCGCACTCTGAACTCTCCTTCAACATGAAGCAAAGGCTTTGAAAGTGCCCAAGACAAAGGAAAGCAGTTTGTGGAGCCCCAAGTCAGTTGCCCAAACACCATCTGTCTCTTTCCAGAAAAGAACCCCCCAGTACCTTTCTTTTTTTTTTTTTTTTTTGGAGCTGGAGACCAACAGGGCCTTGCGCTTCCTAGGCAAGTGCTCCCTAGGCAAGCGCTCTACCACTGAGCTAAATCCCCAACCCCCCAGTACCTTTCTAGGCGTTCTGACACCAGGTAAGTCTGGTTTGCATCCATAATGAACGTCAACTGGTTGATGAGGTCATCAGGTTGAATGAGGCCTTCGAGCCTTCCTACCACAGTCATTCGCCGGTCCTTCAACATAATCATAGCCAGGAACGGATAGGTGTTCTCTCGTAAAGCCTGGGAGACTGACACAGAGACCCAAGAGATCAAGCATAAGACTTGGGATGCAACAGACCGATCCTCAGACGTATACTCTTGGATGGGAAAAGGGAAGATGTCATCTCTTCTTTTTCTGCTGCTTTCTTTCTTTTGTAATAAGTAACTGATGGAAACACACTTAGAGGTTTCTGTCTGTCTTATGTATGTCAGTACTTGTCCCATGGACACTTGAGCATCACATGCATGCACGGTGCCTGTAAAGGCTGGAAGAGCGAGTGTCAGACTCCCTGGAACCTGTGAGCTGCCATGTGGGTGCTGGGAATTGAACCTGGGTCTTCTGGAAAAGTAGCCCATGTCTTAACCGCTGAGCCATCTCTCCAATTCCTCTACAGTTGTGTGCAGACATTAGAAGATAGCTTTCTGGGGTTAGGGATTTAGCTCAGTGGTAGAGCGCTTGCCTAGCAAGCGCAAGGCCCTGGGTTCAGTCCCCAGCTCCAAAAAAAAAAAAAAAAAAAGAAAAAAGAAAAAGAAAAGAAAAGAAAAAAAAAAAAAGGAGATAGCTTTCTGGAGTTGGCCCTCCTCTCCCACCCTTTTGGATAACCAAACTCAAGACTCCCATTTCATCAGCCTGGCCTGGTCTCCTCATTTTTTCTGTCACAAGTGTGTATTCCTGAACTGAGTGAGGTGAGTGCTTAGAGCAGCAGGAGGCTTTTTCGTAAGTTGCCGTCATGCTGGGAAAGGCCTCAAGTTCTAAGATGCTGTCTCCTGAATGGAAGAGAAGGCTCTGCAAAGACTCACATGACCGCTTAGGTATAATCTCTCCAAATGTGCAGAGCCAGGCCACCGGACACAAGGCTGCCTTTCTTGGATGCATGCTGGTGGCCGTAGTTTTCTCACCACATATGTTCCCTGTCTTTTCCTCCTCATCTAACTCCTCCCCTACCTCATTTTCCTAGTCTTTCTTTTCCCTTAACAAGGGTAGTTTTTCTGCTCCAAGTAAAGTTAGAAAGTTGGTCTATAAATAACCAAAATTTTACTATGATACAATTGCATCTATATTCTTATGCTATGAAAAAGAAATTGTATCCTTTGTGCCATCTATCTGCTAGCCCCACAGAGCCATATTAGAACATAGGCTGCCGAAAAATACCACATGTTCATAAGTCAATTAGGAGTAAAGATTTAAAAGACGCAGGAGAAACAGCTATAGTATATTTGGTTCTGAACACCAGGCACTGATGCCTACCTAGGTGTTAGCACATACAGAGGTTGCTGGACAAAACGGCTACAAAATGACTGTATTTTCACCACTGGGTATGTTTGTATTGTCTGATGGTTTCTGAAAACACTGATCTCTAACTAAGAGTTGCTGCCAAAAGACTGAACTCCCTGTACCCACTGCCAGTGCTCTAGCACTCAACAGCAAACTCATTCCACAGTTCTGTTGAAAGCCTGGGCAGAGAAGAGGAATGCCTAGCAAGAGCCTGTTAAAATTAGACAAAACTGACTTAAAATGAGAGTCTCTGGCAATGGTTAGTTGTAAAGAATGGGCCTTAAACTCTGTCTGCCCCAGTCAAACCCCAACTGTATGCTAACCGTATGCCTGAATCTGTCTTAAGCTCTCTGCGATTGTTTCATCCATCTCAAGGAAGAAATAATACAACAGTCATCTCTCAGACTGCTGACAAAATTAAATGACTTCAACTAGCATTGCGTCTACCACAGAACCACCACCTGAGAAACAGCACAGCATGTTTCTCCAGACTTCCCCAAGGATATTCTGACCTCTCACTAAGGCAGCAGAACACAACTTACCCCTGTACCCCTCCGGTTTGTTTGTAGAACAAGCCCAAAAAAGCATCCGGCTGTTTATCAGCGAGATGACCTCAGGTGCGCAGAGAGCATTGCTGTGGAACAAGACAAGACAGTGTGAGAGCAATCTGCCAACTATACAAAGTCCGAGAAGAAAGAAAACGACTGGACTACTTACCGGCAGAACTCATCAGAGTCCTGGTGGTCATCCCCATGAAGATAAACCAAAAGAAATCGAAGTTCCCGCTTGGCATCACTAAGTGCCTTTGAGAGACAAAAGACCACAATTCACTACTAAGATCTAAACTACTGTTCAGGCTAAGGTCCAGATGGAGGTGACCATTGACCAACATTAGCAACTAGAAAGTGGGGAGGGAAGTGGGGTTGCAAGGGAGACGAGACTACATACTTCCCGGGCTGCTGCCTACGCATCCACCCTGGCATTGCCCTCCTCACAAAGCCCAAGCCACCAGCGTTAATGAAGAGCCTGTCGTGCTGTAGGACCTTATGCTGCGTCAGGCACATGAGGTCGAAGGAGTGACACAAGTAACTCCTAACGGTCACAGAAAGTCAGCTGATACCATGGTTTAAAGGTAAAACAGGACACTGTGACTATGTAAAAGCAATTTTGCAGCTACAAAATTCTTTCCAATAAAAAATTAGCTACAAAAAGGAGTTGGATCCAGCAAGTGGACAAGCAAGCAGAAGGACCAGGGCACCCTCAGGTACCCTGAAGAGCACAGGGTTCATAAGATCTTCTGAGACAAAGCAAGTGTCCATGAGTCTTGTCACTTAGGAATGGTATGCTCCTAACTGCCTGTAATTCCCAGCATGGCTAATGTACTCTACCCTCAAGGTCACCCAAAGAACAGCTGTCTCCCTCCTCCCTGCTATCTGCAGCCCTGAGCAGGGTGTCTGGCTGTGTATAGCAGGTATGCAATGTGTGCTGAGTGGAAAGCAGCAGCCAGCATGAAGATCAACTGTGAGAAAAAGCAGATGTGGGTAAAGCAGAAGCAAGAGTGAGCTGCCTCTCCAGGTAAGAGTCAGGAATTCCAGACACTCCATAAGAGCCCCTTTAGCACATGTCTGTGCTATTCTTTACTGTTCTCTGACAAATTCTATATGCCTACAACCCAGTTTTCCTCCCGAAAGGAGACAATGAAAGGTCTCTATGGCTTAGTTTGAATCAAACGAGCTACCCTGGGCCTATGGTCTAAATCCTACTCAGGTCTGTCAGGAATCACAAGGTCAGCTTCTGCCTTGAAGGTGTGTACAGTCTGATAACACAGCAAGACGTGAGCACAAGTCAGGTAAGGAGGAATGTCAAGTTGCTATGAATGTAAAAACAGAGGGTGGAAAACAAAAAGGAAGATCAGTGCTTTTGAAAGCAAGGTAGGGCGAGATAGGGAAGGAATGGAGTGGTTAGGAGAGGACAGAATGAGCTGGTGGGAGGACAGCAACAGCAAGGCGCTGAGGTAGGGAAGTGTTTGGGGAAGGGTGCAGTGGGAACCTAGGGGATGAGGAAACAAGCTATGCAGAAAGGACATCACAAGAATGGGGCCAGATCAGGAGGCTAGAGAAAAGGCTTGCGCCTGCCTGTTTAAATTTCTCTAACCAACTAAGAGCTATTGAAGGCTTTTGTGAGTGTAAGAGCACCATGATCACAGCTAAGCTACACTTTCCTTTGAGGACAGTCATATTGGTGCTAAGCTATGCTTTCCTTCGAGGACAGTCATATTGGTAAGTTGGCATCTGTTTGGTTTGTGGCACTGACCTGGCTGTACGTTCCCTGGTAGAAGACAGGGTGTGCCCTCCCATATTTCTCTTCAAAAGAGTGCATAAATGAAACAATGTCCCCAACAGGGTCAGTGACCCGGCTGCGAGGGTCAGGCCGTATAAAACGAAGAGCAAACCTGGGGAGGAAGGAATAAATATCACATGAATTGGCTTACTGTAGCGCATATGGGGTGGGCCAGTTTGCACAGATTTTTCTAACAGAGCCAGAGGACGGTAGCAGAGAAGTGAGTGGTCAGTGAGTGGCTACTAAATAAACCTCAAGGGAGAGCCTGGCTGGAGAGCCACAGAGCTGCCAAGAGTCCACTCTCTGTTCAAGAAAATTTCACACAACTAGGACAACATTCCAGTGCTGGCTTGACCATCCCAAGTGCTCTCTATAGAAAAACAGGACTAGAAGGCTTGGGTAAGGAAGATCAAAATCCCAGACACTGTCTAACATGGCAGCCACTAACTATTTATGGCTGTTTTAAATGCATTAAATTAAATACAATTCCAATTCAGTGCCTCAGTCACACCTACCATGTCTCAAGTGCTCAACAGACAAATGTGGTCAGTGATTCGCACACCAAATAATGCAGACAAAGAATGTGTCTTAATTAAAATAAATAAATAAATAAATAAATAAATAAATAAATAAATAAATAAGAAAAAGAAAGAAAGAAGATGCAGTGGACAAACGCTGCTCTAGAACAGGCCCCTCTCTGGGTCTCCCACTCCCAGTTCCCTCCGTATGTTCTTCTGGTTCTGATTTCTCAGCTAATGCTCTCAAGTTAGCAACAGGGACTTCACACCTGAACTCAGTTACAACGTAGTGGCTCTTCAAGAGGGCATGTAAATTCGCATGATGTGTTTACACTGATGGCGTCCATGGAAGGAGTCATAAAACTGACCCAGACGGGGAGCTGGTGGCTACTTTAGGTCTAGACATGCAGTGCCTCATGGGCCCGCACATGTACCCTAAGGGCCTCTGCCACCCTGCGCCACACCCTTCCTTATGCTTTAGGTCTCCAGACAGGGTTACAGGGCAAGGAGGCTGTGCTACAGTTCACGTTCAGTTGCCTGGACGACACCATCGCACTAAAATTAGTAAAACATGCCATGCACATTTTCCCAAGGAAAGCAAACAATATTTACTTAAATTTTTAGTATAGAAAACGTGAGTAAACTTGGATAACTTTCTTTACCAATTCTTAGGCCTACTCTTTTTCCCCCTTCCCTTTGTTAGTTTTTTGAGATACGGTTTCTCTTTGTAACAGCCCTGGCTTTCCTGGAATTCTCTCCACAGATCAGGCTGACCTCAAACTCACAGAGGTCCACCTTGCTCTGCCTCCCTAGTGCTGGCATTAAAGGCGTGTGCCTGCTAGTTTGAGGCCAGCCTGGTTTACAGAGTGAATTGCAGTTACAGCAAGAGCTACACAAGAGAAATCATGTCTCAAGAAACCGAACTAAACAGACAAATTTCCCATGAGTATTTTTCCTGAGTCATCAAACCAAATTCATCAATATGAACAATCCAGGAACATTGAAGACATGAACTCTCAGCTCCGTATATAGGGAAGTACTTATAAATGCCTCAGAAGGCTGGTGCTCCCACTGATTTCTTTGAGAAGATTATGTAATGGCTCTCTAAGTATCCAAATTCTAGGAAGGGGCAAAGGCTTCAAGTCCACTGTTTCTCACTGCAATATATCTCAACAGCCAACGCAGTCTAAGCCACACGTGTCAACTCAGTCTTCACTGTGATTTTCAAAAATGTTACGGTTCCACGTAAAACAGAAATGGCCTTGCAATGGCCAGGTGGTGGCATTGCTCGCCTCTAATCCGAGCCCTGGAGATGCAAGGCAGGTGGTCTCTGAGTCTGAGGCCAGCCTGGTCTACAGAGTGAGTTCTAGGACAGTCAGAGCTACACAGAGAAAAGGAAAATAAAACAACAAAACCCCCTATCAACCAAATAAACAAACCAAACTTGAAAACAAATTTTCCTACAGCAAGGACACCACTGAGCAGATCAATCCCTGAGCTGTCCTTACTCCAGCATCTGGATCTGGAAGGGCCGCTTTGTGTACATTGTATCTCATGTTCATCCTTTAACTCTCCCTACCCTGTCAGACTCAAACTCCTCTTGCCTCATTCTCAAGTGGTTACAGACTGATGCTACCACACCCAGCCTCCAATAGATATTTTGGCTTTTAGCAAGGCTTGGGTGGGTATGGCTCTGTGCTAAGCCTGACCTGCCAGCAAGTCAGGTTATACGCAACAGTCCTCGCTCTGTACGCTGGAGCTTGCACGGTGAGTTAGCTGAACGGTGCACAAGGAAAGCCAGATGGAGAAGGTATGAACAAGTGGTGTACATACAAAAGGGTTCCAGTGTCAGTAACCTAAGCATCGCCAGGGCAGAGGGCAACGTACAAAACACTGCCTAGAAAGATGCCAACAATATACGGCTAAGTGGGGAATCTTGGAGCAAGACAGTCCAATGGGACTGTGATCAGCCAGAGAAGTAGTTTGGGGTGTAAGTTCCTGGAATATAAAATCGGGAGACAGATAAGGGGATTAGAAAGGAAAGGGCATGGGGATTCCCTCAGGAATGTAGCAGTGACAACAATGGTGGGGGGAGGGGAAGACCAATAAATAAACATAGGCAGATCCATGTGGTTCTTACACACAACAGCCAGGACCAATGTGAAGCCAATTATAACACCTTCCACTAGGCAACAATTTATAACACTTTTTACTATAGTGAAAGGAAGTGCAGGAAGAGAATTTAATCTGACAAATAGGCTACCCTACCCTAGGTTTCAGCCCCAGGGCCGACCTTGTTGTTAGGAGCATATAAACACGAAGGTACATACCTAAATATATCAAGTATCGTGTAATAGGTAAACCGGAATGGAAGCATTATCAAGTAATAACCCCATCCAAGCAGGCCCTGGAATTCCAAAAACAGAGTTAGAGACCCGTTCTCTGATGTTCAATACTTGCAGGAAATGTCTAGTTCATGTTCCCATGCCCCCACCCCACTATGGTGATTCCTCTCTCTCCTAACAACGCTCTTCCTGCCAGGGTTCCTTAAATGCAACTGCTTTTGTATCTATCATTTCATCTAAGACTATTGTTTCTCACAGAATTTTTGCTTTAAATCTTCATAACATTCTCCAGCAACTCAGATTCATTGTCAACGGTTTCCCCACATAACAAATATTCATTCTTTCCATCTTATATTTAGACTCAATACATGCCACATGGAAATAGCAAGAAAAATAACTGGTATTGCTTTAGACACTTACATACAACAGTAAGACCGCCATCACAGGACATCCTCCTCTATCTACGCCTCGTAGTTATAACACTATCAATCTATCTCATTGCTCTTTTATACAAACAGAGCTGACTACCAGACTGTGTCAACATGCCCTGTATGATCATCGGAGTCAGCTCAAAGCTAAACAGGGATCAGGCTCTCAAGCACAAAGTGAGGTCCGGTTCAAGATGAAGAAACATGGGGACACAGGAAATTACTCCCTGAGGAATGTATTGCTCTAGGAATCTGGTTTATATATTTGATTTGTTTTTGTTTGGTTGGTTTTCCTTCTGTTTTTGAGACAGGGTCTCCCTTTGTAGTTTTGGCTGTTCCAGAACTCACTGTAACACAGGCTGGCCCACCTCAGGCAGACAGGGTAGAAGTTCAGACAGTTCTTACTTGGCTATCTACTCTTCTACTTCAGTCTCTCTTCCCTTTATGTCAAGTCCTAAGTTTTAAACTACAGACTGAGTAGTGCGAGAGTGCACCATGCTGCTGAGTCCTGCTCAGGACGACTCCTCATCCAGCCTTCATCATGGGACAGTGGCCCCTCAGTCTCTTAGGAGCCACCCTGGTTTGCAGTGTCCAGGGTGCTGCTTGTGTTCAAGTAATCCTTGTTGTACTTAAAGAATGGACCCTGCCAGGTATGATGGTTCACACTTGAATGCCTGCAGTGAAGACGCAGAAGTTGGTGATCTCTGTGAGTCTGAGGCAGCCTGAACTACAGCATGTCCAAGAGTAGGTAGGGCTACATAGCGGGAGCCTGTCTCAAAACAACCAAACACCCCAAAGTGGCCATGCTAGAACTGACATGACAAAGGGAAACCACAGTGATCCTGTTGAGAGAAAGGTCAGACTTAAGGAGTCCTATGACAAGGTTGCTAAGATCTTTAGTAACAACAATCTTCTTTCATAAAATTGTGAAGGAAGTCTGTGCTAGCTTTGCTGTGGCATCTTAACTAGCAAAAGTGACAGCAAAAGCTCCGGGAAGACATTAAAAGCAATGAACAATAAGGCTTAGTAGCCCTGGAGTTCAGGGCCTCTACTGAAGACCGTGCCAGATCACCCTCTACACAACGCATGTGAGGAAGCCCACAGTCTCTGGGGCCAGCTGCACTGTGTGGCCTAGGCTGGCCTCAGATCCTCCTGCCTCAGCACTCTTTTCTGTTTGCTTGTCTGCTTGTTCTTAATTTAATTTTGTGTATATGGGTGTGCTGCCAGCATGATGTCTGAGTACTATGTGTGCATGGTGCTTGCGGAGGCTGAAGAGGGCACCGGATTCCCTGGGGCGGGAGCTACAGATGGCTGTGAGCTGCCATGTGGGTGCTGGGGATCTAAGCCAGGTCCTCTGCAGGAGCAGCCAGTGCTCTTGACTGCTGAGCCATCTCAATAGTCAATCTTTTTTCTCCGAGACAGTGTCTCATGACAGAGCAGCGGCAGTCCTTGAACTAGAGACCCTCCCATCTCAGCCTCCCAACAGCTAGGACCAGAGGCATGCACTACTCTGTCGGCTCTCAAGGAATTTTTGAAACATTAAGTACTCCATATACACAAATGAAAAAATGTGATAATGGAGTCATTGTAATTGCTCTAGGATTAAATAAAGTGCTTAACTTTATAAAAAAAAAAATTCTTGTGTTTTTTTTTTCGGAGCTAAATCCCCAACCCTAAAAAAAAAATTCTTAATGCATGTGTAAGAGGTGTCATCATTCAAAGATAAGAAAAGCTCCACTAAATCCTTTGGAGTTCACAATCAGCTATGTATCTAATTTCCTTAACTAGATCATGAGAATCAGGTTGTAAATAGGAACTTTAAGACGACAGTCTGGGCTACACAGTGAGATCCTGCCTCAGAGAGAAACAAAGTGGGGCTGACAGAGTGGATCGACAGCTGGAGGCCAAGCCTGGGCCAGGCCTGCTGACCTGAATCTGACCCACATGGTAAAGGAGAGAGAAAGGCGAGAGCTGACTCTTCAAGTTGTCCTCTGCCCTCCAAGCAACACAAAAACTAAAATGAATGAAAGATGACTCTGAAGGAGGGGGAGACAGTGCAGGAGAGAAAAGGAAGGAGGAGCAGAGGAAGGGAAGGGGAAAGACAATGAAAGGGAAGGGAGAGGGAAGGAGACGCTGAGGAGCAGTGAGCTCTTAACCTCTACACACCACAGCAGCAGGTACCTAGTCCACCCCAGAAATGTAAGTGAACCGCATCTTTACTTCAGGACCAATTTCAAAACAGTGGCACAGAACTCCCACAGAGTCTAAGCACTTCCTTAAAAGTAGCTAAAATCAAGAAAACTCAGGTAGGTCACAAAGAACTTATCAGATTTGACTTAATGGTGGGAGGTTGCCAGCTATGGAGGTAGTTCACGCAGCAACCCTGCTAAGGCTGAGACAGGAGGAATGTCCAAGGTATGAGGCAGCCTGTCCAGTCCAGCCTGGGCTACAGAGTAAGATCATGTCTCCAAACAAAACAAAACACACACAACAAGGGGAGGGAGGCTGGAGAGACGGCTCAGCAGTCAAGAGCACTTCCTGCTCTTACAAAGGACCCGGGTTTGGTTCCCAGCACCCTCACACTTGCTCAGAGCAGCCTATGTCCGGTTCCCAGGGATGCAGGGCCCTCTTCAGGCTCCCGTGGCTCATGTACACATGTGGGTCACAAATATGCTCGGAAGCAGCCTTACTCAGCCTGCAGTAGACATTTCAAAAGCAAGCTGCTCAAAATGAGGTACAGAAAACACTTCCTCAGTGAAGAACAGAAAATAGTTCCTATAGCAGTTCATTAAAAAACTAAGTAAATGAACGAACCCATTAAGTCCTCCAAGGGCCCACAGCTATCAGGGTGAGACTGTGAACACTTGTGTTGCTCCATCATACACAACTAACAAAACTAAATGGATGAAATCATGAAAAGAGGCTATTCTAGCTACAACACTTGCCCTTGGTTGTGGTCTTGAGACAACGTAGCTGTAGATCCTGTGGTCAGCTGTATTAACCTGTAGGGGTCGAGATGGAGGTGGATTGAAAACACTTGGTACACCCTCTTGCTCATTCAGTCTGTCCTGGACGGCAGCCTGTGAGGGAAAAAAACCACAACGGCAGAACTTCAGTGATGCTCAAATAAACCCACAAGGAAACTACTTCATGCCTCAAAACAGGATGAGTATCACGTGACAGAGTACATGATGAGTCCACACCCAGAGACCTTTCTCCTGCTGTACTGTGGGGCAATGGGAGTCTCACACTTTAGAGGAGAACAGCGAACTTGTCTTGAAACCACACTTACACAGCAAGCACATTGTTAGTATATGTTATCCAGAATAGCTAAAATTAATGTGCTTTACCATAGAAGCCCAGGAAAAGTGGTGCACAGGAGACGGTATGAACAGCAGAGGCAATGCTGTGCAGTGGGCAGTGCTGATTGTTGGTATTGGACAGTCAGCTTTGACAAGGAGGATGGAGTCTAAATACATCTCTGCAGCCCAGAAAGAGCCTAAGTTAAGTTTGTGCAAAATGAAGGAAATTTAGGGCTTAAAATTAATCTGAAAACATTAAAAAAAAATACGTATTATTTGTTAAGAAAAAAAGTGAGAAGGGGGCTGAGAGATGGCTCAGTGGTTAAGAGCACTGACTGCTCTTCCAGAGGTCCTGAGTTCAATTCCCAGCAACCACATGGTGGCTCACAACCATCTGTAATGGGATCTGATGCCTCTTCTGGTGTGTCTGAAGACAGCGACAGTGTACTCACAAACAATAAATAAATAAATCTTTGAGAAAAAAAAAAGTGAGAAGGAACTCTTCAAAGTGGGAGGAATTTGAGGTACAGTTAACTTAATTTGAAAATCTGAACATTCAGGGCTGGAATGCAGCTCAGTTGAGTGCTTGAATATACAAGGCAGAAAAATCACTGCTTTAATCCCAGAACTCAGAACACAGAGGAGGTAGAGGGGCCAAACACATTTGTGGTTATCTTGAGCTACGCAGGAAGTTCGAGTCTACCCTTGGCTTGAAAGTGTCTCAAAAACAGAACAAAACAAAATCACCAGGGGAAAAAAACCTTCACTGTCTCTCTAAATTCTAATTTCTGTCCTAGTTTTGTGACAAAATTGGCCATACCCAAAGAGATGCCTGGCTTCCCCTTTTCCATGATCTACTTGTAGTGTTAGGGGAAATGTGACAATGCCAGAAATACCTGGGACATAGTTTATGGTGGAGACTTTGGTAATAGTATCTGTCAACCATATAGGCAGCCAATCCTATCAACCATGCCTAAATAATGAAGACCAACACAACAAACAAAAACTAACAACAAAACCCCAAACCCCAAGCCACTCTGGACACCAGCTCAGCTGTGTCTTGTGTCAGCAGTCTGTGCACGTGGTCACTCATGTGCCTGACCCTGCAGGAGACAGGTGTACAAACTGCCTATCTGGGACGCCTTTGATACCCTGTCTCATGTCTCTTAGCTGGCTTTAACCTACAGTAGTATCCTAGCAAACTTAACGGTCTTCAGTGTGCTGTAGGGAACTAGTAAGCCTGAGGGGGTGATGTACTTCGTCTGAACTTGCACTTGTGTCAGAAGGGAGGGCTGGATGTCTTTTTTTTTTTTTCTCTATTTTTTTTCGGAGCTGGGGACCGAACCCAGGGCCTTGCGTTTGCTAGGCAAGTGCTCTACCGCTGAACTAAATCCCCAACCCCGTCTTCTAAACCTAGTAACTAAACCTAGCCTATATGGTTTGACTAATTCCAGGCAGTCAAATCAGACTCTGTGGGAAAAGAAAAACCGTTCAGGGCTGACAAGTTGGCTCAGCAGGTATCCTAATTAGGTTTTTGTCATCTAGAAACAGGGAACTGACAAAATGCCCACATAAGACTGGCCTGAAGGCAAGTCTGTGGTGTATTTTCTTGATTAGTGATTGACATGGGAGGGCCTTGTGCGTGATGCCGCCCTGGGCAGGTCTATTAGCAGTGCAATAGAAACTCTAACTATGCCTGTAGGTAACAGAGCTTGCTGCCGACCTTGAACACCTCAGTTTGATCCTCAGGACCCACGGGGTAGAAGGTGAAATAGTCACATACAGAGAAAGTCTGGAAGGACACAACTAAAGCAACTGTGCTTATCTCTGGAAAGTGTAAGAACTCTGTGTTTCAACTTATATAGGCATATTTTGTTTCTATAATTGGGAAAAGACAATGTATTATGGCTAGGGAATCTTTCTAGCCACGTTTAAGCTATGCAAAGTAATCTCACTAAATAAGGACTAAAACAATGGATACAAACATCTACCTCACAAAATATAAACATCCAGTGTTTGGTGGACACATACCTGTCAACATGGTTACCCTAGAAAGAAGGAAACGGGAGGGAGGGAGGACGAGCAAGCAGTAAGAGACAACCGGGTCTCCTTAGCCACATCAGCTGAGCACTTCAGGGTTAGGCGCTGATAGGTAGGCACATGCTCGTTCTCCTTATCTTCCTTCATCTGCTCGCCCATCTGTCTGTCCATCCATCCGTCCACCTCCCTTTCTTTCAGACAGGGCTTTGCTATGAACCCCTAATCTTCCTGCCTTAGCCTCCCAAGTGCTAGAATTACAGGTATGTGTCACCATACCTAGTTTATCCCTTCCCCAAGTATATTTGTTTTTGTTTGAAAAAATTTAATTTAAAATGTACTTATAGATTTATGATGTCAACAGAAATTATTAAAGAGCGAACAGAAATGAAGTAAAATGAAAAGATATTTAATATTAAAAGAATAAATAAACTGAACTATATGTTGAAGGAAAAAATAAGTTGTTTTTTTTTTAAATTTTTTTTTAAGGTTTATTTATTATATATAAGTACACTGTAGCTGTCTTCAGACACACCAGAAGAGGGCATCGGATCTCATTACAGATGGTTGTGAGCCACCATGTGGTTGCTGGGAATTGAACTCAGGACCTCTGGAAGAGCAGTCCTGTGCTCTTAACCACTGAGCCATCTCTCCAGCCCGAAAAAATAAGTTTTAAGTGTGTGTGTGTGTGTGTGTGTGTGTGTGTGTGTCTGTCTGTCTGTCTGTCTGTATCTGAGCTAGCTCTAGGACAGTCACCGCTATACACATACAAAAACAAAAAAACAAAAAAAAAAACCTGTCTTGAAAAAACAACAACAAAAACAACCAATCTAAATATATGCTGGGAGCAATTAGCAAAACTGAAATGAAACTCCTGTTTTCACGGGGCTTCTGCTCTAGGACACTCTAGGACACTAGCCCAGGGCAGCCAGCAGGGGGCGATACTGAGCACAAGAGGCAGGGCAGCAAGAGCATGATGCTAAGGATACACAAGGGTGGAGAGGAACTTCATCAACGCAATTCTCTACTTCATCGTCCTATACGTACTTCAAACACAAAGAAGCCAGAATTCTGAAATCAGTCCCCCTCTCCCATGTGTGTGTAGGGGGCGTCCTGCAGCAGCAGGACTTTAAGTGTGAGAGGAGTGGAAGCCCATACCTCCATGTTCCAGTTATGCTGTTCCAAGGCAAGGCGACACTGCTCCATGGAGTCTATGCCAGTCAGATCCTGAAAGGAAGGTGAGGTATAATGTTACTACAGGCTGCTGGAGCTCAGCTGCTAAGGCGCTTGTCTAGTTTAGCGTGCATAAAGCCTTGGGTTCCATCTCCTGCACCACACAGACCAGGTATGGCAGCACATGCATATATCAGCAACTGGGAGGTGTAAGGAGAAGGTCATCATCGGCTGCATGAAACACTGGGGAAATAACCCAGTTAGTAAGGTGCCGGCCTTGACAAGACCTAGAACCTATGCAAACATGGAGCGCTATAAAGTGATCGTCTACAGTGAGCATAAATGGCTTTCTCACCTCCTTCCCCACAGTTTCCCCGCAGGTGTCCAACACCCAGCAAATGGAACAATTCACATACACATCACATGCCACAAGTTCCTCACAAAGTCCTTGGCCCTTAACACAGTACAAAGTCACATGTCTCCCCATTCATGGACCTTCCATTCAACAAATGCTTAATTGTGCACATTATATGGAAATGCGTTAAGGTCACCTCTGGCAAACACAGGGACAGAGTAATTTACCTTAGCTGATAAAACAGTTTCCTACCTCCTTTGTATACTCTACCCAAGGACAAGACATTCAACTCTGGAATTTAGTTTTCTTTACATACAATGTGTAATCTGGACTAGATAACCTTTCCAAACCTTTTGGAGAGGGAGGGGGAGGGGGGGGGGAGGGGGGAGGGAAGGAGGGAGGGAGGGAGAGTGAGTGTCTTGCACGCATTTTGTGCAACACAGTACAACCATGCCCTCACAGGCCAGAAGTGTGTGTTGGATCCCCTAAACTGGAGTCACCATGTGGGTGCTGGGAATCTAACTTGGGCCCTCTTAGAGAGCAAGTTTTTTTTAACCTCTAACCCACCCCTCTAGTCCCTTCCACCTTATTGCTTTTTGTTTTTTCAAGATTGGTTTCTCTGTGTTGCCTTGCCTGTCCTGAACTCCCTCTGTAGATCAGGCTGCCTTCCCAGTGCTGGTATTAAAGGCGCCCACCATCCCTATTTCCCAGAAGTCTCTGTGAGTCGGAGCTCATATCCTTGCTAGGCTGCACTTGTGCTTCGGTTACAGGTGCCATCTGAACTCAGACCTCATGCTTATGCCGGAGGCACTTGAACCAACTGAGCCTTCTCCTCACCACTATTAGTAAAAGCGGTGAAATGTCTGAAATGCTATAAAACAACTTCATTGGCCTAGGAGGTTATTTCTGTTATCCCAGCACTTTGACAGAGGAAGGTTTCAAATCCAAGGACAGCCTGGGCTATATGATGAGAGCCCATCACTCACACACTCACACGAGCATGCACATGCACACGCGTGCGTGCATGCACACAAATAAAATACATCTTAAAATATACATATTTATCCCTCTTGGGCTGAAGCAATAGCTCAACGGGAGGAGTGTGTACTGCTCTTGCAAAGGACATGAGTTCAATTCCCAGCACCCACATAAGGTGGCAATCACCTGCAACCCCAGCTTCCAGTAGATTCAGTGTCTCTGTCCTCCATGAACACCTATACTCATATGCATATACATATAATTAAAAAAAATAATCTTTAGGACTGGAGAGATGGCTCAGCAGTCAAGAAAGAGCACTGACTGCTCTACCCAAGGTTCTGAGTTCAATTTCCAGCAACCACATGGTGGTTCACAGCCATCGGCAATGGGATCCAATGCCCTCTGCTGGTGTGTCTGAAGACAGCTACAGTGTACTTATATACACAAAACAAATCTTTAAAAAAAAAAAAAACCTCTTTAAAAAGTATATATACAAGCCAGAAATAGTAGTGCACATCTTTAATCCCAACAATCTGGAGGCAGAGGCAGGTAGATCTCTGTGAGTTCAGAGCCAGCATGGTCTACATAGTAAAACCTTCTTCAGAAAAGGCAATGATGATGATGATAAGTATGATAGATACATTTATGTGAACACACAAATGAAATCTGTCTTTTATTTTTGGTGTTTTTTGAGACAGGGTTTTCTCTGTGCTGCCCTTTTGATTTTTGTAGGACTTTTCTGGTACATTGTTTCCTGGCTTAGGAAACAACTGTCTTATTCTCTCAAACATTCAAAATTTTCTCTCTGTGAGAGCCTCTCCTAAATATACTTTTGTATCTCTTAGTATATCAAGTACTTGAGATAACCCTAACAGTTTACACAGATTTTGAGGCCATTTCCAAGTCTTAAGTATTGAAGCAATGCTACGGCACAGGGAGTGGTGGCCGACGCCGCGTTCCAGCACTCAGGAGGCAAAGGCGGGCAGTTTCAGCTACACTGAGACCCTGTCACAAATGAATGACCCATTCACAGGGGCTGCCTAAGGCAGTCAGAAAACAGACATTTATATTGTAAATGTATAGTTTACATTGTAGCAAATGTACACGTAGCAAATTCATAGTTATGAAGAATGGAAAAATGTTAAGGTTGGTGTCACCGTGAAGCTGTACTAAAGGTCGCACATTAGGAAGGTTGAGAACCACAACCCCGATGAACTTCTCGCCCCCTGCTTAGGAATATGCAGTTTCGAACTGTGATAGCTACTACCAAAGGCAGCACAGAGTCTTCAGGAAAACGATTCCTGCTGCTTCCAGTGCAAGTGAAAAGCTACCTTGCTCCCACTTAGTGCCAACAAGTACTTTCTAATGCCTGGGTGGAAGAGTTCTAGAATGGATCCCATTGGCTTTGATGCCACCTGTATTATCTCAGCAGAAAAAGTTTACCATCATGCAACTTAAGAAAGACATTCTGGGGCTGGAGGGATAGGTCAGCGGTTAAGAGCACTGACTGCTCTTCCAGAGGTCCCGAGTTCAATTCCCAGCAACCACATGGTGGCTCACAACCATCTGTAATGGGATCCCATGCCCTCTTCTGGCATGCAGTCACATATGCAGGCAGAATGCTGTACATAAAATAAATAGATAAATCTTAAAAAAAAATAAATAAAAAAAAAAAAAAAAAAAAAAAAAAAAAAAAGGGGGTTGGGGATTTAGCTCAGTGGTAGAGCGCTTGCCTAGGAAGCGCAAGGCCCTGGGGCAAGGTCCCCAGCTCCGAAAAAAAAAAAGAACCAAAAAAAAAAGAAAGACAGACATTCTGGCCCCCAGTTAGAGGGTACAGTCTGCGGTGGCGGACATCACAGGGTAGGAGCATCAAGAAGCCATCATACTGCATTCTTAACTACTGAACCATTTCTCCAACTCCAGCCTATGTTTTCTGTTTTCTGAAGCAATTTCTTTACTGTTGGGTTGAGTGCAGGGCCTCACACAGGCTCAGTACATCCCTAGCATCCCTGCCAGTGTAACTAACGCCTTAGATATACTAGAAAATGAATGACTCAGCCTGTGTGGCACACACTATAACCCCAGTAGTGTAGAGGCAAGTAGATCTCTGAGTTCAAGGCCAGCCTGGTCTACAGTGAATTCCAGAACAGCCAGGGCTGTACAGAAAAACCCTATCTCAAAAGACTAAAAACCTAAACTAAACACTAATCAAAAAACTAAACAACTAAACTAGAAAATTAAGGATTCTTACTTCTTTCTCATATTCTCATTCTCTCTACTGACATATAAGTAGGTGTGCATGTGTGCACATAGGTGCACTCGTATAACTATGGAGCAGGTCACAGGACAACCTAAAGAGCAACAGTGTACGATATAAATAAAATAAATAAATCTTAAAAATATATATTACCATCATGCCCACCATGAGTTAAAAAAAAAAAAAAAAAACACTGATTTGAGTATAAATGAATCGGTGAATGATAAAAGCGAAATCTGTGATTTCCTAGCTGCTTTGCTCTCTAGAGTAACCTGGCTCATATGCAGACCTGCTGACATCTGATGTGACTGAATGGAACACTGTAGAAACAGGAATAAAGGTCGGCTTCATAACTATGGCTCCTTCTCCCACAGACCTATCTTGCCATAAATCAAATGTCAGCACATGCTGCCATGCCCACCCCCTCAGGCAGGCCCTTCTGAGCATGTCACACTTCCTTACTCTCTCTGACATTATCCCTTTCCATGGATTGGCCTCCCAATGACTTAGGAGCTGCATTCAAATACAGTAATTTACACAAAAGTATAACTGATGATAGCATTAGAGAGAGAAGGGTGATATTTATTGTTGGGGCCCAAAATCTGACTGAATTTCAGTCAGTCACAAGTACTACGTAGAAGGACATTGGGAGAGTGTGGGAACTGCTTCCCTTCCTATTCAACTCTGTCCTAATTTCGTCTAGTCAGTGAAGGGGTGCCAATCACCTGGGAAACAAATATTGATTATGATTCCTGATCTAGCTCTTAGGAGAGTATAATTCAAAGAGGAAATCACAACAGGCTGGGAGTGTAACAATTTAACCAGATGTTTTAACAAATTATTTGGATATGGATGGGTATACTCAGCTGGCTTTCCACATCTCAAGTGTTTTTATGCTAACACGCTCGCTCAGTGGCCAGCTAAGTGCTTTGTGCTCCCATTGGCTTGCTGAGCCTTATATTTTATGTTATTCCCAGAGTAAACCTTGGTAAAAAGCAGTCAACCTTTGCTCTCTCCGTCCCACCAAACAAACACAGCTATGCTTACGCAGGAGAAAATGGAATTTAAAATTCATTCAGAAAGTGATGACCTGTAACTAAAGCTCTTATAGAAAACCTTTGTTGTTTACATTTAAATTCTGATCTCCCAAAGTAAATAGCAGTAATTCCCACTTCCTAAGCACCTACAGTAGGTAACCATTTTCAACAATGAGAAACCAAGTAGCCAAAGGTTATCTGCTGGGCCAATTGCACTTGATAACGGGGAGGCGGGGTTAAGAGTAAAATCGAGAACCACCTCCGAAGTCCAGGCTCTCTCATGAGGCAAGGCCTCCTATTGTTTGATAAACTCATGTTCGAAAACAAGCTCCCAATTCTTAATTCAGAAAATTTAAATGTTTACTGAAAATATGGTAGGGCTGGAGAGATGGCTCAGCAGTTAAGAGCACTGGCTGCTCTTCCAGAGGTCCTGAGTTCAATTCCCAGCAAACACTTGGTGGCTCACAACCATCTGTAATGGGATCCGATGCCCTCTTCTGGTGTGTCTGAAGAGAGAGACAGTGTACTCACATACATAAATTTTTAAAAATCTTAAAAAAAGAAGAAAATATGGTAATTTGGCTGGGTGGTACTGACATAAACCTTTAATTCCTACACAGGCAGAAGCAGGTGGGTCTCTGAGTTCAAGACCAGCCATTGCTATACAGTAAGATTGTGCCTCAAAACAGACAACAAAATCACTGTTAAAACCCCAAACCCTTGATGAAGTTTTATTTAGAATCAGATTGGAAATCACTATTAGCCCTTTTCATGTTAAACTAAATGCCTTATACCAACCAAGAGAGAGCCGTATGTATTCACACTGAGGCTTCTTACATACTCAGTATTTCACCAACCCAAGTGTCTCCTAGGCAAATGTTTAACCTGCTTCAAAACACTATGTGAACACCAAGGACATCGCTCAGAGTATTTGCTTGGCATGTACGAGATTTCCCCACAAATGAACCCAGACCTGTGTCTTATCAACCAATTACAAACAGGTGGGATAAGGGAATGACTTGTTAGAGGTTAGGGGGACACCAGAGTCCTCAATACCTCCAACCACTTTTCCACTCCCATTTACTAAGTCAGTAATTGTGAGCCATCTTCCTCAGGTTCAGCTTTCTCACATCTCAGTGGCTTTGACAATGACGAAGGCATGTTATGAAGATATTTGTGAAATGCTGTGAATGAGCCTGAGCGTGCAAAGTCAAGTCCACAGTTAAATTTCTGGGAGAAAGGTCAAATAAGATCACCTTTCACCCGGCCCTACTCCAGTGTCCTGCCACCTGAGGCACTTCCCTGCAATGGACAGTAGAAGCACTGTGACCCTGGCCAACCTCTAGAGGCGAGTCTTCTGCTAAGAATCAATCCAAGAAAGAAGCCACCTCGCCTCCCCATCTTTCAGCCTCTCCCCTCTGGGAAGATTTGCTTCTATATGTTTCAAAATAAGGTTCTAAATATTTAAATGGAAAAAAAAACATGAATTGGAAAAAAACTTTTAAAGTCTTTATTTTTAAAGATTTATTTATTTATTATATATAAGTACACTGTAGCTGTCTTCAGATAACACCAGAAGAGGGCATCAGATCTCTTTACCGATGGTTGTGAGTCACCATGTGGCTGCTGGGAATTGAACTCAGGACCTCTGGAAGAGCAGTCAGGGTTCTTAACCACTGAGCCATCTCTCCAGCCCAAAGTCTTTATTTTTAAAAGTACAGGTTTGGGTTGGAGAGATGGTTCAGGGGTTGAGAGCACTGGCTGCTCTTCCCAGGGTTCTGAGTTCAATTCCCAGCAACCATATGATGGCTCACAACCATCTGTAATGGGATCTGATGCCTTCTTCTGGTGTGTCTGGGGACAGTGACAGTGTTCTCATATACATAAAATAAATGAGTGAATCTTTGAAAACAAATACAGGTGTTTTGCAAGCATCTCTCTCTGTGCACCATGTCTATGTAATGCCTACCAGGGCAGGAAGAGGGTTTCAGATCCCCAGGGACTAGGGTTGTGAACTTATGGGTGCTGGAATTAAACCCAGAGTCTCTGGAAGGCATGAGTGCTCCTAACCACTGGGCTGTCTCTCCAGTTCCAAAATAACAACATTTAGGCACAAACACGTTCAATCCTCAAGGAGGATTTAAATCTATCAGGGAAATCTTTGTGTTGGTTACTGCCTTCTTGTTACTGTGACCAAATATCAGACAAAAACCAAGGGAGGGGTGGGTTTATACATGGCTCATGGTTCTAGGAGACACAGCCCAACATGACAACAAAGTCACCCTGCACCTGCAGTCAAGAGAAGCCGAGCTCTGATGCTCGGCTGATCTTTTCTCCTTTTACTCAGTCTGGGGCCCATCCTACAAGCCTTTCCTTCTTAGCTGAATCTCTGGAAAGGGCCTCATGGACACATTTTAAAGGTCTGTTTCCTAGGTGACTCCAGATCTAGTCAAAGTGTTAACAAAGAACAACATTCACAAGTCCATTCCTTGTCACCTTGATAACTAAACACGATATGTAAGTAATAACATTCCACCTCAATCCCCAAAGTTTCATGTTTGCCTCTAATCAAAATGCAGATAGGGAGCTAGAGAGAGGGCTGGGCAGTCAAACCCTGACTGCTCTGTGGAGGACCAGCACCCACACGGCAGCCCTCAATCACATGCAACTCTAGTTTGAGGCTCCAATACATACCTTCTTCTGTTTTCCAAGGACATAGTACACAGGTGGCACACAGACATACAATGCAGGCAAAATACCCATACACATAAAGCAATTTTAAAATTACAAAACGAACTTAATTCATGTGTAAAAGTCCTCCAAACAGCCAGGAACAGTGATGCATGACTTTAACCCAGGACTCTGAAGGTAGAGACAAGTGGATCTCTGTGAGTTCAAAGCCATCCTGGTCTACAAAGTGAGTTCTAGAATTGCTGGTGCTACACAGAAAAACTCTGTCTTGAAAAACAAAACAATTTTACAAATCTTAAAAGTTTTAGCATTGTTCAAAAACCAAGTATACAAATTCTACTCTGAGATACTAGGCAATCGCTTAAGTGTCTGTATAATAAAAAATAAATAAAAATAAAAGCTACATACATCCAATATTCAGTGATATAGAAAAAATCCATCTGAAAAAGGAAAATTGGTGGCATAACAAAAATTAGGCCAAATGCAAGGTCCAAACAAATCCTGCATCTCTGTGTCTGGGATCTGGGTCTCTTGGCCTGGGCTCCAGAGGGCCTAGACAGAGCTCCCTCTCTAGTTCCACAGCTGCAACACACAAACCCTCTCTGGGGCCATCCCCACTCTCCTGCATCTTCCTTGGCAGACGTCCCATGGTACTGCCATCTCTAACATCCTGGGTCTCTACTGTACACCGAAAGCCGACTCGGTCTTCAAGTAGCCCGGGCTGTCCTTGAATTCATCTTCTTGCCTTGTCTTCCTGGGATCACAGGCACGTGTTTCCTTTCTCTTACCCTCTCATCGTACGCCATGGAGTAACACAGTACACAGGCTCTTTGTGTTGTTGTTGTTGTTTGCTTTGAGAAAGAATCTCTCTGTGTAGCCTTGGATGTCCTAGAACCTGTAGACCAGACTAGCCTTGAACTCACTGCCTCCTGTGTGCTGGGATTAAAGGCATGAGACACCACTGTCAGTCTGGTATACAGGCCTTTCAAACTTGGACTCCATGGACCCTGGAACTGTAAGAAACAAATCTTTGTTCTTTATAAATTGTCCAGCCTTGGGTACTCTGTCGTAGGGGAACAGAATGTACCAACAGTGAGGTTGGTCCACAGAGATAAATGAAAGGATAACTTGCCCAGAGCGGAAAGTCAGTAACCGGAGAGGGCAGACCTCACATCGGGCAGCCTTAGTCCAGAACCGGTCTTCACAGGCAGGCACTCACACACTGCTGATGCTCAAGCACACACAGGCAGGCACTCACACACTGCTGATGCTCAAGCACACACAGGCAGGCACTCACACACTGCTGATGCTCAAGCACACACATGTCCCTGTAAGAGAAAGACACTCTCTTGCTCAGTGAGGATGGGAACTACGGCCAAGTCAGTTACCCCAGAGTCCACTGAGGGAGTCAGTCACCTTAACAAGAGGACATTCAGGCAGTGATCCTGGATAAACAGGAACGAGCCCACTGGCATTCTTGGATTTTTCTAGCAAAAGCATGTTAGATTTCTTTCTTTTTTCCCCCCCGGGGCTGAGGATCGAACCCAGGACCTTGCACTTCCTAGGCAAGCGCTCTACCACTGAGCCAAATCCCCAACCCCTATAGATTTCTTTTAAGGAAAATGCAGCCTTAAACATCTGTCAAGGGTTGGGGATTTAGCTCAGTGGTAGAGCGCTTGCCTAGCAAGCGCAAGGCCCTGGGTTCGGTACCCAGCTCCAAAAAAAAAGAAAAAAAAAATCTGTCAAACAGGAAGTATATAATCCCTTACCTCAGTCACTTTCCTCAAAGTCATTTGGTTATCTTGCCTACAACTAACTCAATACCAATTTCCCCCCAAGTGACTTGTCCCTGTACCAGCCTTTTCAAAAGAGTTAATTTCATACGGACAAAACAGATTTTTAAGTATTTTACTCATTCATAATGTTTAACTAAATTTTTATGACAAGCATCAACACACAATGGTTCCAGTGCAAACAAACGTTAAGTGGCTGTGGTTACAGTCCAACTCAAAGAGTGGGCAGCAGTTCCGTGAAAGGAACTTGTCACCATGCACGAGGCCCTGGGTTCTACCTCCACACCATCTTTGCCCAAGAACAACTGAACTTGTAAAAGCATAAATACTTAAGTTTTTGAGATAGTTCAGTGGGCTGGCATTCCTAATTCACAAGCCAGATGCTCAGTCCGTGAAAACCCATGTAAGGGAGGAGAGAAAAGTTATCTTGTGACCTCCATACAGATGTTGGCTATTATAGTAATACTAAAGCTTAAAAAGAGAGGAAATAAGTGAGTGTATTGGAACTATACTTGGGGTGGGGGGGGGGATAATGCCACAGTTAAAGCACAAGTGAAGCACCACACAAGTGAAGACTGAAGTGTGGATCCCCAGAAACCCACATAAATACCAGGTGGGTACAGAGGCCACTTGTAATTCTAGCCCCAGAAGGCACAGACAAAGATTCCCAGAGCAAGCGAGCTAAGAGAGGCAGCCACCTCACTGAGCTCTAGGTTCCAGTGAGACCCTGCAACAATGAATGCAGTGGAACAGCAACTGTCGGTGACCCCATACCAACTTCAGACCTTCCACATGCACACCACCCATATGAAAAGGAAAGCACACACATGCACACCACACATATGAAAAGGAAAGCACACACATGCACGCACAGATACATAGGGAGAGATGAGCAAATAGGGCTGGAAAGGTGCTTCATTGTTTAAAAGCACTGTTCTTACAGAAGACCTGACATGGCCTTCTTACAGATACTGACATGGTCAAGTATCCATTACCCCAGTTATAAATGCACACGATTCAGACATGCATCTGAGTATGCATACACATAAAATAAAAGTGCACGGGCTGGAGAGATGGCTCAGCGGTTAAGAGCACTGACTGCTCTTCCGGAGGTCTTGAGTTCAAATCCCAGCAACCACATGGTGGCTCACAACCATCTGTAATGGGATCTGATGCCCTCTTCTGGCGTGTCTGAAGACAGCTACAATGTACTCATCTATAATAACTAAATAAAATCTTAAAAAAAAAAAAAAAAAAAAGTGCACAAGATCAGAAATAACATTTTAAAAAACCAAAGCTAAAAACTAGACCTCAGAAAATGGAGACTATCTCTTATACTCCAGGAGGTGAGGATTAAGGCAAGAAACTTTGAAATTATGCATCTGTACAGACAGAAGAAAAAAGTACAGGATACACAACCTGAAACTTGGATGAGAGAGTAAAGTGACTCAGTTACTTGTTCGACTTAGTGACACATTGCCTGGGATATTCCATGTATTACTTGGTAGGTTCTGTTTTGTTTTAAGTAAACATAAGTAAAGGCAGGCAGACAGACAGGCAGGCAGGAGACAGTAGGCGGACAGGAGGCAGGAGGCAGGCAGGCAGGCAGGCAGGCAGGAGGCAGGCAAGGGAGACAGCAGGCAGGCAGGCAGGCAGGCAGCAGGGAGACAGTGAGGCAGGACAGGAGGCAGGCAGGCAGGCAGGCAGGAGACAGGCAGGCAGGACAGGAGGCAGGCAGGCAGGAGACAGTAGGCAGGCAGGCAGGCAGGCAGGGCAGGCAGGAAGGCGGGCAGGCGAGGAGGGGAGGAAGGCAGCAGGCAGGCAGGCAGGCAGGAGACAGTAAGCAGGCAGCAGGCAGGCAGGCAGGAGAAAGTAGGCAGGCAGCAGGCAGGCAGGCAGGCAGGCAGGCAGGCAGGAGGCAGGCAGGCAGCAGGCAGGCATCTATATACTCAAGGCAAGCTTGGTGCCAGAGAAGACTACACAGTAAGACCTGTCTCAGAAACAAAAGCAAACAAAACCAACCAACAATTGTGTTGGGGCAGGCCTATAACCCCAGCTCTCTACGTCAGAGGCAGAATTTTGAGTTCAAAGACAGTCGGGACTATGTGTGACACCTGTCCCAAAACTTTAGAAAATGGGGAGATAAGGTGGGTGGATGTGGGTTAAGAAACTAAGGTGTATGAAAACCCTTGTGGGAACTCACTAGTTTATAAACTAGCTAAAACCATTTAATGGGGTGTGGAGGCGGGGACAGAAGAGATGATTCCACAGTTAGGATCGTATGGTTCTACAGTTAGGATCGTAGACTGTTCTTGTTGAGCTCAAAATTCAGTTCTCAGCGACCACATCAGGCAGCTCACAACCGCCTGGAACTCCAGTTCCAGGGGACCCAACACTTTCTGTGGTTACTTACACTCATGTTCATATAGCCATGCAAACGTGCACACGCACATATAGATAGTCAGATATAAAAGAAAAAAATGTATGAAAAGAAAAGGTAGTTTGAACACAGAAAACCTGTGAGTGACCAATGTTTCTCCTGGAAGACAGATTAGTTATTAAATGAAAAGTCTTGGGCTGGAGAGATGGCTCAGTGGTTAAGAGCACTGACTGCTCTTCCAGAGGTCTTGAGTTCAAATCCCAGCAACCACATGATGGCTCACAACCATCTGTAATGGGATCTGATGCCCTCTTCTGCTGTGTCTGAAGATAGCTACAGTGTATATAATAAATATTAAAAAAAAAAAAATCGTAGGTACCAGAGAGAGAGTTCAGTGGTTAAGCGTGCTCTCTCAGAGGACTTGGGTTAGATTCCCAGCACCCACACCACAGCTCCAGCTCCAGGACACCTGCTACCCTCTTCTGGCTTCCTGGGTACCAGGAGGCATACATGCAGATTAAACATTCATATACAAAAAATAAAAAATATCTTAAAAAAAGGAAAAAAATAAAGGCAGGAGGAGGGAAGAAAACAAATGTCACTGCCTAGCACGTTACATGTTAGCAGTCAAGAGGCCCTGATGCCCCACCACCCCAACAGCACCCCAGGCCACTGACATTGCTTTTTGTTGCCCACCATAACTAAATGGTTAAGATCCTATTGCTAAAGACACAGCACACTGAGAGGGCACAGAAAGGAGACCAGAACTTGGTCCTCCTTACTAGCTAGCTTCCATGGCGCCAGAAGATGCTCTGCAGGAGCCTGGGAGAGAAGTTAATTCAGTGTGCTACTCACTCACTCACCAGGTTAGGTACGGCCACGGAGGCAAGAGGCATGACTGTTTTGTTTAAGATTTATTTATTATATATAAGTACACCATAGCTGTCTTCAGACACACCAGAAGAGAGCATCAGGGGTTGGGGATTTAGCTCAGTGGTAGAGCTCTTGCCTAGCAAGCGCAAGGCCCTGGGTTCGATCCCCAGCTCCGAAAAAAAAAAAAAAAAAAAAAAAAGGAAAAAAAAAAAAAAAAAAAAAAAAAAAAAAAAAAAAAAAAAAAAAAAAAAAAAAAAAAAAAAAAAAAAGAAAAAAAAAAAAAAAAAAAAAAAAAAAAAAAAAAAAAAAAAAAAAAAAAAAAAAAAAGGAAAAAAAAAAAAAACAAAAAAAAAAAAAAAAAAAAAAAGAAAAAAGAAGAGAGCATCAGATCTCATTACAGATGGTTGTGAGCCATCATGTGGTTGCTGGGAATAGAACTCAAGACCTCTGGAAGAGCAGTTAATGCTCTTATCTCACCAGGCCATCTTTCCAGGCACGACTGCTTAAAGGTAATCAACCTCTCTGTAACTTGACTTGAGACCTCCTCCACAGGAGGAAAGTCGTGCCTGGCACTGTAAACCTGTCAGGCCTGCTTCAGCAGATCACTGGCTCCAGCAGGAAGCCAACTGCCGTGCACTGCTAAACAGTATGCTGTCCAAATGCCTGCTAAACATTTGTGTTCTGCCATATACTACTGCTCTCAGCTTTGGCCAGGCTTCCTCCTGCAATGGGCATCAGTTAATACAGAGGCTCGAACTGTCAAAAGGCTGGGAACAAGTGACTGCTGCATGCTCAACTCTCAACAGGACACCTCCATCAACTCCCTCCCACAAGGCTCAGACAACACTGCATTAGGGGGCGTAGAAAGGATGTTCAAGGCTGAAAGGGGAAGAGTGCATGAAATGTTGTCTTCTGGACACGACATGGTCCTTGCCCCCATGAACTCACTGATGCTGACTGCACAAAACCAAGCCAGCATGTTGGTGCTACAGCAGGCAGCCATAACTTAACTTAGTGGGTTACCAAGAGGGGGTGGGTGGGTTTGCTGGTGGTGGCATGAAAGTGGAAAGAGAATGTGCTGGAGGACCTGGGGATGAATATAATCAAGATAAATTCATAGGCTGGGCAAGGTGACCTACACCTTTGATAGCACTCAGGAGGCAGAGGCAGGAGATGTCTGAGTTTGTGGCCAGCCTAGTCTACCAGGACAGCCAGTGCTACACAGAGACCATGTCTCAACAACAACAACAACAACAACAACAACAACAACACAGGCACATTGTATAAATATATGAAATGTCAAAGAAAAGAATGTTTTTGTTTTTTATTTTGGAGACATTTTCTGTGTAGTCCTGGCTGTCCTGAAATTCTCACTCTATAGACCCCGGCTGGTCTTGAATACAGAGATCTGACTACCTCTGCCTCCCAAGTGCTGGAATTCAAGGTATGAGCCACCAATGTCCAGTTATAGGATTTTTCTTTATTTAATATTTATTTATTATATATAAGTACACCATTGCTGTCTTCAGACACACAGAAAAGGGAATCAGATCTCATTACAGATGGTTGTGAGCCACTGTGGTTGCTGGAAATTGAACTCAGGACCTTTGGAAGAACAGTCAGTGCTCGTAACCACTGAGCCATCTCTCCAGCCTGTTTTTATTTTTTATTTTTTATTTATTTATTTTTTGTTCTTTTTTTCGGAGCTGGGGACCGAACCCAGGGCCTTGCGCTTCCTAGGCAAGCGCTCTACCACTGAGCTAAATCCCCAACCCCTGTTTTTATTTTTATAAAGGAAAATTAAAAAAAAATGGATACTGTCAATCAGACAATATACTGTTCCCATTATACACACACTCAAAATAATAATTCATCCAACCTAGCAAGTGCAAGGCCCTGGGTTCGATCCCCAGCTCCGAAAAAAAGAAAAAAAAAATCATCCAAGACTGTAAAACTCACTAGTAGTTTTCTTAGCCAGGATGAGGTGAAGAGAGAAATCAGAAATCAAGATCACTCTGGTATTTTTTAAATGGAGAATGAGAATTTCATATACCACAACTCCAACCCCCAGAATAACATAAATTTGCTTCTTCAGCTCAGAGTGCAGGCTTTCTTTACCTTAAGTAACTTAAAGAGAATGGGAGTCATGCCCTTTTTGCCACATTATCTGTTTTTGTTTTTTTTTTTTTTTTTTCAACCAGGCAGTACGTACCTGTCATCTCTAGCCCTGAGTGCTCACAGAGGTGAGCCTGGGCTCCATGGGCTACCCAGTGAAACCAAGCCTCATGAACAAACAGGAATGGCAGGATGGCTCAGTGGGTGAAGACACTTTCTGACAAGTCTATGACCTGGGCTCAGTGCTCAGAAGGATCAGACCTGCTCTCACAAGCTGTCTGACATGTGTGTCCCATACCCTCACAATTTAAGTAAATAAAATGCAATACGTTTTTTAATTAAACAAAGGGGGAAATGTCTTATTTCTGTGCAAGCAGAAAGAGATCATTTCTTCACATGGGACATGGGACATCTACTCCTTTCTCTCTGACCATGCTATTCCTCCCAGGTGTTAAACCACCAGCCCAGAAGCAGTGAACCAAAGCACTGGAGAAATGTACATATTTGGAAATTTGGGAACACTGACTCCGGTAAAAGTAATCTTCCACGTACCGGCATTAGCTCTTCTTTAAACCTATATACCTATTATTTTCCAGTAGAAATAGCTCAAAACAATGTCTACATTATTTTACTCAATTGGTTCCAAAGCAAGTCAGAGCCATGGGAGTGACACAGGCGTACAAAGCAGCTTAGAACATCAAATGGACTGAGAAACACGATAAATATGCCTTAGAGAATTCTAACCCAAAATATGTCACATAAAGAAACAAGAAATTGGGGTTGGGGATTTAGCTCAGTGGTAGAGCGCTTGCCTAGGAAGCGCAAGGCCCTGGGTTCGGTCCCCAGCTCCAAAAAAAAAAAAAAAAAAAAAAAAACAAGAAATCTCAGATCTCCTGAAACATTTTACTTTTACTAATTCATTTATTTAGGCTTTTTCAGACAGGGTCTCACCCTGTAGGGTGACCTGAAACTCACTCTGTAGCCCAGGTTGTCCTTGAACCTACAGCAATCCTCTGAATTGAACCTCTTAAGTGCTGGCACTGGAATCATAGGTGTGAACCACTATGCCTAGTTCAACTGTAATACTTAAATATGGACACACACTGAGAACCAGCCGGGCCACCCCATCTATTCTGATGCCCATGGAGATTCTAAGCACGTACGCCATATTGCTAGAGAAGCAAACTCCAAACCTGGTGTTGTTACTCTGGACTTAAACCTCTCCTGACTGTCTGTGCTTACACAAGTCAGCACGGTATTGACTGACAGGTCTCTGGAATCTGGCTCGTTTACCTTCTTACTCCAGAGTCTCTATTACGACAGACAGAGCCACACTCCATATGTGAGCAACTCTCTTTCTCAGCTTTGAATATTCTCCTGCCCACCATCTGCTGAAACCCTAGTCCTCCTTCAAAGCTGCAAGGCAATGCGCTAAGAGCTCAGCCATCCAGACCAGAGCTAGACCCACCAGAATCCCACTAACGGCTGCAGTACCTTAGCAAATAAGTCAACATATCTGTTTCCTCACCAGATACCACAGCAGGCACACCACCATCTTTACTTTATAAAGTAACTGTATAGATTAAGCACAAAGGTTATAAATTATTGAACATCGTTCTTAAGGCATAGGAGGTAACAAATAGTAACTTCTAAACCATCTTTCCTTCAACATCAACAAGTTTTCTCTAAACCTCAATAGCAAAGACAAAGACACACAGTCAAATGCATGGATTCACGAGAGCTTTCTGGCGCTCCCATTATTCAAGTCACATACCCTGGCGTCAACATTAGGATGCCAACAAGATGCTCAGGAATGTGGATTTGTAAACGTGTGTGAGTTACCTGACCTCTCATACCTGTTTTCTTCAGTGTGAAAGAACCGCAGTTAACCCTTCACAGTCTTCTAAAGAAGTGTAGTGCTATAATGCTTGACATTTGTACATGCCAAACAATATTTAACGGCAGTCTGAGATGCTGAATCTGACCCCAAGCTTGTTTACAGAACATAAAAACACAAAATGCCTTTTCTCAATATATTCAACCTCATAAATCTTGACACAAGTCTAATTAATCTTACTACAGTGTTACTAATCTGCTAGCCACTTTTCTTCTGATGTCTTCTTAGACACAGACACTGCCATATTCACACTCATGGACTTCTAAGTGCTTCACAGTTTACTGCTTACATCTCACTTCATAGGAGGCTTACCTAAGAACTACAAAGTGTTGTCTGCCCCAGTTAATAAAGGCCTGAGAGCAACGCTCTACAAAGTGAAAGCTGTCTGTTTATTCATTCTTTAATGCTCATCTGGTGCCATCAATTTCTCTACTATGTAGTAAACTCCACTCAAATGCCGAATCTGCCCATAACAGAATTTTACCACTTATACACATCCAACACACTGATTAAACACACATGCACAGACAAATAAACATCACAATAGGAACACCCGACTCTTACACAGTAAGCACAGCAGAGACACTAGAAACCCAGGGAAAGCTAAGTGTAGGCTATGCTTTAAATGGACACCACCGATTTACTAGCTGTGTAACCTAAGCAAGCTGTACCCTTTTTGTTTGGAAAAGGCTAGCTTCACACTCAGAATCTTCCGAGTCCCCTGAGATTATAGTCTCAGGCCACACCCACTGATGCTACTTCTTAAAATTCATACCCATCAATGAGACAGGGCCTGTCCCAGTATGAACGCTATAGAGCTGTGGGTTCAAACATGCTAAGTGTTAGTCAAGTCTTTACAACATTATATATTTAGAAGGCGACATTCTAACTTGCAGGGTCCGGCACTAAGGCTTTTCATAAAAATTGCTGGAAAAAAAATCAATATTTAGAACATTTTCTATTAGGAAATGAGCTCTATTAACTTCAAATTATCTGGAAAGTAATTATTAATACCGCAACTGTTTTGGTGCTTTTTACGGTTTACGAAGTCCGTTTAATACCTTGTAACACCCATAAGTTCAGTTTACCTCCAAAACATCCTCAAGGGAATAGACATTTTGAAGTTACATATTTAAGAACTAAGGATATGGCTAATGCCATGGTTACCACCCCGGTGGCAGCGTCCAACCAGACCCTCCATCTGGTTAAGTACTTAGGAACCACCCCCCTTTAAAAACAAAAACAAAAACAAAAACAGAAGCATAACATCCACTAACAGGCCGAGTCCTGCCAGTTGCCACCCTTCTCAAGCATAGTCAGCAGTTCAGGAGAAAGCCGAAGGTATCAAATCCAGTCAGAAGCCTTCGATGATACTTAATGTTGCATTGTTTCCTCCTGTGGCGTCCTCCCACATTTCTAGGGCAGGTGCCAGGTCTGTGTGTGGGCGCT
This sequence comes from Rattus rattus, assembly GCF_011064425.1. Lineage (NCBI taxonomy): Eukaryota > Metazoa > Chordata > Mammalia > Rodentia > Muridae > Rattus > Rattus rattus. Next base: position 72,965,496 of record NC_046167.1, on the reverse strand, counting down.
TCCTTCCCCACTACAACCCCCAACACGAGACCTAGTAATCAAGAGACCCTCAGCAAACGTCTGTGGATAGCACGGGATGGTGGTCGGCGGTCCAGACCCGCGAGCTGACGCCAACTCTGCGAAGGGGATTTTAGGCTCTTAGCACATCAACAGTCGATGGGCGGAGAGGGTCTGGCGGGTTAATCAGGCTGGCAAGCATTGCGGACCGGTGCCGCTAAGGGAAATTAAGGCAGCTGACCCACTGTGGTCGAGCCTGGCTGGCAGAGGTGGCTGGAAGGCTGAGTACCGACAGAGGTTGGGCGCCGGGGAAATCCGGGCAGTTGGCGTTTGGGGGGGAGGGGGCCGCCAGCGGGTCTGAAAATGGTCCCAACCCCAACCTGAGGATGATTTTGCGCTCCTCTAGGGTCCCACTCCCCATCCCGCGGCGGCCTTTGCTGCACCGAGAACTCGCTGCTACCTGAAACTGCAGCAGCTTCTCGGTCTGCTCCTGAGTTAGATCCTGCTCCTCAGGCGCCGCCATTTTGCCGCCGCCTCTACGCTCCTGACCCGTCCGCACCGTCACCCGCCGGAAGTGATCTCAGGTGTAACCACTTCCGGTCTGAACCGCCGCCGGTACTCAACTGCGTCTGCGCGCGCTAGCTCACAGACACACACACACACAAAACACACCCCCGCCCGCTTCCGAATTCCGCCGCCAGAGGGCGACGTTCTCGAGTCTATGCCGAACAATTCCGGAAACTGCCGATGTAAGTATCTACCGAAGATCTAAAATTGCTGAAAAGATGGCAGAGCCAGAGAGTCAGTGTACCTACAGTAGCTCCGAAAAATCCCGCAATCTGGCTGCTCCTTAACCGTTTTTTAGTTATCTACGATATTCTTGAAGATTTCTCAGGAAACTATTGCTTTGACGAAATAGCGCCAGTTTAATACTTAATCCTTTCGTAAAGTTGGAGGCCTTACTAGGGGAAATAGTGGTGAGGCTTTTTTTGTCGCTTGCTAGGAGTGTCTATGACCCAGTTAATGGTGCTCCCAGACACTCAGAGCTCTGTACCTGAGTGGGATCCTCGTCCAACCTCAAACCCAGGGCCTAGGCTACTTGCCCTTCATCCCTTTGACAGATCAAGGATCGTTGGACTAAGTCCAGGAGATTTGACTTTAAGTGTATATGATATCTTGCATACGAAGGATATCCTGGAGCAAGTCACCTAGACTCGTTTACTTTTTGTTGAATGCGATTAACTTAGAGCCTGCCCGTTTCCCCCATGCCTTTTCTGTAAAGGCACACTCCTATAACCCCATCACTTCGGAGGCCAAAGTATGAGGATCTTGAACTCAAGACCAACCTGCAGTACATAATGAGACCCTGTATCAAAATAACAACAACCAATTCCATTCCCAGCAGCAACGTGTTAGCTTGCAACTGTGTGTAACTCCAGTTGCAGACGTGCATACACTCAGGGAAAACACCAACGCACATAAAATAAATTTAAATTCTGTATATCTGTACAACAGAATTTTATTCAGCTATAGAGAAGAATGCAGACCATCAGGTTAGGTGAAGGAAGCCATTTTTACCAAATATCACGTATTTTCTGTCATATTAGAGTCTAAAGCTCAAAGGAAAAGGATAATCAGGAATGGAGAGCAAAGTGGGTTGGGGAAGGGCAAGAGAAAGATAGTGAGATGATCGGGCTATCCTTACATACAGAGGTGGGAATATTCTTTACCTTGTGTAGTTAATACAGTGCTAATAAGAATTCCAAGGGAAGGACTAGGGAGATGGCTCAGATGCTAACCTGTCTGCCAGGCTTGCACAAGAACCTGAGTTCAGATCTCCAGCACTCACACAAAAACCTGGCCCTGCAGTACTGATCTGCAACCCCAACAGTGAGGGACAAGCAGAGACTAGCAGATGCCTGGAACTAATTGTCCAGCCCACCTAGCAAAATTGATAAGCTCCAGGATCGATGAAAGACGCTATTCCCAAAAAATGATGTGGAAGGGTGCTCTTGTAGAGGACTGGACTTGGTTCTCTGCACTTACATCAGACAACTCATAAAACCAGTAAGTCTGGTTTCAGGGGATCTGCTGTCCTCTGGCCTGCTACTTGATGCCCTTCCTCCCTGCCCTGACTGACTCTTAAAACAAAATAGACTCTCCTTTCTGTAAGTTCCCTTGGCCATGTTGTGTCATCACAGCAATGAGAAAGTAACCAATACACAGTTGTTAATTATGGTCTTCTGTAGATATTAGAAATCCATCCAAGAGATACTTATTCAATGTTTGACTTTGAGGACAGATGTCGTCAAAGGTAAACAATGCATCTCCATTTTCCTCTGAAAACACACTAGATACAAAGAAAATTACATGGATGTCATCAACTCTCTGGAGATCTCTCTCTGTCTCTGTCTTTGTCTATGTCCTGTCCCCCCACCTGTGTCTGTGTGTCTGTGTCTCTGTGTGTGTGTGTGTGTGTGTGTGTGTGTGTGTGTGTGTGTATGTGTATGTTCTGGGTCCCAGTCCTATTGAAGTGGAAATTTCTTTGGAAACACAGTTATGTCATATGATGTTTTGCTGGGGCAGACAGGGGAAAGGATGTTTTGCTGAAGCAGACACATGAAAGGACACATGATGCTTAGAAAGAACATAAATATGACCCCCACAGAGAGTGGGAGGAGGCCCTGGCATTGGTTTGCCTTGCTCTGCCTCACTAGTCTTAGCTGAATACACTCATGTATTGGTTGGCCTTGCATCAAGTTGCCGATTTTGGCTTGTCCTGGCCTCATAGAGAGTAGCTCCCCAATTACTTCTCCAGATCTCCCAGGGCTTTTTGCTGCTTCTGCAGACTCGGACTGACGGGCAGAGAGCCTCGCAGTTTCTTCTGGATTGAACTTCCATTGCCGATCCGTGAGTGGTAGCGACCAAGTGGACTGGCCTCCTCCTGCTGATTCCTGTTGGGGTTTTGCTAGAGGACTGGACTCACCCCAAAGAACTCTTTTTTTCCACTCCCTCTGATGAATGGTGGTGGGCTAGAAGGGAGGTTGAAGCGTTTAAGAACCCTTATTAAAGTAGGCTTTGAAAAATCTAAGCCTACTACATCCTATGCCTGCACCGTACCACGACTTGCGACTAACAGTTACCTCGGAGGTCTTCATTCGCACTGTTTGTCTAGTGAGAAGGTTTTCCCGGTGCCTCCCTGTTTTGTGTCCTTCGTTCCTTTTAATTTTTTTTTTGTTTTGTTTTATGTGTACGGGTGGTTTGCGTATGTAAGTGCACCACTTTCATGTCTGGTGTTCTCAGAGGCCAGACTATGGGTATCAGATACCCCAGAACTGAGTTACAGAGAGTTGTGGGCCCATACCTGGGTGCTAGGCCTCCAACCTGGGTCCTCTGGAAAGCTAGCCACTGTGCTCTTAACTGCTGCTGGACTTCTTTTTAACTTTTCTTTCTCCTCCTCACTCCCCAGCCCCTCCCAGCGCTCTCTGATTTTTTGAGACAGGGTTTCTCCGTGTAACAGCCTGGCTGTCCTAGAACTCACTCTGTAGACCAGGCTGCTCTCAAACTCGCCGAGATCCACAGGCCTCTGCCTCCTGAGTGCTGGGATTAAAGGTGTATGCCACCAGACCTGCCTAATTCATTTTGATTTCCTAAATTTGTTCTATCATTTATTTTTTACTCATTTTATGTGTATTTATTTTGCCTGCATGAGGATATGGGTCTGGTACCCTGGGTGGTCAGAAGAGGACAGATTCTCTGAAACTGGAGTTACAGATGGTTGGGAGCCACCATTCAGGTTCTAGGAACTGAACCTAGGTCCTCTGCAAGAGCAACACATGTTCTTACCTGCTGAGCCACCTCTCCAACCTCAATTATTTGGTTTTTGATGACGAACGCATTTGGTCCCATAGAGAAATGGAAATCCTAAAATAAGTCCTTATTTTTGAGTATATAGAACCATAGGATATTTGCACCTGAACAGAGCACATGGGGACATGTCAGCAATAGTCAGTGTCTGGGGCTGGAGAGATGGCTCATCGGTTAAGGGAACTGAATGCTTTTCCAGAGGTCCTGAGTTCAATTCCCAGCAACCACATGGTGGCTCACAACCGTCTGTAATGGGATCCAGTGCCCTCCTCTAGTGCATCTGAAGACATCTAACGTGTATTCATATGCATAAAATAAATTAATAATTCTTTTTTTAAAAAAGAAAGAAATGCTTAAATTACCCTGGATTAGTCACAGAACTTGTGAAATGTCTCTCTATATTGAGGGAATTGATTACGATGACTTAGTCTATAGTCCAACTAACCAATAAGGGTCAGCTGTGAATGTGAAGTTCAGGAGTTGCTCAGTCCCACCAGGCTAGTTGTTTCAGACGGTCTCCTGTAGAAGGAGGGTCCAACCGATGTACTGGCAAGTAAATGAGCAAATCTTCCTTCTTCCAGTGTCCTCACGTAGGTCTCCAGCAGAAGGTGTGGCCCAGATTAAAGCTGTGTACCACCACACCACCATGCCTGGATCTGGGTCTTGTTCTGTCCCAGATTGACCTTGAACTCACAGATCTGCTTGCCTCAGTCTCCTGGGATTAAAGCCGTGTACGTGTACTACCTTGTCTGCGCCTAAGCTTTTCATAGCCACAGTGCCTCAAGATCTCCATGCCAAAATCTAGGCCAGAAACTTGTGTCTTCCAGCCTCAAGGTCTGGATCACAGGTGAGCCCTCCAATTCTGGATTGTAGTTCATTCTAGCTACAGTCAACTCGACAACCAGGAAGAGCCCTTATGTCCCCTTAAAAAAAGTCTAACTCAAAATCACCAATACGAATCACCCTCACATTAAAGAAAGAAATCAAAGCGCGCACACACACATACACACACACACACTCCCCCCATTTGTGCCATTTAATCAAGATCAAGCCCAGATCTGAATTCTCTACTCCCCTCTTCTGAAGGCTGTCCTAGGAATCTGTCCTTATGTCTGAGAGCGTATATGTCAGCAACTGGGTGAATGTATCTGTCCGTGTCTGTCCCCTAACAAAGGGCTTTGCTCTCTCTTTTGTTGAACAACACAGAAAGTATCACATGGAGGAATGATCAGGGAATACTTTACAGAAATCTTCAACAACATTGTTGGGTGTCATACACGTCTTACTGGACCATAATGCTCTCAAGATTGCTACAGTTGTGCTGCCTTTCCCCCTCATTCTTTAGGTGCACCAGTGCCTTTTAGACAGTTTTCTGAATGTGTGAAGCAGGGGTCAGTTAGCATTATCCTCAGTGTAATGAAATCTCTTTACAGAGTTAAGAAATCATGATCCTGAGCCACCATCCTTGACACATAAAGAGACTGTAAGGTGAGCTTAGAGGAGCTCTGGAGACCACTGGGGACCTTTACTAATGGATGCAAATTGGCCTGGGGATGATTTCACTATTCCTGATAATGATTTTATAGAACTCTTAAATTGATACAAATAATCCCAAGCCTCCTACAGAATAAAGCTACAGATAGAGCTCTGTAAACCTTCAAATGGCACAGGCGGATTGAACTAGGATGAGAAAGCAGGTTTGGAACCAATTCGTGATCAAGGAAACACATTCACTCTAGATCAGGTCCAAGGATGAAACCACAGGTGTGCACTATGATAAGGCAAGGCCGTGGGAAACTGTTGCTTTGAACTTATAATGAGCTGACAGAGTGAAACACTGCTTTGAGCTTACTAGGGGCATCCTTCTGTAGCTCCCCTTTTGTGAGTTGATTTTATAAAGAACTTTAAACTAAGAAGGTATAGAAAGGCAAGAGAAAAAAAATAAAGTGTGGCTTTTGGGGGCTCTGCTCCATCCACCAAATGTATATATGTCTGTCTGTCTATATGTATACATACATGTATAGGTATATATGTATGTACATGAACATGCATGGACACTTGTGGATTTGTTCAGATAGAAAGATGAACCCAGCCAAATTGCGTGTGACTCTCTCTCTGTGTCTTTATGTGTGCTTGAATTCTACCCCCCTCCCTTTTTTTCCTTTTCTTTTCTCTCTGGCTCCTAAAGAGTTAACTAACTTCAAGTCTCTTGCCTGGCCAGAGAGGAGCCCTTGCGCCAGAGAGAAACTAAGCCTTTTTCTTAAACTCCCTGCTGCCATCAGAGGGAATCAAATTACTAGAAACCAGCAGCTTTTGGCCACAGAATAGCAAAGAGTTAAAACCAGAACTGCAAAGGAAAAAGCAGCTCTGGCTTCCGATCACCACCCATGCCACTCACGGCTGCCTGCCTCAATCTACCTGGATGCTAGGCAGGTCACAAGCACCCTTTCCACCTAAGTTGCTTTTCTCCCTGGTTCTTGTTACAGCAACACCAAGCAAACCAGATAATCTTCTGTCTAGCCATCCTCGGTATAAACCTTCTATCTGCAAGCTCTTCACTTCCTTAGCCACTAGGAGGCGTTAACCTACGCCTTGTCTTACGGATTTGTTTATGCTTGAGGTTTGCTATAAGTGGAATAATTCAACGTGCTGGCTTCGCGCCTGTCTTCTTTCACTCACCACAATGCTTTCAAAGTTCAATTATGTTGAAGCGATGTCCTACTTTTTACGACTGAAGAGTGTTGTACTTTATGGAGTGACCACGTTTTTCACTCATTAATCAGCCAATGGACGTTGGAATTTTTTTCTTTTTTCTTTTTATTTTTTCGGAGCTGGGGACCGAACCCAGGGCCTTGCGCTTGCTAGGCAAGCGCTCTACCACTGAGCTAAATCCCCAACCCCGGAATTTTTTTCATATTTAGATTATTTTGTTGTATTTTGTTTGTTTGTTTTTCTTTTCTGAGACAGGGTCTTTGTTATTATAAACCAAGCTCCTGGTCCCGCTGCCTCAGGCCTCCTCGGAGAGCTGGCTGTGCAGGGGCGTCCCACCGCGCCTTGCTTGCTGTCGACTGTCATTAATAACCCCGCTATGAATATTTGTACAGAACTTTTGTTTTGAGTAGCTGTTTTGATTCTTGCGCACATATACCAGGGATTCAAATTGCTGGGTCATCTGGTAATTCTATTTTTAACTTTTTGAAGAAACAGCAGCTACATTTTTACACTCTACAGTCTGTAGTGGGTCCAAGTTTGCAGTGACCTTGTTAACACTTCTCCCTTTGGAAAAAAAAGTATGTGCTATGGTAAGAGTGTGAAGTGCTATCTAACTGAGGCTCGGATTTGCATTTCGGTAATGAGAAATGAGGCTGGGTTTCTCTTCATGTGACTGCTGGCCATTTTCCTTTGTTTGTTTCTAAGGCAAGGTCACACCATATAGTCCAAGCTTCATTCAGTCTTCCATTCATTCCCATACTGCCTTTGTTCTTGGTACTGGGATTATAGCTATGGACTTTTTTTTTTTTTAAGATTTATTTATTTATTTTGTATATGAGTACACTGTAGCTGTCTTCAGACACACCAGAAAAGGGCATCGGATCCCATTACAGATGGTTGTGAGCCACCATGTGGTTGCTGGGATTTGAACCCAGGACCTCTGGTAGAGTAGTCAGTGCTCTTAACCACTGAGCCATCTCTCCAGCCCTAGCTATGGACTCTATGACCACTTTTTTTTTTTTTTTTTTTTTTTTGAGATAGAATCTTGGTGTGTTAGCAGGTCTTGACCTCCTACAATCAAACAATCCTACTTGAGACTTTGGATAGCTGGCATTACACGCTATGACATCTCACTTATTTATAATTATTTTGGAGATAGTGGGAATCAAATTCAGGGCCTTAAACAAGCTATGCAAGTGTCTACCACTGAACTCTACCCCTGGCATTTGCCTCAAATGTCTCACGATATTGAAGAGTAAAAAACATCCCCGGGGCTGGAGAGATGGCTCAGTGGTTAAGACTGACTGCTCTTGGGGTTGGGGATTTAGCTCAGTGGTAGAGCGCTTGCCTAGCAAGCTTAAGGCCCTGGGTTGGTTCTCGGCTCCGAAAAAAACAAAAGGGAAAAAAAAAAAAAAAAAAGACCGACTGCTCTTCCAGAAGTCATGAGTTCAAATCCGTGCAACCACATGGTGGCTCACAACCATCTGTAAAGGGATCCGATGCCCTCGTCTGGTGTGTCTGAAGACAGCAACAGTGTACTTACATGAAATAAATAATAAATCTTTAAAAAAAAAAAAAAGAACATCTACTTAACTCACTCTGTGTGCTCAGTAGTGCAAGGATACAAAAACCAAATACATAACAAAAAATAATAAAACTCTTCAGCCCAGTATGGTGGCACGTCTTTAATCGCAGCACCCCGGGAAGCAGAGGAAGGCAGAACTCTTAGGGCCTGGTGAGGACAGCCAGGGCTACATGGAATAACCCTGTCTCCAAAACAAAACAAAACAAAACAACCAAAAGAAAAAACCCAAAAAAAGAAAACCAACTAGGGGGGTTGGGGATTTAGCTCAGTGGTAGAGCACTTGCCTAGGAAGGGCAAGGCCCTGGGTTCGGTCCCCAGCTCCAAAAAAAAAGAATTAAAAAAAAAGAAAACCAACTAACCAAATTTAGCAGTACAACAAAAGGATTATACGCCAGAAACAGGTGGGTGTTATTCCCGGTCAAGGGTGGCCCAACAAATAAAAATCAATCAAGACACTGGGCGAAGTGGTGAAGTCAGAAGCCCACAGCAGGGGGACTGCCAGGGGGTCTGCCATGAATTCAAGCCAGCCTGGATGTCATGGTGAACACCAACCATCGGTATGGAAAAGGTAGCCAATAGGGATTGGAGTCTTTGAAGATACGTCTTGTCCTGACTTGGCTGTTCCTCTCTGTCTCTTTGCCCACCACGAAGTGGCATTCAGCGCACCCTCTGCCACAATACTAATGCTCTGCCTCACTACACATGGACCAAGAGCAACGGGTCCTGGACGGAAACCACCAGGAGCCAAAGGAGATCTTGGATCTTTTTTTTTTTTTTTTTTTCCCCGGAGCTGGGGACCGAACCCAGGGCCTTGCACTTGCCAGGCAAGTGCTCTACCACTGAGCCAAATCCCCAACCCCGAGATCTTGGATCTTTTTAAGTTATTTTTGGGCTGGAGAGATGGCTCAGTGGTTAAAGAGCACCGACTGCTCTTCCAGAGGTCCTGAGTTCAATTCCCAGCAACCACATGGTGGCTCACAACCATCTGTAAGAAGATCCGATGCCCTCTTCTGGTGTGTCTGAAGACAGCTACAGTGTACTTATAGATAATAAATTAATAAATCTTTAAAAAAAAAAAAAGAAAGATGGAACATTTAAAAAAAAGTTGTTTTCTGAGTATTTTGTCACAGTGGCAAAACTGATTGAGAGAAAGAGAGAGAGAGAGAGTGAGTTGTACAGTGACAACCAGAAATAAATGTTGAGGAAAAGCTCAGGTTCAGTGAACTTCAAAGGTTAGACGAGGAGTGACAGAGGACACTGGCCTCTTCTGGCCTGTGAAAACACATGTGAACAAACATGCGAACATACATGTGGACACACACATACACAAATGATACATTAAAAAGGATTTTTTTGGTTTAGGGGTCTGGAGAGATGGCTTAGCAGTTAAGAGCACTGACTATTCTTCCAGAGGACCTGAGTTCAATTCCTAGCACCCACATGGGCTTCACAACTGTAACTCCAGTTCCAGGGGATCTGGCACCCTCACACACATATACACCAATGCATCTTTAAAGGAATTATTTATGTGTGTGTGCCTGTCTGTATGTGTACCGTGGGCATGCACTACCCATGGAGACCAGACAAGGACATTGGATCTCCTGAAATTGGAGTCTTGAACCACCTGATGCGGATGCTGAGAACTGATCCGGGGTCATCTGAGAAAGCGGTAAGTGCTCTTAACTGCTGAGTCATCTCTCCAGCCCAAATACTGGGCTCTTTTAAAAATAAAAATGGCAGGGATGGGTTGATGGAGAAAGCACTCCCTAGTTACAAAAAGCACAGCGCTGGTGTCCTGGGAGTGGGTTGAAACAAACTGAGAAATGGCCTCCTTTCCTCATCGAGCTAGTGCTTACACTCATGGCACAGAGCTTCTGTAGTGTTAGAAGGTGCTGTTCAGACTGCTGGGGTAGAAAGGCCATCAACAGAGTCCCTGTAGGCATCGTTCATGCCATAATATCAACCTGCCAGGTTATCCCCACTGCGGCTGGAAAGATAGTAGTTCAGAGAACATGCTCTTCTTGCCGGAGACCTGAATTCAGTTCTCAGCACCCACATCTGACAGCTCACATTCTCCTGTAACTCCAGCTACTATGTATTTAGATACATAGTATCTTATACCTCAGGCCCCTGGAGGTACCTGCACATCTATGCACTTACCCATCCACAGACACACATACATACATGTATATAACTTTAAAAATAAAAGCATGCATGAAGCAGAATCAGATGGATCTGTGTGAATTTAAGGCCGGCGGGGTCTACATAGCAGACTCAAGACCAACCAGAGCTGCATAGTGAGACCCTGACTCAAAAACCTAAAGTTCTCACTGGTGTAGTAGTGGTGTGAACATTACAGGGGTAACCAACTGCTTTTGGATTGGATTGGAGGCTACTCCATAGTACAGAATTCACTGTATGATAATTCTAGAACTTTTCTTTTAAACACATAAATGTTTTAAGAATTGTTTTCATTTAATCCTAGGTGTGGTGATATGGGGCTTCTTTGGACTGTCCGCAGCAGCTGACTATGATTTGCCTCGTGCCCTAGCAGAGGCGTGGTTTTGCCAGCTGCAGATAGTTTCTGCAATCGTGTGATGTTTGGAATTCTGGGACCTTTTCTGAGGGTGTACACATGCTAGGGCCCCATAAGTGGGGCAGGTGAATGCTGATCCTTCAGGGAGGATGATTGAAGTTTGTGCTCTAAGAAGAAACAAGAACAAAGAAATTAGATTCACACACACCACACAGGCGCCCCTCCCCCATTCTTCTTTCTTTCCTATCAATAATAGGGAGTGAGCAATGGCAGGGGATAAAGGGTGGGAAAAAGAAGAACCCACAAAGTAGCAAAGATCAGCTACACGTCCCACGTCCCACCGGACTAGACACCAACTCCTTAGTTCCTTAGGTCACTGACTCTGGAGGGAATTTGCTACAGTTGCCTTCTAAATCCATATGTTTATACCCATGAGTGTCACTGACTCTGGAGGGAATTTGCTACAGTTGTCTTCTAAATCCATATGTTTATACCCATGAGTTAGTGTTGCTCTCAACTTTGCTCCAGAATCTTTCTCTGCAGGGGTTAGCTGTTGGTGCAGATTTGTAATACTCAAAGTACTGAGAATTTTAAGTGGCTGATAAGTGACCCGCCCCAAATGGGATGTCGACAGCCCTGGCCAGGGAACAGTGCTGAAGAGGAGGGGGAAAGAGTGTAAGAATCAGAGGATGAGGGTGAACATTTTTTTTAAGATTTATTTATTTTATTTATATAAGTACACTATAGCTGTCTTCAGACACACCATAAGAGGGCATCAGATCTCATTACAGATGGTTGTGAGTCACCATGTGGTTGCTGGGAATTGAACTCAGGACCTCTGGAAGAGCAGTCAGTGCTCTTAACCGCTGAGCCATCTCTCCAGCCCCGTGAAATGCTTTTCTGAGGCTGACATCAACCGTGAACCCACTGCAGCTCTGAGTACCTTCACTGCAGCTACCTGTACAAGACCATCCCTCCGCAGTTAATTGAGCTCAGTGGATTATTAACACCAAAAAGGAGAGAATATGAAGGGGGAGGGCAATTGTTGGGGGGGTACATGGGAGGCCTGAGATATGTGAGGGGGGTGCATATGATCAAAATATATTACTTGTATGTATAAAATTGTCAAAGAAAAAAAAGAGAGAGTTATCTCCGGGCAGTGGTGGTGCATGCCTTTGATCCCAACCCCAGAGGCAGAGCACGCGCAGATCTCTATGAATTTGAGCCCAGTCTTATCTACAGCATGAGCTCCAGGAATAGCCAGGAATACATGCAACAACCCTGCCTTGAAAAACAAAAACACATCCAAAAAAAATATATTCTATTTTTTTAAAGGTCACTAGTCTAGTTTGAAGCCTCAATTATACATTCCAGGTCAGATAGGCTACATTAAAAAAAAAAAAAAAAAAGAAAAGAAAAAAAAGCGGGGGTTGGGGATTTAGCTCAGCGGAAGAGCGCTTGCCTAGCAAGCGCAAGGCCGTGGGTTCGGTCCCCAGCTCCGAAAAAAAAAAAAAAAAAAAGCGAAAATGATTGCAGTGAGAGTTTGAGGCATGACATACAATCTGCTGTCTCAAACCATATATTGTTAATTACCAAAGAAAATGGCAACTTTACTGTGGAGAGAACAGGCTCCACCTGTACTGAATAATCAACGTGAACCTAACCAATAATGGGACAAACTGACACTCTGCTCTCAGAACTCGGTGTCACATTAATCTGAATAACTAAAGAAAGAGCTCAAGTGGAGAGACAAAACAATCAGCCAGTTGCCTTCACGAACATCAATGTCACCAGACACAGAGAAAGAGGAACCGTCCCTGATTTCAGGGGATCATCACACAGATAGGGCGGCGGGATGATACGTGCCGTCCGTCCTAGGCCAAGAGAACAAGGCTCTGCTGCGCGCACCGGGCACTCAGCTCCCTCCTCCTACGCAGGAAAAGGGCGTTCATATCACGCAGCTCACAAAAATCGGAGAAACTTTTCCGTGAATGGACCCGGGCGGGCTCGGGAGGCTTGCACGCTCTGGGACTGGTGAGGCGGTAGGTGGGCTGCCCCGGGGCTCGAACCGAGGGCGGGGCGACCACCCAGCCCCGCGGGCCCCGCCCTCGGCCGCTGACGTCACCACATTCCCGCCGCGACTCCTCCCGCCGCCGCTGCAGCCGCAGTGACAGGCAAGCCCGGCGGGTGACGGGAAGTGCGGGCCGCGGGTGCGGGCGGGAGGTGACAGCAGCCACGCGGGGAAGATGGCTGAGGACTTCGGCTTCTTCTCGTCGTCGGAGAGCGGGGCCCCCGAGGCCGCCGAGGAGGACCCGGCGGCCGCCTTCCTGGCCCAGCAGGAGAGCGAGATTGCTGGCATCGAGAATGACTCGGGTTTCGGGGCACCTGCCGCCAGCCAGGTGGCCTCTGCGCAGCCCGGACTCGCGAGCGGGGGTGAGTCAGCGCAGCGGCCTGGAACGGGGGGCCGAGGCCACCACCGGGGGCGGGAGGCCCAGTCTCGATCAGACCCGGCCTGGGTCCCTGCAGTAGTCTGAACCCGGCTATCCAGGGTGACCAGGGGTACCCCGGGGGGCTGTGTGTATCTGTGAGGCCTGGGAAAAGAGGGAGGAGCCGAGAGATGAGTTGGAGTCTGCGCTGAGGCTGGATCTGCTGACTCTGGGGACAGGAATTTTAGTCATGACATTTCATCTCCAGGCCAACTCCTCCACCGTCTGGCTCTGGAACCCTCCCCCTGCTCGGTTCTGAGACTGTCCCATTGTCCTAGCTAAGTGGTACAGGTGTGGGACAGACACAGTTCTCCTGACCCAGGAGGGCTTAGCGTTCCATTCTGCAAGGAAGCAGGGGGCGCTCGCCCGAGAACTCGCAGCTCTTCCTTGGGGACCACCTGCCGTCCTGCAGGAGACAATGTTAATTACATAGAATAATTTCATACACGTTACCTAACCCATTTCAGAACTGGCTTCAAAGGGTATTAAAACAACTAGGAAGTAGCAATCGAGAATTAAACCCCTTCTGTGGAATGCTGAGTTCTTGTCTGTACCACACAGTCTTTCAAGAGCCTGACTGTACGTCTGGACAGGGGCACGCATGACCATGGGCTGTGCCCTTCCTGTTTGTTCTTATAAATATACTTAAATATTTAGTAAAAATATGGACCTTCCTGGTTGCACTCCTAATAGATCTTGTTTCCTTTCTTTTCTTTTTATTTTTTGGTGTCATGTTAAAGAGGTTTAATGGGTCCTGTTGGAAATAAGAATTGTAGGCATTATGTTTATCTTCCTTTCATTCAACATTTTACTGTGTTGCCATCCCCCGCTGGGGACACAGAAAGAAGAAACTGTATCTATGGCCAAGCAGTTGAATGAACTCTGACATAAGAGTGTGATAAGCCTTCTGTAACATACACGAAGCTAGAGTTTGAGGGATTATCAGGATGGCTTGGGGAGTCAAGGTAAATCAACCCAGGTGATGACACCTGAGCTCGGTTCGTGGAAACCACGTGGTAGAGAGAACTCACGCCCACAAATTGTCCTCTGACCTCACATACAAGTGTGCGCCGCACACACAAAACACACACTCACATAAATAAGACATAATAATAATAATAATTAAAAAGAAAAAAACCTGGAATTTGAATGTCTTGCCTAGGGCCACACAGCCATGAATGATAGGTCTTGGGGTCTTCTTAGGGGGTGATTGGATAAGGCAAGGAGCAGCAGGGTCCTAACCAAGCCAGCCATGCAGGTCTGAAATAGCAGCTCTCAGTACCTCAACATAGGCCCTTCATTGTCCCAGGGAAGTTCCTGCATGGGACTCACTTGTCCACGGTTACCCCTTGAGAATAGTCTTTTCCCTCGTTAGGAGGTCCCAGGTCTGGTTGGGGATTTAGCTCAGTGGTAGAGCACTTGCCTAGCAAGCGCAAGGCCCTGGGTTCGGTCCCCAGCTCGAAAAAAAAAAAAAAAAAAAAAAAAAAAAAAAAAAAAAAAAAAAAAAAAAAGAGAGAGAAAGGAGGTCCCAGGTCAGAAACTCAGGAGAAAGACAGATGCAGTTCGGGCTGAGGAGGGCCACAGGAACCTGGGATTTTGCAAGTTGTCATCTTTCCTAGGGACTGACAGTCTGGGTGGGTAGGGCACTGAATGGCCCTAGATATGAGATAACCTGGAGGGGGACAGTGGGGAAGCCCAGATGGTGGGACACACCTCTGCATCGCAGGGAATGGTAGAGGCCTGGGTGGTCTGAGGTGAACTGTCTGGGCCTTCTGGGAGCTGGAAAGAATCTGATTCTAACAGCAGCCACCAATGCACACCTCTGAGTCACCTCCCTTAGACAATGAGGTCTTCTGATAGCAGCTCTGTGCGGGAGTTCAACTGCTTCACTGCGGCTGGCTCTCAGGCTGGCTGCCTGGGGAAAGCTGTGTCTGGCGTAGGCCTGAACCGGAACCCCACTGAGCCTTCCTTCTCACCAGATCTGCAGCCGCCTGAGCCGCGGATACTTTGTTTCCATTCATCAGCCTTGGGTACTGCCCAAAAGCTCTACACTTTCACACCCTGTTCTCCCGGCTCTTGGCTTGACTGACTTATGGGCCAGCTCCGTGTAATCCTATTGCCCCTGCTGGCCTCAGTAAGCTCTCAGGAATGTTCTGGATCCTTTGCCCTTATTCCTAAGGAGGCCGCACACCAAAAAGCCTATCCTTGGGACTCGTTATTTGCCTTGCTGTGTTTGTTCTGCGGGGCACTGTTGTAGAGTTGGAATCCTAAATGTGCAAGAGTCCTGTGGGGATACACGCCGGTGATTCCGAGAGTGAGTGTGTATGCTGTCCCAAAGAGGCTAACAATGACCCATTTTCCTGGAGGCCTGGGTGGGCAACGGGAAATCCATGTGGCCTTGCCAAAGAGGGGTCTGCTGGAGGCAGATCAGGTTAAAGAGAAGTGGTGCTGCATCTCCAAAAAGCCGTTCCCATCAGTACATAGCATCAGGAATGGACCCTAAGGCTAGGTAGAGAAGATAGCCCAGAAGCCCCTCTGAGGAAGATGCTCATAGTCTTTTGGGATCACCTCATTTAGAGAGCAGGCCACTTGTATGTAGAAACCCTACCAGAGGGGGTGAGGTGAGAGTTGTTGTAGTGGATTCAGGATTAATCACTGCTTGGTGGTAAATAAGTTACCATTTATATCAATCCTGTCAGGCTTAGGCCGGAAGTACTGTTGCTCCTTAGAGGCCAGTCTATCCCGTACAGGGCTGATTGTCTGTGTGCGGTGACCACATAAGGCCTGCGTGTGGCTCACAGCTAGCAGGCATGGCAGTCTCAGAGAGGCCTTGTCAATTACAGCGAGCCCCAAAGAAGACTTCAGCTCTCATTTGGCCGCCTTGCTCATCCGTTCTATGCAGGGGCCCTTAGCTGGGAAAAAAAAATATGCATCCAGAGTCTGGTAAGAAGTACACGCCCCTGGGGCATACCGGGTCACTGTGGAAGAGAGTGGGACACCCTGTGTAGTGTTCCAGTGCACCCCTAAGACACAACACAGTCTTTTGGTGCCTAGGGAAGTAGAGGAAGCAGGCTAAGGTCCCCTATAGGAGGTGACTTGCACACCATTAAAAAAACTAATTTGTTTATTTGGCATCTAGGGACTGAACTTGTAGAGAGAAGCCCAG
The DNA here is from genome assembly GCF_011064425.1 of Rattus rattus. Classification (NCBI taxonomy): domain Eukaryota; kingdom Metazoa; phylum Chordata; class Mammalia; order Rodentia; family Muridae; genus Rattus; species Rattus rattus. The sequence goes on along the minus strand of NC_046167.1, from coordinate 72,949,147 downwards.
GCCCCATGCATGGGTGTGGCTCCAAGCCAAGGCACTTTTGTTTGCCAGTAGCAGGACAGACCCAACCAAAGCAGGAGTGTAGGTCTGAGATGGCGAGGGCACAGGGTGTTGGAGCGAGTGGAAGGCAACCGTAAGGGTTGCTGTTGTGGCAGGAGCTACAGGTAGTAGTTTGTGAGTAACTGGATGTTGGATAAAGGGATTGTGAGGCGTCGCCGTGAAGTGAAACCCTGGGAGGGGAACAGAGAGGGAAAATAGGCCAAACGTTGCCCAGGGGGAGCTGTGAGTCCTGCTTGCCCAGGCAGAGCGGTTGCTCAAGGTTCCAGCAGGACATGCAGAGACACAGACCCCTCTCTTCCTCATCCCCTGTGGCCTCTCCCTAAGCTCACAGTACCCCTGTCTACTTACCGGGTACCAGCTTCACACTTAACTTCATAGGTGAGGAACAGAGCCCTGCCAGGTGATCTGGAGCAATCACAGTAGCCTTCTGAGCCTCCACGTGAGAATCTGTGAAATGGGTTACTAACAGTTTCATCATAGGGCTGCGGCACATATTAGGTATGACAGTGGGTGCGCATGGGAACAGTCAGGGCCTGAGCCTTGTTGTTTATCTATCCACTGTATCGAGGGGATGAGGGGATATATCAGGGTACCCATGGGTGTATGCACAGGTTGGCTCCAGAGGCAAAGACAGGACCGTTCTGTGTTTGTAAGCTGGACTGTGAATGACTCTGTCTCCTTGCTCTCTCCAGGTGGTTCGGAGGACATGGGGACTACAGTCAATGGAGATGTGTTTCAGGTAAGCAGAGGTGGGACGGACTGTCTCAGGCTCGGTAACTTGTTTCTCCGTTGGAGGTCATTTAGGTCATTGGAGGTCACCACGCTTGCTACACTGACTGTTTTCTCGTTGTGTGAGGGAGACAGGGACTGACTGAGGAGTCCCTCGGGTTGTCCTCGGGAGTCTCTAGCTACAGGCAGGAGTGGTGTGGGATGGAGGGAAGCAGAGCTGTGCCGGGGCAGGTGCCTCTGGTGGGAGGCCGATCTGACTGGCCATCCCCCACACCTGTGGGCACTTTAACTGGGTAGGCTCTTTGATCAGGCGATTACGTGTGGAATTTCCCCCTAAGCAAATGATTGGAAAGGGTTCTCTCCAGATTCTCTTCAGGATGGTTTGTCACAGCAGACAAACTAGAAATAACCCACATGTCCAAAATCGGGGGCCTAGGTCGCCTGTTCCAAAGGGCTAGCGAGCTTCCTGTCCCTTCCTGTCCCTTCCTGTCCCTATAGGCATGCATGCCCTTATGAAAGCAACTTGCAGAACGAATGATATACCATTATTTCTATTTTTTAAGTGTTTACAATGGTCGGCCCTGAGAGTAAGAGGCCCTGGCTTCCTCTTCCTACTACAGGGGCTGGTACGGTGTGGATGGGAGGGTAGAATGTGTACTAGTTAAAGACCAACTGGGGATGGGGCTCAGTGGAGAAGCTCTAGGTTAAACTCCCTAGGACCACAGAAACAACAAAACAAAACACGCAGACCGAGAGAGCGCACATGCCAATGATATGATATCCCCTAGCCCCACATAGTGCTGAGAACCCCCGGCCGTCTAGGTGGGTGGGGCTGAGCCTCTACTACTTGAGTTTTAATTCTCAACGTGAGCAGGTAAGATGCCGCCCTTGTTGGGGCCTGAAGCTTCCGGATCTCCTGAGCCCCACCCTGTGGAGGAGTTGGCCTCTTGGATCCTGGGAGAATAAACAATACTCTCTTATGTAAGTGGGATGGGCTCGTCCTAACACAGGAAAACTGGCCTAGCCCCATTTCTGGAAAATGACTCAACAGTGAGTTAGAATAGTCTCTCCCTAGGACCCCGGCTTCGGGTCCAGTTGAGTAGAGGAGAGCTAAGGAGGAAGTATTGTTCCTGTGCTGTTAGGACTTTGGTCAGGCTGTTTCCAGGCTCCAGGAACACCCACAAAGACTTTAATGGCTCAAAGGGTCTCTGTTCTGCAGTGAAACTGCTGGAGTAGCATTTGGAACTGCAAGAGCATCTAGAACATTCTGAGGAACATACTCTCGCTTTTCAATTGAGGAGAAGCTTGAAGTTTCAACAGATATTGAAGAGATTCACAGATGGAATTTTCCTCACTTGAACGATTTGGCTTTCCTGGCCCTGGCTCTCCTGGCCCTGGCTCTCCTGGCCATCCACTGCCTCCTTCAGCGTCACTGTCCATTAGGGGATGTGAAGAGTGGACTCTCAGGAGTAATTCTTATTCTCTGCTACCACAACGCCCCAGGCATGTTGATCTGCAGATCACGACACACCCTTACTGCCTTGGAATTCTCCTGGGCAAAGGAAGGTCACAGAAGTTTAATTGACTTTGCAGCAAAGCGCCTTCCTGCCTGCCCTGCAGGCACTTTGACCTGTGCTTTGCTCTGCTGCTGGACCCAGAAAACTATCCATAGGATAGGCAGAGTGAGTGGTGTGTGGCTTGCAGTTTCCCGGCAAAAACCTTGGCCTGCACAAACCCAGCGCATCCACCACTCTGGGTAGAGCCTTGTGCTTCGGTCTGTTCTAGTGGAGTAGGTGAGTGACTAGCCGCAAGCCTCATCCGCAGCACAGCCTGAGGAGAAGTTTAATAAACACCCATTCCAGCTCCTTTGGCTACTTGGGTGACAGGGACAGGGCTTGGAGGACCCCTGCAGAACTCCTCTCCTTTCCATGCCCCTCCCCCAGCTCCCTCTCCACTCCCACCCCCACCCCCTTTGTATCTCTTCTCCTGTGAGCTCCTTAGAGGATTCAACAGCTCAGCCCAGCTTAGCTTAGCTGCTCAATCCTGACGGTGGATATACCCTGGATATACCGTGGAGTTTTAGCATGCACTTGAAAGCCCAGCTTTCAAAGTGGGGGCCAACAGAGATGTCCCTCCAAAGAGGGGACCAGGAGGCTGAGTGGAGGTTAGCTGGCCCGCCTGTAGCCTCTTGTTTTTTGCTCCTGGCCATACCTAGCCCTTTCCTTGATGGTACTTTGGAGGAGTTCTGAGTACTTCTTTGATCACTAGTATATGGCCACTATAGCCCTAGGCTGCTCGACCTTCTAGAAGTGACCCCATCTCCTACCTAGGAGGCTCAAATAGATATGGGTGAGCCTCAGTGTGACCCCTGATGCTTACTGGCACGGGCAGAAAAAAAAATAAATCCAAAGCAACCCGGAGAAAAGTCAGTGAGGCATTTCTCAGGACCTGCCTGCCAGCAACCCCGCTGTGCTCAGCTGTCTGGTAGTGTGGGCCCTAAGCACACGGTGACAGTGAGCCGGTGACAGTGAGCCGCAGACTCATGTTTTTTAACACAAGTGGGCTGTGGGGCGATCTCGTGGCTGTTGCATTCATTATGTGAGCCTTATTAGATGCCTTGAGCAAGAGGCTGTCATTTCACAGGTTCAAAGTCAGGATTGCCCAGGAGAGGGGTTTTTCTCAACGGCTGTCACCCGGTGCATGGCAGGACAGGCACTGTAAGCCAGGCCTCTCTGATACAATGTCCAGCGGCGCCTTTCCTGGCCCCTCCCCTAGCTTTCTAACCACTCGTTTGTTCATTCATTCCTCAACTCGCGTTCTTCTGGGGCCAGGCCTGCAGTGGTGGATGTGAAGGCAAAGCCAATGGAGTGTTTGTTCCCAGAGTTTACGTCTAATGGAATTCTGGGGAAGGCCCAGGAAACCTGGAGAGAAATCGGTATAGCCTAGGAGCTTGGATTTGAGGGTAATGCTGAGGCAAGAGGGTCATAAGTTCAAAGCTAACCTGGGCACATTTTTCATCTTGAGGCCCTTAAAAAAAAGCCCCAAACCTAACAGCTTGAGTTCTTTTTGTGTTTTTGTGTCCGAAAACAACTGAGGGCTTTGCAGGGATTAACCTACTTAATCCTCCCAACACCCATTACCAGGTTTCTTTTATTATCCCTGTTTTGCTCAAGGAGATTTAATAGCCGTTCTAGTTACACAGGCGTGCTGGAAGCCTGGAAGCCCAATAGGGAAGTGACACAGGAAGTGGGTTTCAAGGGAGGCAGGGCTGGCCCTGGCTGAGGGAACAGCATGTGTAAAGGCACAGAAGGTGAGACAGTTGGTGCAGGGTTCATCCCGAGGCCCTATGGAGTCTGCGACATAGAGGGATAAGTCAGGAAAGCCCCAAGAGGCCACAGACTCAGGGCTGGGTAGGACTGCCTAGTGTAACTCCCAACCATACTGTATCAGCGGCCTCTCATGTGGTGCAGGGGGTGTTCGCAGCTTAGGTAGACTTCATACCCTGGGCCTGGAGTAGGCCATGTCTACTTCCAGGGGTTGGAACTCTGAACCTCAGTACCCTGGATGTGTTGTGGACCTGCTCCAAGGGCTGCCCAGGCTTCATACCCAGACCTCAGGCAGCAGAGGACGCCGGGACTTCATTTTCTGGCTTTTCCCTGCTGGATGACTTTGAATTAGCTACCTAACCTTTCTGAGCCTGGTTTCTCATTTGTACAATGGGGATTCGCGGCCCTGCCCTGTTGTTCGCACAGGGTTGTTGGGAAAAGCACTCTGTAACCCTGACAGCCTTATACATTACTGACGTGCACTAAGTCAGCTTAGGAGTGGCCTGGAGGCAGGAGAGAGGTGTGTATGGGGGGGATGGGAGAGGTAGGGACCCTGAAGGGACAAAGTCTTTAATCTTGAGGTCATTTAGCCATGTTGGGGTCCAGGAGTGTGGCTGGGTGTTTGTCTAACCTGCCTAAGGCCCTGGATTCAGTCCCCACCACAGGGGTGATGGGGACAAGGAGGCCACTGGAGGAGACCAGGGCAGGAAAGTGTTCCTGTTAGCTGTTCTGTGGCAGGGCGTTCACACCCAGCTATTCAGTCTGAACCCGGCTCTGTCACGGGCTTACCAAGGGCGACTGTGGCACTTTGGAACTAGAGTTCCCTTACCTATAAAACAAGGGCAGTAAAACCTTCGGAGTGGAATTGCAGAGATCAAAGCCACCCGTTTACTACCATGTGCTCTGAGCCCTAATGTTAGGACTACCCAGAGATGCTCCTCCTGTCCTTCCACTTCCTCCCGCCTTTGTTAGCACCTCTGCCCCGAAGAGTTTCCCAAGGACCTGCCCCATTTGGTCCTTTAGCTTGCTGGATCCTGGCACACAAGGCCTTTCTCTTGTCCTTTGCTTCTCTGCTCCCAGGCACGAATAGCTATGTCATTTTTTGTCTGGCCTCTCACCTAGCCTGTACTATACAGTACAGCCATCCTCTATGGCCCTCATCTCTGAGGGACTCCCCATCTCGAGCAACCAGAAGACAGGCTATCTTGTCCATCCCTGTCCATGAGTACCTCCATACATATGAATTTAATAAATTATCTCTTCCTCTCCTCTTCCTTCTTCTTGTCCCTTGGGTTGTACTTGAACCCAGGGTCTTATGAGAGATACCCTCTCCTGTTGAGTTACATCTCTAGCCTCAGTAAACCCTCCCTCATCTTGGCCCTCCTGCCCTGGATGCTGTGTGGTATCAGGCAGTCTCTGGTTTTGTGGAGCATCCTGTCTTAGGCTGCTAGAGGGCTGGGGTAGGGGACAGAAAGTAACCTTGTAAACAGGTAAGCCATTTCAGACAGCAACAAGCTCTTTAAGGACAATGAAATATGGTGTCCCCAGGGATCCAGATGGGGTTGGTTCCAGCACCCCTGAAGATATAAAAGCCCAAGAATTCAAGTTGATAAAATGGTCAAGAACTCGGGTTGTGGTGCGGCTCAGTAGTAGAAACTTCCAAGGCCTATGGTGAAGATTTCAGTGGCTGGAGGAAGGAATCGGGGCACACTGCAGTAGGAGCCCTGTGGGGTTGGCGCCCACAGGAACATGGAGGGCAGAGTGAAAGTGCCAGGCACGGTGGCAGGGCCCACACTCCTATCCTTCAGAGTGAAAGGGTCTCTCAGACCAGAGGTGTCCCATCCACACTGACCCAGGTACACAACCCCCAACATTTCTGAACCAAGCTCTGTCAACTCAGAGCTGAACCCACCCGCTGCATCTGTCCATCTTTCTTGGCCTCGGTGTTCCTTCTGTACACAAACGGAGTGGGAACTGACGGCCATCGGCTGGTGAGATGGAGAAGCAGTAAAGATATTTGTTGCTAAGCCTGAAGACCTGAGCTCAACCCCAGCACCTGCAGAGGGAAGGAGAGAACCCATTCCCTCAAGTTGTCCTCTGACTCCCACAGTCAGGTCCTCTCTGGTGAACACAAAATGAGAGCTGTCAATCATCCTGTGGCAGATGCTCTTCTGTCTGTTTACAGAGTTGGGAACGGAGCTCGGTTGGAAGACCTGCTCGCTAAGCATACATTTTGGGTTTCATCAGCACAATGGAACAGAATAGGACACAACTCTGGCACAGTGACCCAGACGTGGTTGCTGCATTCTGGAGGTGGCAGGCTAATCAGAAGTTCAAGGTTACCTTCAGATATAGAGCAAGTTCTGGGCTATCGTGGGCTACGTGAGGCCCTGTATCTACACAAAGAAATAAATACCTTACGAATTGTGTTGCGTCAAGTCCCAGCATCAGGTCTGAGAGACAGTTTTACTATGAATCCCATTTTCAGTGAGGAAAACATGCACACATCTTTGCAGCTCCAGCAATGGGTCTGTATGGCTTTAGAGTCCAAGTTTACCACAGCAAAGTTTTATTATTTTATTTTATGTGTAAGGATATTTTGCCTGTGTCTTTTTTTTTTTTAAACTTTTTTAGATCTATTTATTTATTACATACACAGTGTTTTGCATATATATGACAGACGAGGGCACCAGGTCTTACTATAGATGGTTGTGAGCCACCATGTGGTTGCTGGGAATCGAACTCAGGACATCCAGAAGAGCAGTCAGTGCTCTTAACCACTGAGCCATCTCTCCAGCCCTTTTGCCTGTGTCTTAAGTTACTTTTCTATTGCTGTGATTAAGACACCATGACCAAGGCAACTTAGAGAAGAAAGAGTTTATTCGAGGCTTACAGTTTCAGAGGGTTGGAGTCCATGACCATGGCAGTGAGCAGGCAGTAGGCAGGCAGCCATGATGCAGGAGCAGTACGAGAGAGATACTTGATGCATTAGCATGAGACAGACAGAACTAACTAGCAGTGGGGTGGGCTTCTGAAACTTCCAAGACAACCCCCATCTCCTTGACACAGTTCCTCCAAAAAGCCACACCTCCTGATCCTTTCCAAACAGTTCCACCAACTGGGGACCAAGCATTTACATATATGCAGATATGGACAGCCAGTCTCATTCAAACCACCACAGAAAGGTGTGTGCCTGGAGCCTACACTCCAGATCCTGTGGAACTGGAGCTACAGATCATTGTGAGCAGCCCTGTGGGTGCTGGGAAGCAAACCTAGGTCCTCTGAAAGAGCAGCCATGTTCTTTACTGTTGAGCCTTCTCTCCAGCTGTTCTGTGCCTCACTGTCATAGCGAAGTTTGACTTTGTTCTGGTTTTTCAAGATACGGTGTCTCTGTGTAGCCCTGGCTGTCCTGGATCTGTAGACTTGTCTGGCCTTGAACTCAGAGATCCGCCTGCCTCTGCCTCCTGAGTGCTGTGTGTACCACCGCCTGGCCACGGCAGAGTTTAAGTCATAGCTGTTTTGCCTGTTGCTGGGCTGTGTGTTCACTTGGGAAAAGTCTGTTGTCTCCTGTGGGCACTGTGGCAAGGAAACACCAGATGAGGCCCTGCTGTCACAAAGGTGACACTCCGATTGCCAAATGAACACATTAGGGATGAGGTCCTGTTAGGCTATGTAAGTTTTATCATGTGACAGGCCTGTAACAGAGATAGGTTTTAATGACGGTAGCACAAGGCACACAAGCATTGTGTGCCAGACATGACATTTACAGTTTTTTTAAAGGGTTACTTTATGTGTATGAGTGTTTTGCTTGGACGTATGTATGTGTACCACTTGCATGCAAATGTCTACCGAGGCCAGAAGCAGGAACGTGGGTCCCTGGAACTGGGTTACAGATGGCTGTGAGCCGCTATGATGGTGCTTGGAACTGGACTAGGGTCCTCTGCAAGAGTAGCAAGTGCTCTTAATCATGGTGTCAACTCTCCAGGCCCCAGTTTAGTTTCAAAGCTTATCTCATGACTATATCACCCCAAGGGAGTGTTATAATTTATGCTGTTTTACCATGGACAAAAGGGAGTGTCAAAGGGTTGGCCAGGAGGATCGATGGTCAGGCCTTGAGAGGTTGAGTGGCCTGACCCCACACAGCTGTGTTCCTGGCAGAGAGGAGCCCAGAGTGTAAAGGTAGGGTGTAGTCACCAGGGGCTGGGTGCGGGTGTGGGTTGAGGTTGCCGGTGCTTCCTGGGTGTCCTGGTTTGAGGGCTATCTCAGTACCAGTAGAGCACCACAAAACAGCAGGGCAGCCGTGATGGGCCAGGAACACTGTGCTTTTGTTGTAGGAGGCTAACGGGCCTGCCGATGGCTACGCTGCAATTGCCCAGGCGGACAGGTTGACTCAGGAGCCTGAGAGCATCCGCAAGTGGAGAGAGGAACAGAAGAAAAGGCTGCAGGAGTTGGGTGAGGGCACACCTGGGGGAGAGTGACTCCAGCAGGGATAGCTTCCGGTACCTGCCGAGTGGGGGGTGGGCCAGAGTAAGGCAGCCTTGGAATCTTGGCTAGGCAGCCAAGGCAGGCCCATGTGCTTGAGGGCGGGTCCTGGGGCTGCTGACTAGGGCCAGGGGTGGAGCAGCCAGGGAGGCTGTTCTCCACAGAAAAGCTGCTACACTCATTCTCCTGCGGGGCTCACAGATGCTGCCTCGAAGGTGACCGAACAGGAGTGGCGGGAGAAGGCCAAAAAAGACCTGGAGGAGTGGAACCAGCGCCAAAGTGAACAGGTTGAGAAGAACAAGATCAACAACAGGTGAGTGAAGGCCAGGGGACCTGAGAGGAGCTAAGGAGGCCGAGGGAAGCCATGAGAACACCAAGGGAGTCATAGGAGCACGGGGGCATCTCTGAGAAGATGGTGGGAGCTATGGAGGGGGGTGGGGTGGGGTGGTGATGCTGGGGACTGCCTTGAATGGATGATGCAGTGAGGACACAGGGAGGAGGGCTGCTGGAACCCTAGGCTTCCTGATAGCATGACCACCCCTAAGCCCTTACCCTCCCCATGACTGAGAGGAAGCAGAATGGGTGCCAAGGCCTGGAGTTTACCTAGACTCTCCAGGGCCCTAAGCCCTCTGTGGGCAACTCAGAGAGGGCACAGGCCTGGCAGGGAGTGAAGAGCCAGCCTGAGTGCTGTCATTTCTGTAAGAAATGGCAAATGACGGTACGTCAACCTAGGGTGACTAAGGGGGGAAAGGACAGCAGTGGCCTGGCCTGTGTGGATGAGAAGGCCAGGACGGTGGCATTGGGGCATAAGTGACGTCAGTCATTGGTCACTCTTTCTGCTACTCAGCTCTGCTTCCTTCTACTCTGGCTCAGCCATTGGTCATACACCCCCCCCACCCCCCATGGGAAGAGCAGTGTCAGGCCTGTGCCCTAAGGTCTAGGTAAGCTCAGGGAGAATGGCAGGTATCCAGTCGCTCCTGCCAGGGTTGCCTTGGGCTGTGTGACCCTGCCAGTAGACAGAAGGGTCGCTCCAAAAGGATGCAGCCAGGGGGAAAGTCCCATTCATTGGGTTGGGTTGCTATGGGGGCCAGTCCCATGGAAACCACAGGAACTGCAGCGGGAGCAGCTGACCCTGTGAGGCACAAGCAGGGTGGGGCACGGGTGCAAACTAGAGAACATGGAAATGGATGCTCTCCGGCTTCTGATGCTATGCCCTTCAAAATACAAGATCTTCCCCGAAGGGAAAGGCAATCAGGCTGCTGCATGCTAAGCTGGGCTTTGGCTGTCGGATGAGGACTCTTCTGTATCCTTGGAGTTTCAGAGAGACTCACACACACAGAGCCAAACTCCCATCCAGTGGGGCCCTGTGTGTGAAGACCGTAGAAGCAAAGAAGTGATGTACACACCGGAGAAGAATCATTGTCTGGGGCAGTGGTTCTCAGCCTGCGGGTTGTGACCCCAGGGGCCACATACCTGCATTACAGTTCATAACAGTAGCAAGATTACCGTTATGAAGTAGCAGTGGGAATAATTTTATGGTTGTGGGTCACCACAACATGAGGAACTGTGTTAAGGGGGTGACAGCATTGGGAAGGTTGAGAACCACTGGGCTAGAGACTTGTCTTTGAGGGGTGACCATGGGGGTTGGGGATTTAGCTAAGCGGTAGAGCGCTTGCCTAGCGAGCGCAAGGCCCTGGGTTCGGTCCCCAGCTCCGAAAAAAAAAAAAAACAAAACCAAAAACAAACAGAGGGGTGACCATGGCTCATCAGGAAAGAGGGGTGCTGTAAGGAAGAACATTCTAGACCTGGGGGCATCATGGTAGGAAAGAGAGGATGTGGTGTGTTGGTCTACAGGGAGTCAAAGCGTAGAGGGAATGGTTTGGGAGCCATCAGCGGTCCAGGCCTCCCCGCTCTCTTATGGGCAACTGTTTAGTTTTAAATTGTACTTCCTGACATGTCTCCTCTTGGAGGTACTAACACACTGTTTTTCTTTCTCTTTAACCCTGTGCCTGCCTGTCTTGCTGTCTGTCTTCCCCCACCTAACTCCTTCTCCTAACGGTTTTCCTCAAGGATCGCTGACAAAGCGTTCTACCAGCAGCCAGATGCTGATACCATTGGCTATGTGTACGTGCCTCCTTTGCTCTCTGCAGGGGCGGCTGTGGAGGGTAGCCCGGCGGTTTTTCAGAGTCTCTTGTCTGTGTGGTATAAATGAATGTGGTTGGGCTCAGAGCAATGACCAGAGCAGGAGGCGAGCTCCAGGACTGCTGGGGGCACAGGCCCTTGCCTTCCAGCCTTCCACTTCAGTCCTGCCAGCCAACTTCGGGCAACTTTGCCCATTAGAGTTCCCAAGTTGGGGTGGAGGAAGGAATGCACCTCACATGGGGTGGGGGAGGGCAGCCCCACTCCCCTGAGAAGCCTCCTGGGGAGGGTCGGTGAGATGAAGGGGGCTGTTCATGAACAGTTTCTAAATCTACCCCTGCCCTACCCCTAAGTGCATTGACTTGGGCACGGGCCCCTGCCCTCTCCATAGCAGCTCCTCTCCCATGTGTCTGGGTTTGGAGTGTGGCTGGGACTGTGCCTGCTCCAGGTTTGGAATGTCAATCAGGTTTCCTCTGATGTCAGCCCCAGGTGACAGGCAGTGTGTGACAATTCTGGGGAGGTTACAGGGAAGACACAGTGATTTCTGATATAGTTTATCACTTCACACCTGGCCTTGCTGAACCACACCACTGCAGCCTCCACTGCCCTCTGCCCTCTGCCCTCCGCCCTCTCCCTTAACACACACAGGGCACGACAGGATGCAGCCTTCTTTTCCTTCCGCCCATCCCCTGCTAGTACTTATTCTATGCCTGTCACTGGTCAAACACAGAGAAGAGACAGACAGCCCTCCCCCTGCAAGCTGCTCATGAGTTGGAGTATTCCATGAACTCTGGAAGCCATACTCTCTGCTGGGAACCCAGTGCTTGCCTCAGAGACTCGTGACCCTCAGTTACACCTTAAGAATTAAAGATGAATTTGCCGGGTAGCAAGGGTTGACAAGGACACCCTAGATGGGAGAAGCAGCTGGGGCAGAGGGCTGGGGAGGACTGATGGGCTGGGTTTGTGGGGATGGAAGGAAGCCAATGTTGGGAGGCCTCCACTTGGGAGCTGGACTCTCAGTGCCAAGCTGAGGAGCTTAGATTTGACCCTCAGGGCAGTCAGCAGCCATGGAAACGATATCTGACTGTAGACTACTACTGGGTTCAGTGCTCCTATTGGACCCAAGGAAATGGTCCAGAGAACCCAAGAAGGTTCTGCAGGAGAGAGAGTTGGACTCAAGACTTCTCAGTCTTTCATCTGCCTACGCATTGCCAAAGGAGTCTGGGCAAAGCCGGTTCTGGTTCCATAGGATTGAGGTGAGGCTCAGGCTGTTTCCAACAAGCTCCACGGCGAAGCCTGTGTCGTTGGGCATAGACCAGCAGTAAAGACAGAGGGGTAACCTCTTGACCCTGACAGGCAGCTGCAAGGATAAAGCCCTCCATCCACACTCGCTGTCTAACCCTCACAGCACAGACCGGTCACCACACTGGACGCTAAGGCCAGAGATAGGCTCAGAAGAGTGGAAGCCATGCTTCTCACCTCTCAGGTTAGCTGAGCACACAGCAGAAAGGCAAGGTTATGATGGAGGGTCCCACCATTGAGCCCTTGAGCCCTGCCCAGTTCCAGTACGCAGCACAGTGGGATCACTCAGAGAGCTCTCTGACTCACCTCCCAACTGCTCCCCAATGTTGGATCCCTTTTCCCCCTCACCAAATAACTGAATCCAATTTGTGCTGTTCACAAACTCCTCAGTGTGGACCAATCAGGAGCCACACCCTTAAAGAAAACTGTCTTTCCCTTCATACTCCAGACTGTTGGCTGGTTTGATCCTGTGCAGGTAAGCACAGCCTCTGTGTTCATGACACAAGAGTCCTGTCAAGTCCAGAAGACACTGCTTCTCTCCATCCCTCCTGACCTCTGGCTCTTGAAAATCTTTCTGCCCCTTTTCCACTATGGTCACTGAAACCTGGTGTGTGTTACAGACGCCCCATTTATGGCTGAACATTCTTAAGTCAGTGGCTTTCAAAACCGTCAACCAAGAATACTGAAGTGTGGTAGAGCTCTTGCCTGGCATTCACACAGACAGAAATACCCAGGACCCAATACCATCAAAGCAGACTCCTGAAGAGGAAACAACCCCAGATTTTATCCTAATTCCAGCTGAAGCGAAGCTTCCAATAGAACCTTTCCTGGGCTGTGGGTCTGTCCACACAGAACTGTTCTGGGCTTAGAAGGTTTCTGTAGTCAGATATGCTTGAGATGTGGAAAGTTCCACACCCGTTACAAAGTCGATTAGGTGGTTAGTCAGTGTCCTCTCTTAGTCAGGGTCTTGGAGGTGTTGAAAATATGGGAGGTAGGGTGGAGACATAGCTCGGTTGTAGACTGAGTATGGGTACACCGTGTCTGAGGCCTAGGTCCCGTCAATCCCTAGTAATGAAAAAAGGAAAGATACGTAGAGCTGGTGGCCCTTATGTATCTAACGAGCACACACCTGCAACCTCAGCTCGATCAGGAGTTCAAGGTCAACACTGGCTATGCTTTAAACAAGCAAACAAAAACAGAATGGTAGGGAGAGAGTGACTGAACAGAATACCCAGACTGGGAAGGCCTTTCTGAGGAGGTAACTTCTACTCTGAGAACTAAATGACAAGCAACAAGCTAGCCAGGTGCATGTGATCTCAGAAATGGGGAGGCTGAGGAAAGATCTCCTGAGTTCAAGAGTTCAAGACCAACCTGGGCTACATTAGTGAAATGCAGGCTCAAACAAAAAGCAATAGGCCACGATCCGGTGAGAAGACTTCTCGGGAAGAGGAGACAGGAAGTTCAGAAGCCCTGAGCCTAGATGACTTCCATACTTAGGCCTAGGTCTCTTATGTCAAGGCTGTTCCCTGGTGGCTGAAGTCCTAGGGTACAGGGATGGGGAATCTTCTGGCTAATGTCCCGGGTAGGCCACATACCACAGACTGGGAGCAGGACACTAGTGACTCAGGAGAAGACAACCGTGAAAACCTGTCCTCTCTCTACCTTCAGGGCATCGGAAGAGGCTTTTGTGAAAGAATCCAAGGAGGAGACCCCAGGCACAGAGTGGGAGAAGGTAGCCCAGCTGTGTGACTTCAACCCTAAGAGCAGCAAGCAATGTAAAGACGTGTCTCGCCTGCGCTCGGTGCTCATGTCCCTGAAGCAGACGCCACTGTCCCGCTAGGTGCCTGTCACCAGGATGGCCGTGAGGCACACGGGCCTTGGTGGGGCAGAGGAGCAGCTGCTTCAGCCAGGGTGGAACTTCCTCTGGCAGCTGCCACACGCGCCTGTTCTGTTCCTCTGAGTCTCTGGGAGCTGGGAAGCGGGACCCTTACCCCTTTCACCACCCCCTGTCCTTCCTGGTCCCCTGTTCCAGCCCCTCATGACTCCTGTCAGTCCATTTGATTGTGACTGTCCCTCCTGATGTATTTTTCTTGGCTTAAAGGGTGTGTTAACTCTTTTTACACTTATTTATTAGCATCCTCATTTCTCTGGAAGCCACAAGCGGTGTCAGGGCTCAGTTTGTGCTTAGAACCTTCCTAGCTTCGTGTCCTTAAAAGGTTGAGGATGTACCCTGGAAACCCAGGAGCTGCAAGCTGGAGGCAGGAACCTGCAACCTGTCTGTGTCTGTCGTCTGCCCTCTCAAGAAGGAAGGCAAACTTTCACAGGACAGATCTGCAACCTTGCTCTCTCTGATTCTTTAACAAGTCTGGAGGTCTGCTGTCCTCATATGTAGCCGAGAAAGCTAAGGTTCCCCAAACAGAATTGGCTTTCGTGTAGGAAGTGAGGCCAGCATCCTCTAAGGTTGTGTCAGGGCCTGAGTAAAGAGGACGTCAAATACAGCATCTGCCAAACCTTCTTCCTTGAGAGTGACTAGGACCCTCTGAGACGTGCCGGCTCCCTGCAGTGCAGATGCGCCTCTCTCTTCCGCTATCCCCCCCTGTGGACTTAGGATAAGCAACATGAGCACACCTTCTTCCCCTTAGCAGAGGCTGTAAAACAAGACATTTAAGCCATTATGAGCTACATGGTGTTTGAAAAGATTTGGGTAACTGCCAACAGTATTAGTTCCCTAAGATTGCCATTAAAGAGTACCAAAAAAAACCTGGCTGCCTTAGAGCATCAGAAATCTGTTGTCTCAGTTCTGGAGGCTAAAGTCCCAAAGCTGGGAGTGACCGAGCCACGCCCCCTGGAGATGCTAAGGCAGGACCTGTGCCTCTTCGAGCTTCTGGTAGCTTAGCTCGTGCATCCCTAGGTTTGCAGATACAGCTCTCCAGCTTTGCCTCCACCTCACGTGGCTGTCCGCTTTCATCTTCTTTTCATATATGACTTGTGTGTCCAGTATGGTTTTTTAAATATATGAGGGGCTGGAGAGATGGCTCAGTGGTTAAGAGCACTGGCTGCTCCAGAGGTCCTGAGTTCAATTCCCAGCAACCACATGGTGGCTTAAAACCATCTGTAATGGGATCTGATGCCCTCTTCTGGCAGGTGTATGTGGGGGCGAGGCGGGGCGGGGGGTGGAGCACAAGCTCGTGAGAGTGCGCACACTCATAAATTAAAAAAAAGATTCCAATCTTACTGGATTAAAGCCCACCTTAAAGACTGTATTGATGGTCATGGCTATAAAATCCCTATTGCCAAATAAGGCCTAAAGAACTGAGTTGGAATTCAACTCTTTTTTTTTTTTTTAATATATATTTTTTAAGATTTATTTATGTATGTGAGTACACTGTAGCTGTCTTCAGACACACCAGGAGAGGGCATCCGATCCAATTACAGATGGTCGTGAGCCACCATGTGGTTGCTGGGAATTGAACTCAGGACCTCTGGTAGAGCAATCAGTGCTCTTAACCGCTGAGCCATCTCTCCAGCCCGGAATTCAACTCTTAAGTGTATTTTAGGCGGTGGGCATCATAACACTAGCAGTGGACATTACCTTTAGGTACGGCACCATCTTCAGCTCTTTATGCCCTGTTCTTGCATTCTGTGGGCTTCAGCGTCCCACGCTGGCAATATGCCTCACAGTTAAGATCATGATAGAGATACAAACACCTGTCTCTAGTCACAGACCTTCCACTCAGATCTATAACATGTCAGGAGGGCACACGAAATCTATCTTTATTTCCTTCAGGAAGTGTTCAGAGGGGCAGGGTGACCCACGGGAGGAGTCAGTTCCTCAAGCAACACAGTTGACCACAGATCACAATTGCCTTTGAGGCTTTTGTGTCAAAAGCTGGAGTGGTATATAGATCGGCAGAGCTGAGGGCCTCCTAGAAGGCTGAACTGGAGTAAGAGAAGTACACAATGAATGGTGGTGGTGTGGGCTGGAACATCCTGACTCACGACAGGACTATGACAGGCCTCACCTAAAGGCTACAGAAACTTGGAAATTGCTGGCAAATTTACATCCGACAGTTCACTGAACCAGAATCCCAAGAAATGAGCATTTGGGAATCTCTACTTTTAACTAGTGCCCCAAGCAACTTGACAGTTACAAGGAAAGTTTGGATGGCTCTATATTCCCACCAGGTCCTGTACCGCTGAGCTGTACCCTCAGGTCATTTTAAATGATATACAGTCTAAGTTACCCTACGGAGTGATCTTGGACTCTTAAAGTCATGCACAGGCAAGATTCTTCTCCCTTAGCCTTCAGAATAGTTGAAGGACATGCACTATCGGGCCTAGCTGATTTTTAAAGACCAATCCTACCAACAGTCTGTTCCTTCCTAAACAACGTAGACGAGAAGTCATGGTTCTGATCATAAGAATGAGATTAAGGAGAAATTTATCACATACAAGTGTAATAAGGTTTTATTAAGTAATTAAGGGGATGCATCAAAAAATAGAAGCATGCAACCCAACAGAAAGGGATCTGGGATTTCGAGGGGCGGGGGTGGAGGCGCAAATCAGTCACAAAACCGGTCACTTCCTCACCCAAACGACAATAAGGTCCTGTCAGAAACGAGGCAGCAAGTCTGACAGGGCTGTTTGTTACTCCTGGGTTTTGTAATGATTTCCATGGAGCTTTCAAGACCCAGCCATACACTCAGGATCGAGACTTCATAGTGGATGCTGCTAACCCCAACAAGATGGCTACGACCGTGAAACCCTGGGCAGCGATCCGGGTGCGCATCATTAGTTGGGATCGGTGGCTCTGGCCGCGGTGGAAGCAGTAAAGGCCATACGTGAGGGCAGCCGCCGTACCCAGACAGCCTAGGGAGAAGGCAACAAACACAGGAGGCAACTGGTTGGGTCCTACAGGTCCCTTGGCGATGTAGCCTTCCCGACTTTCCCGGAACCACAACAGGAGGGCGGGAGTGGGTTGTTCTAGAGTCCGCTACATCTAGTCCCAAACCCCGCAACGCCTTTCGATTCGTTTCGCTCATCCCTGCACCGTCCTTTCGTCACACCTCTGGTCCGCTCCCCTTCCCACACCCCAGATTTACTCGGTCCTCCCCTATTTCGTTCCCCTACGAAACAGCTGTCCTCTCGGTCTTCAGTTCCTACAGCACACACTTACCTATAGGCACCATTGGGTTCTCACGGGTCTTGCGAATAAACTTTTCCTTGAAGCCCTCTGGATTGGTGTAGACCGTGGGGCTGAAGCCCTCGATAACTGGGGCCTTGGACGGATCAAAAGGCGCCTCTGGACTCACAGGACCCGGAGCCGCCATACCGACCCGCACAAAACAAGGTAGGACAAAAATCCGGACCCGGGACCCCGCCTTCTGATGAGGTCACCACGGGGCGGGGAAATAGCCTGCTAAGCGTAATACGCAGGCGCCATTGCCCGTTGCTCTCTGGGAACTGTATTAAGTGAACGTGGAGGCGCTAATAATAAAACTACATTTCCCAAGAATCCCTGCGCGAGCTGCAGGGACCGAGACTATTAACACGCGGCTCTGAGAGCGTGTTTCTGAGTTTGAGCTGCTGGTGCGGCAGTTTGCGCGATGCCCAAGGCTAAGGGAAAGACTCGGAGGCAGAAGTTCGGTTACAACGTCAACCGAAAGCGTCTGAACCGGAATGCTCGTCGGAAGGCAGCGCCACGGATCGAGTGGTGAGGGGCCAGTTCGGAGGCGGGGGCTTCGGCTGGGATCGATGGCGATGTGATAGAATCTCTCTCTCTCTCTCTCTCTTTGGCATTAGCTCCCACATGCCTGGGACCACACCAAATCCGTGCGGCAGAACCTGGCGGAGATGGGGTTGGCCATGGACCCCAACAAAGCGGTTCCCCTCCGTAAGAGGAAGGTACTTGATGAAGCAGGTCCAGATACTTTCCTCATTTCTCTCCATTTCCTTCCCCACCTGATCTTCCTTCACTGAGCAGAGTTTCAGAATTTGATCACACACACACACACACACACACACACACACACACCCCTCTTTCCCATATTTGTGATAAAGTCACCTTGCTTACACGAATTCTGTCAAAACCTTTAACGACCTCCTTCATTCATTCACACTCCCTCCTCGACTTAAACCATTTCTTCTCGGGCCTGTTTGGCATCTCAGTGATATTTTCTAGAATGTATCTTTTTCTATCTTTGACTCCTCAGCTTGAGGTTTCTGTTTTCTATAGTGCCTCTATCCGTCACCCCAGACATCCTGTTACTTCCCAACAAATCGTTCTGGACCACCCCTTGAAGCTTTCAAAAATAGCACCGACTTCAACCACAGCCTCGTTCCTGCATTATTTTAATGAATAGTAATTTTAACTACACGATGATGTATTATTTATTTCCACATCTGTATATTGAATGTGCCTCTTAGTCCCTTAATGGGATCTTGTGTTTTGTTCTCCACTAAACTCCCAGGATTGGTAAGATCCTAGTTAACCTAATGAATGGGCTCACTGAGTGAATTTGTTCCATTGACCTCAGGCAAGTTTCTCCCTATTCCTCATGCCAGAGAAAAATGGCCCAAGAGTTTTTTAAGCAATCGTAATGTAAAACTATAACTAAGCACTGTCAGGTAAGCCCTCCCCTGGAAGAAGATATCTGACTTTGCTCCCTGTAACCTATAAAGCACTCTTCATGTTTTTGCTGTGTTACTACACAGCAGGGTAAGGGAGGCATGGGTAGTTGCAGAAAGAGGAATTGCTTGTTAAAAATAATATTGTGGGTGTGAGCTAGAGGTGAGCATGAGCTTACCATGTGTGGGTATGATATGACTATGGCATGAACATATCGTATGTGGTGTGATATGTGAGCGTGGGCATGAACATACCCTGTGTGGTGTGATATATGAGTGTGGGCATGAACATGCCGTGATATGAGTGTGGGCATGAGTGTACCATGTGTGGTGTGATATAAATGTGGGCATGAACATACTGTGTGTGGTGTGACCTAGTTCTGCTTGATCTTGGGCAGGGATTTTTCTGATACTAAGCATACTTGCGTTTGGATGGGCAATGTCCTTCCTTAGCCCTGGTCAAACTCTGATCAAAGGTGCCTGTCTATTGGTCTCAAACCTTTTTCCTTACAGGTAAAGGCCATGGAGGTAGACCCGGAGGAGAGACCCAAGGATCTTGTTCGGAAGCCCTATGTGGTTAATGGTGAGTGTGGGCTGTGTTCTTCTCACAGCTAGGAAGGGCACTCAATCTCTTCAATTTACAGCCAGAGACCAAGATTCAGAGAGAGAGACAAAGTGGTCCGGGGCTCACAGGTAGTAGTGTGTCATAGCCGAGGTGTTTCCCAGCTAATATTGATGAGATCTAAAGCCCTTTAACGACCTGCGAGATCTAAAGCCCTTTAACGACCTGCTGAGTTTTGTTCCCAGTTTCCCATGATGTAAGAGCTTGTCCCGTCATGTAGTCTGTCCAGTGATACATTTATTCTCTGTGTGTTCTGCTATGGAGATTCTCTGCCCTGCAGAGAAGAGAGAATATTTTTGAAATCTTACCTACCCTTCCCCTCCCTGTTGTAGGTTGGTTGTTATTTTCTTATCTGTGTGTTGGGAATTGAACCCTGGGCCTCTTGAATGCTAAGTGTACCCTCAGCCTTTTAGCCACACCTCCAATCAGGTGATTGTATTTTTTTCACATCTCCTGATTTGAATAGACAGATGCTTGACATGAAAGTATTTGACTCCTGTATTTGGCTGATTCACATTAGAATTTTCAGTAGTACATGTGGGGAGAAAAGAATCCCTGCACTCTTCTGTATATATACAAAGCCACATATATTTAAGGTAGTAAGATAATTATGTTTGGTTTTGTTTGCTTGTTTGGTTTAGTTTGGTTTTTTTTTTCTAGACATAGCTGTGTTGCCCTGGCTGTCCTTGAACTCACAAAGATCCAACTACCTTTGTCTCTTCAATTCTGGGATTAAAAGGCACAAGCACCATGACCTGCAAGAATTTTTAAGATTTAAATTCTAGCTAATAGAATTACATAAAATTTACCTTCTTGGCCCTTTTGAAATGTACGGTTCTGACTGGGCAGTGGTGGCACATGCCTTTAATCCCAGTACTCGGGACACAGAAGCAGGCAGATCTCTGAGTTGAGGCCAGCCTGATCTACAGAACAAGGTCAAGCAAGGATAGTCAGGGCTACATCGAGAAACCCCGTCTTGAAAAATAAAGTACAATTGTGTGGGTACATATATTCATATGGCTGAATAATGCAACCCCTGAACTTTGGTTTTGCAAAGCTGAGACTGTCTAACCACCAGGCCAAAGATGATTTGGACTGTATTCTTACAGTCAAAATTTCTATTTTAGTTCCTCACACTTAGATCAGATTTGACCATGTCGTTTCTGTATTTTGCCCATTTTTGCGTAGCTTTTCTTCTTGCTGCCCTGGAGACTGAAATCAGGGTCCTGTTCAGGCTGGGAAAGCATGCTCTGCTATTGAGCTGTACCGGAATTCTGTCTGGCGTTTCTTTTTCTTTTACTCGTGGGTTTTGTTTGAACGATGTCTTGTAATGTAGCTGAGGCTAACCGTGGACTTGATTGTCTTGCTTTAGCCTCGTAAGTGCTGGTACTTCCTACTTGTTTTACAAGTATAACAGTCATTGGCAACACGGTCCGGATTCTCCCTTCACACATAACAGTGCTGTACCTGGGTCTAACCCCGTAGCTCTGGTGTTGAGCAATTCAGACCCCTCCCACTTCAAATGCTGGCTTAGTACTTTCTGTTGGTAGTGGAGTTGAACAGGAATCCAACTTTCCATCTTGCTGCCCCTGGGCCTGGCGCTAGTTAAAATTGGTAAGCTTAGCGCTTTTCATTTTAAATCACAACTGGAGAACTGGTTTTCAGGAGTTGCCATGCTGATGGGTGGGAGGCAGACTTTGGGGTTCTAGGGCCTGAAAACGTGAGTTCTGGCTTTGAATTTGGGAAAGTGCTCCTGTACAACTTTGTGTCATTGGACGGATAGGTGTTTGGGCAGCAAAAGCCTTATCCCATTTCCTGGTTTCCTTTCCCCCAGACCTGGAGGCAGAAGCCAGCCTCCCAGAGAAGAAAGGAAATACCTTGTCTCGGGACCTCATCGATTATGTTCATTACATGGTGGAGAATCACGGGGAGGACTATAAGGTGAGTTCCACCTGCCAGGAAGAACACTTGGGCTTGTGGGGAAAACACACTGGACTGTCTCAGCCTGGTCTGCAGCTGAGTAGAAAAAGAGAAGAAAAAGTCTAGGAAGGAATCCCATTGTTTAAAGATGTTCTTATGTTTGTGTTTTGCCTGTGTGTATGTGTGTGTGTGCTACATGTGTGCCTAGAACCTGTGCGGGTCAACAGAGGGTATTGGATCCCTTAGGATGGGAGTTATAGGCTGCTATGAACTGTTCTGGGTTCTCTCTAAGAGCGGCCGGTTCTTTTAACCATTGAACATACCCTCCAGTCCTCTGCTGGATTTTGAGGTGAGAAAGCTGGACCCCGGGGATAGATTGGAAGTGGCATACTCAATTCAGGCAAAGCTAGGATTTGAACTTCTGCCTGTTTAGCCCTCCACCTGCTGTCCTTCCTTTATAGGCCATGGCCCGGGATGAGAAGAATTACTATCAAGACACCCCAAAACAGATCCGGAATAAGATCAATGTCTATAAGCGCTTTTACCCAACGGAGTGGCAAGTCTTCATGGATTCTCTGCAGAATAAGAAGATGGAGGTAGACTGAGTGGTGCACACCCCAGTCCTAGGTCTACTGGACCAAAGAAACCAACCCCCGGCTGTAAGGCAAGGGATGTATAGTTTCAGATGATGCTGGGAAAGTCCTCTGGAATCAGGTTTTACATGTACACTGTCTCTGCCTCCTCCCCTGCATTCCCCATTCCTTCTGGAGAAGGAACTCTGTTTTGTTTTTTGAGATCATCTCTCTTATAGCCTTATCTGTCCTAGAACGCTCTCTGTAGACCAGGTTGGCCTTGAACTCACAGATACCCACCAGCCTCTTGCCTCCCAGGTGCTGGGATTAAAGGCATGCACCACCACCTTGAGAAGGAACTCTCTTTCGAGGCCATGATTCATGTTCTTTTGGGAGCTTACAGAAAGCCAGGGCCTGCTGTCTTGTGTTCAGAGGAGATGCTCTATTTCAATGTGTTCTGTATATAATAAAAAGAGGGTTTTACCTTTTAACATGACGAGGTGTTTGTTTTGTTTGAGACTGGGCTTCTCTGTGTAGCCCTAGGTGGGATTAAAGGTACCCTTGTGTAGTGTTTTTGCGTTTACTCTGCCCAGCTAACTCTGGAGTTGCCCCAGGGAGAGTTAACCTTCCTAGCGGAAGTGGATTATCAGCCCCGCAGCGAGCACTGCAGCCGCGGACTTTTTTTTTTTTTTTTTTTCCCGGAGCTGGGGACCGAACCCAGGGCCTTGCGCTTGCTAGGCAAGTGCTCTACCACTGAGCTAAATCCCCAACCCCAGCCACGGACTTTTGAAGGCACTGCCTTCCTCCTCTTCAGTGCTCCTGGCCTTGGGTTCCTCCTGAGACTTCCCAGGAAGCCTGGGCTGACTTTAGAAGGCCGAGGAACCAGGTCTTTGCTTACTTTGGATTGCTTGTTGGCCAAGGCTTAAATCAAACCTTAGGGACCCAAGCCTGCCTTCTGGGACTGGCAGATCGCCAGGCACTTCTCTACTGTGTGCCACGCCTGGGCTCTCCATGACCTAGCCATCCTCTGTGGCAGGCCTGTTGCAAGCAGTGGCCTGAGACTGTGATGCCCATTCTGCAACAGGGTCGTGGGCAAGGTGTGAGCAGGGCCTAACTATCCTCAACTGCGAGTGACGCAAAAACCTCCATGTTGTATATTCAGCGCTCTTGGGGGGAAAACGTGCTTTTATACTTGCCTATGACGTTTGGTAAGATGCACTTTTATTTTGTTAGAGGGAAACAGGTCAGGTGTCCACAGTGGGTGTGGGGTGACCTTGAGTCTGTTGTGAAGGTAGCAGTCCATCCTTCCTACAGTGTCAAGAGGCCCTAGAACCATCTAAGTCTGGCCCAGCCCTTAGGATCTAGCATGCTCTGAAGTCCTGTCATTTGGCTTTGTATCTTCCGCCCGCCACAGAATCCAAGTGTGTGTCATTGACTAGAAGGTCCCCTCAGCTTGTGAACATAATTTGGTTGCCAGCTTCCAGAAGCCATCACTGCTCTCTTCCTTGCTCTCAGGGCTCGCAAACTTCATAGCCAGAGCTGTCAGATCTTGCAGTTGCTGGAGATGAAACCGTCGTGCAAGCTTTCTTGTCTGAGCTGCACTCTCATCCACGATGCCTTTAATTTTGCCTGATGTCCTTGCCCAACTGAGCTTGTGGACGAGAGACTGTAGTGTCTAGCACCAGGCATATGCTTGGGCTTTGCTTCTAGGTCTGAGCATGGAGGCAGAAGAGTTTACTTTTTTATAAAGATTTATTCTGTATACAGCATTCTACCTGCATATATGACTGAAGGCCAGAAGAGGGCACCAGATCCCATTACAGATGGTTGTGAGCCACCATCTGGTTTCTGGGAATTCAACTCAGGACCTCTGGAAGAGCAGTCAGTGCTCTTAACCACTGAGCCACCTCTCAATGACCTTTGATTTTTATTTATTTTACTTTTTCACTTTTGAGATGATCTATGTAGCTCTGTCCTGAAACTCTATGTAGACCAGGCTAGCTTCCTACTCAACTTAGGGGCCCACTTACCCGAGTGCTTTGATTAAAAACTTGTCTACTCTGCCCAGCTGGCTGAAGCTGGTTTCTGGGCCCATCAGCTAGATCCCTTTCTGAAGGTTAGAAGGCTTCAAGTCACTGTCTATCCCAAAGATCAAAGAGTAAGGGACTGGAACTTACTGTCTGAGAACTGTCTCTCCAGAGCTGGAACTGTAAGCATCAGCTGTCCTCAGTATGAAGAGGATGCCCTGAACATACCCATTTTGGCATTTATTGTTATCTCACCCTAGAGAGCTGGTGACACTGCACTTTATAAATTGTCCTTGGTGGCCCCATGCTGCCAGCTCATGGGCTGGAGACGGTCATCTTCCAGGTATAAGGGCAAGGGAAACTTGGAGATTTCCAGAAAGGACTTTGGCCTCTAAGGTTGTGAGGCAAATATTTGCTCAGACCTGAATCTAATCTGAGGTCTGGCCCTGTGGCAGGGGGTGGATGCCGTTGTCCTGCAGCTGGCTTGTGTTGGTTCCTCCTAAACTAGTGTAGGTCCAGAATGTGCAGTGCTCTGTTTGTTTGTCTTCTAGTACTGGGATTGAACCTACTGCACACTGGGCAAGCATTCTGCCACTGAACTCTACCCCAGGCCTGCTTGAGGGCTCAGCTCTCTCCATCGGCGTTTAATGGGCTCTGGGGTCAGACTCAGGTCAGCATCAGGTCTTACCTGACCCAGCCTAACTGTCCAGGCTGCCTTTGAATTTTGTAAATCAGGTAGACCTCAACTGGGCCTTCTCCAAAGTAGCTGGAACCATAGACCACTAGACCTAGCCTCAAGTAAAGTTACTTCAGTAGACACAGTGAAATGCTTTATTCTTAAATTCACCCCCTCCACCGTGGACAACGTGACAGTTGCACATGATGAAACTCATCAGACAAAGGTCTCAGTTAGGAAAGAAGTCCTCTCCACAAGTCTGCTTGAAGGTGAACACTGGAGAATGAGGTGAGATCCTCACAACAGATGCACAATTATCTGATGAAATCTCACACACTTGGAAATCCTAGTCACTCCTTAAATATGTAATACAAAAGCAGAAAAATCACTTCTAGTGAGTGATCTGTCCTGTAGTAATTCCATCCTCGTGTGCTGGAGTCCAGGGGCCCAGAGCGCCCCCTTCAGATGATTGTGCTCACTTCAACTCGGAGTGTTCCACTTCCTGGGCTGTATGCCGGGCAGCTGACAAACACAGTGCACACTGTATCCTCAAAAAGCAAACGAAAGCCAGGCACCATGGCCCAATGCTTCCCATAATCCCAGCACACTGGAGGCTCAGAAAGGCCAGGTGCCATGAATTCAAGGCCAGCCTGAGCTAGAGTGACACTGTCTCAAAAACAAACAAACAAACAAACAAACAAACAAACAAAAAAACACCACCAGTCCACTGGCGCTGTTCTCGTTCAGTATCCCTTGGCAGACAAAGGCTCTTGGCTGCACCAGTGTCAGCATGGAGACCAGTTCTGCACTGGTTGATCACCAGTCATGGAGTGTTCACTTCGGAGAACATAGCATTTCAGTTTCTGCTTTTGGCTGACAAATAAATGGTCCCAGAAGGCTTGGTGATGTGCCCTCCACGGGCACAGGAAGAGTCATTCTGATGGCTCTTCTAGTCCTGTCCTGGGCCATGAGTACTAGGTCTCCTTGAGGTACCTGCTTCCAGTCATGGTCTCAAGGACAGGATGGGGGAGGGGCAAGCTACAGTTTTGTCTCCGTGGGCACCCATAGGTTACCTAATCTCACGATTCCAGTTCTCAAAGCTTCAAATTCTCTGACAGTCTCCTAGGGTTTTCATTACAGCACCGAGAAACAGAACCTAGAACTTTGGCCCATTCCTTTGATAAATACATAAATAAATAAATAAAATGCCATTCTGAGGCTGACACACCCCACCCCACCCCCCGGCTCCAGTCTTGTTCCAGGACTCAGGCTCCGTCCTTCTCTAGATCTATGTAAACACGGGCATTGGCACAGTCAGTACAAAAGCATCAGGCCGTCTCCAGAGCTGGGCAAACCACCCCCCACCCAGTCCAGTGAACTGCACTTTGTGGTTGATAAAGGCTGACAAGGCCAGGCCACAACAGCAGGGAGGTGTTCAGAGGATTCTCTGCTAAGGCTTCCAGACTGACCCTCATTCGGCGTTGCCAGGGATGGCTGGCATTTAGGGAAAAAAACATGGAAACCACCTCCCTTTAAAAATAATGGCCCAGGGGCTAGAAAGGCGGGAACACAAGGCCACAGACAGAGCAGGGCTGGAGGATAACGAGGGACTAGCAGCGAGGGCGTCCTGTGCTCTACTCAGAAGCTTCCCACATGGGACATGTATGATGCCCCCAGAGTGAACAGTGAGATGAGACCTGAAGGCTCAGACGTACCAGTGACATCCACACTGCTGCTTCAGCTCGAGGGCCTTGCAGGGAGGGAGGCAGGGGAGGCTGGAGCCACACTGTGCCTTAGAGTGAGGCAGTCACTGTCCTCCCCGCCTCAGCCCCACGCCCACCTCACCAGGAAGGCTTCTGCGTGGACTCGGCCTTGCTCTTGAGGGAGAGAGGAAGCGTTGCTGTGATGCCCCTGCCCAAGGCCTAGGCTAGCAACAACGATGCAGGAGAAGGCAGAACTGTGGTCTCCGAGGCTGGGCAGCAGGCAGGCGGGTCCAGCCTAGGAGAGAAGCTCCAAGAGCAATTTCCAGATGCGCACGGTGCCGGGTTCCTCGAAGCCAGATCCTGCAGGGGCAATGCTGGCTGCCAAGAGGAAAACCTCCCTCTGGTTGTCACTAGCAAGGAGGCCCAGCTCCTGCTGCAGCTCCACCATACTCATGGCTCCACTCAGGTCCTGCAGTAAACACAAGCCAGTACGGCATGGCCGTCAGTGCTCCCAGTGTGATAGTGCCCTTGTCGTCCATGATGGATGTAAATGTTCAGCTGCTACCCTGGACCCCAGACCCCAGACCCCAGGAGGTGCCTCTAGATCCTCTGGAATAGGGGCTGGAGAGATGGCTTAGTGGTTAGGACACTGATTGCTCTTCCAGAGGTCCTGAGTTCAATTCCCAGCAACCACATGGTGGCTCACAACTGTCTGTAGTGTCTTGGTGCACTCTTCTGGCCTGCAGGCAGAACACTTTATATAAATACATAAAATAAAAAGGATCTCATACTAGATCCTCTGGAATGAACTCAGTGCCCTCCTCCATCTTGGCTCTCCTTTGTGGCACCCTCTTCTCACGGAGCTATCCACCAGTGTCACAAGAAGCAGGGCCCTTCCTGCTCGTTAGGCACCATGATGGCACCTGCCTACCAGGTCTTTGATTCTCACAGTCTACTTGACTGATGAGGGAGCTGGTTCCGGGAAGCCACTTAGCTCCTAACAGGGATAAATGGCAGATTTAGGTTCCATCAATGATCAAACTTCTAGAATCCCTAATCTGTCCTCTGCCTATGATGTAAGATCATACAGTAGGGTAACTCCCAGACAAGCTAGCTTGGGTCGGGGAAAGGGAAAAGGCCACTAGACACTGGAGCTGGACCCTTTAAAGTGCATCATTGGTTCAGGATTCTTGGAGCAATTCTTTTTTTTTTTTTGGTTCTTTTTTATTTCGGAGCTGGGGATCGAACCCAGGGCCTTGCGCTT
This sequence comes from Rattus rattus, assembly GCF_011064425.1. NCBI lineage: Eukaryota > Metazoa > Chordata > Mammalia > Rodentia > Muridae > Rattus > Rattus rattus. Next base: position 72,921,701 of record NC_046167.1, on the reverse strand, counting down.
CCTAGGCAAGCGCTCTACCACTGAGCTAAATCCCCAACCCCTCTTGGAGCAATTCTTACGAGGTAGGTAGGACCCCCTCGTTGCCTCCTGTACTGGTTTGAATGAAGATGGCCCCCACAGGCTTATAGTTCTGAATGCAAGACTTTGATCCAAGATCAGTAGAACTGTTTGGGACGTTTAGGATGTGTGGGTTCGTAGGGGGAAGTGTAGGAGTCTTCAAAAATAGAACTGTAAGCGAGCCAGCAGTACACTCTTGTGTAAGTTGCCTCCATCATGGCGTCTCTTCACAAGTAACTGGGATAACTCAGGTAAGTAAGAGACACCCCCTGTTGGCCATAAAATAGCTCTTAATTACAGTGGCCTAATCACTCAGTGCCCTGGGTACTTCTGAGGCCCCAAGACAACACCATTAATAGTGGCACCAAGAATGGGCTTGGTGGCACAGACAGGGGCTGGTGAATCTCCACAAGTTCGAGACCAGCCTGGTCTACATATTGAGCCCCAGGACAGCCAGGGCTATGTATCAAGACCCCATTGCAAACAAGTCAGTATAGAACAGGCATAAGTGGGGATTGTCGGGGTTGGGGATTTAGCTCAGTGGTAGAGCGCTTGCCTAGCAACCGCAAGGCCCTGGGTTCGGTCCCCAGCTCCAAAAAAAAAAAACCAAAAAAAAAAAAAAAAAAAAAAAAAAAAAAAAGTGGGGATTGTCCCAGGCAGACCAGGACGAATGGCAGCCATATTTATAAATATCAAGTGTCTCCTGACAGACAGGGCACACCTGAGGTCAGAGAGACAAGTTAGAAATACACGTGCTCTGTACTGTGGCAGCTGTCCTGGAGTTGAGGATCGCACATAAAGACTGTGATCCTGACGGCTGCTGGGCCCAAAGTCGCCCTCTGGACCCAGAGAAGGTATAGTGTCATGGACAATCAACCCCCAAGCCCCTGGGGGAGTTGTGGGAGCTGGGAATTCAGAACGCAGGACCTCAAGCCTACTGAACAAGCAGCTTTCCCACTGAGCTCCACTCCAGGCCAACAACACAAACCCCCGGGGAAAATCTCAATCCTCAAATCTGTCTCTGATCCAGTAGTTAACTTCAGGCGTTTAGAAACAACAGAGCCTGTCATGGGGTGTAACAGGACTCAAGTGGGGTGGTGGCGGTCAGGTGTTCACACTGCCTCAACACTGTGCTCAGAATATTACTTAATGTGCCCCACTTCTCACTTCTCAGCGCAGAGGCGGGCTGGTTCTGGAAGGAGGCATCCCAGTTCCACTTCCCTGTATGTCCCCGTGGACACTACAAACACCCTGAGCTGTAACATCCCCACCCACAATGCGGGAACAGTATCGTATACCTCGGATAAGGTCAATAATATCATTTAAGTGAGGTGTGTGTGGTGGTGCGCACCTCCAACCCGAGGACTGGGACAGAATTATGAGTTCCAGCCATGCAGTTAGCACTTACATTTTTTGCCTCTCTTCGGGGTATCAGGAGATAGGGGAAGGGAGAGAAGATGCAGGAGGGAAGGATAAGAGGTGGGAAGGGGAGAGGAGAGAGGACACAGGTTAGGAGGGCGGGGACCATCTGGTCATGGCTCTCAGGTTCCAATCCTGTGGACCCTGTCATTGTGCCTGGGCATTCGTGAGAAGGCCAAGTGGTCCCAGCCCACCTCCCATAGCACTCACTTGCTTGTTGGCCACTATGACAACAGGCAGGTCAGGATCCTTGTCCAGCAGTTTCTGCAGCTCCTGCCGAGCCCAGGGCAACCTTAGCCGGTCAGTCGAGTCCACCATGAACACCAGCACGTCCACCTCATTCACAAACTCCTTCCAGTAGAAGCGCAGGTTCTGGCTGCCACCAACTGAGGAGAGGCCAAGGGCCAGCTCAGAGCCCAGAGCTCCCTCCCTGCAGCGTGGTTCAACCCACTTCCATCTCCTAAGGTTCCACTAGCCAGGGACAAAGAAAGTGCCATAGGCCAGAGCCAGCCAGATCCCTCGAGAGGCCGCTACCCTGTGTACCAGTCTTTTCTTACTGAGCAAAGAGGTTTCAGCAGACCCCAAAGATACGGTCTGCAATGTTCCCCTCATAGGACTGTGGTTGGCAAGTTGTCTGTTGGACTGCCTTGCCTCCTACCGGGTGCAGGCTTCCTTCCTGGTCAGTGGTAACTGATGAGAAGCCAGGGGTCCCTAAGCCTAGAAAAGCCTAGAAAACCCCTTGCCTTGCCAGTGTACCACCCCCGACTCAGTCCCCACTCAGTCCCTCCTCTTCCCTTGGGAGCACTGTACAGAGAGGGTCGTGCTGAACAACCTTAACCACATCGTGTCTGCGCCTGGGCTGCCTTCTGTTCCTCTTTGCCTCTGCTCAGTTCCCCTTGGTTACCCTGCTGGGTTACCCCATTCTGGTTCTGCTTCTCTCTCTTCACGCTAAATCCCCCCAAAGCCTCAGCACAATGCCTTGGCACACAGCAGGCACTCATTAAGTAGTTACTGAGTGCTTACCAGGTGCCAAGCACTGATCTGGGAGCTGGGGATAGGGAAATGAGCAGGCCGGAGTCCCGGCTCTCAAGGAACTCCCTCCCTAGCCTGGACGGACCAGGCAATCGGATAAGACGGACAAGACGCACTCCAGAAAGCACGGAATCAAAAAGAAGGGGAAGTGGCTAGAGCCTGTGGTTGGTCTTGGGTGGGGTGGTCTGGACATTGTCTCCTCAAGGAGGCTGGATGTGAGCTGAGAGGAGGATGAGGAGCTAGCCACGGGAAGAAGTAAAAGCAAGCGTCTCGGGAAGAGCAAAGAACAAACTCCATGCGTCTGAGAGAGAGAAAGCATCGCAAGCAAGGCACCTCCAGAGAGAAAGAGGAGAAAAGGCAGAAGCTGGTCCTTAAGGGTCCAGAACGATACCAGTCGCTCACACTGTAGTACTAGATAGGACAGATGAAAGGGGTTCGAACCAGGCTTCAGTCGACAGACCCGATACACCAGATTCCCTAGGTGGTGCGCTAAGGAAGGTGTCACTGGTAATAAGTTTGCTCCCTTGACGGTTTTGCCACAGTGTGCAATTCTCAGCTGGTCCGAAGGCCAGGATGCCGAGACCACGTGAAGGGACTGTTGTGGGGGAAGCTGTAGGACTTGATTGACAGCTTTCCTGCCACTGCCTCCTGAGGCCTGGGAATTACAGGTGTGAGCCGCCACGCCTGACAGCCATCTGGGTCTGAAGCCTAATGTCTGTCAGAACACAGGCACACCAGAACACCTCACCCGGGCGGGAAAGGGAACGCTCCTTCTGTCAGAGCCTCATTGAACTTGTGTCCTTGGCACGAGACAGAGAAAGCTTGGTGGGAGGGTCCCAGGTCCTAAGTAAAGATCAGAGTTTGCTACAACCAGGGAGAAAAGGTGTGGTAAGGCCTGGCCGGACCACAAATGCTTAACAACAGAAGAACCAGGTCCATTCAGGCCAAGAGCTAGGCTCTCAAAGTTCAACTCTATCCCCTAGTGCTTAAATAAGCACATCCGGTCTTCATGGTTTTAGTTCTGTACCTGGAAGTCCTCCCTACTAACTCCCCAGAGACTGAGGCTAGACCCAGGTGGCCAAGCCCAAAATAAGAAGCCTCCTCAGCCCTCTCTCAGGTCACTCACTCAATAAGCTCCCTCAGAGACATATGGAGGCCTGAGCCTTTGGGCCAGAAATGAATCATACACTCTGTGACCAGGGTGCTCCTGGCCTCAGGCAGAGGTTGATGTGACAAATCCTGCACCAGGAGGGGACCCGAGTCAGGGAGAGGCCAGAATAAGCTTCAAAGGATGTCATTCACAAACCACACTGGAGGATTGGTTGTGGCAGTGTGTACCTGTAACCATAACACTCAGATGGTGGAGAAGGAAGGTTCAAGTGTTCGAGACCAGCCTCAACACCATAAAACCATCTCAAACGGACGACAACAAAACCCTGACTAAAGGAAGAAAAGAGACCACGGTTTAAAGAACGGGTAGTTTGTCAAGCACGCCAAGCAGAGAAGTACAAGCAAAGAACAGGTAAGAAGCAAGCATCCTCCCTTAGGACCCAGAGGGCCTTCTGCATTAGAACACTGGAATGCTGGGGGACTCTTCACGATCTAACCTGTCAGAAGCCTGTTTGCACACGTATCTAACAAGCCGATTAACTGACGGCAGTTTTGGAGCTGGCTGGGGTATTTTATAAGCGATGCCTGCCAAAGGCTTGGCCTATGAACCCTTAGCTGTTAATCTGTCGGTATAAGGCATGCGTGGTGAAAGGTAGGTGGACCATTTGGAGACACGGGATAAGCCAGAGTGTCCTGTATCTTGTGCCCTGAAGAGAAGCAAAGAGGATTTCATAAAGGGGAAATGTCCCGATTCGAAATGCATTTTACGGGCTGGAGAGATGGCTCAGCGTTTAAGAGCTCTGGCTGCTCATCCAGAGGTCCTGAGTTCAATTCCCAGCAACCACATGGTGGCTCACAACCATCTAAAATGAATCTGATGTCGTCTTCTGTCACGCGGGCATACTTGCAAGTAAAGCACTCATATAAATAAATAAATCTTTAAAAACAAACAAAAAAAAAAAAGGGGGGGAAATGCATTTAACGGTTCCTCCAAATGATTTAGACCCTGCGCCAGCAGTGATGATGGGGGCTGGGGGGTGTCTCTTGCTCACTCTCTAACAGGTCCACCTCGAAATTCTTGGTAGGCAGCCGAACAGAGTTGAAGCCCCAGGTGGGGACGTGGCCTTCCACCGGTGGCTTCCCAGCCAGCATGCGCAGAAATGTGCTCTTCCCTGAGCCATCCAAGCCCAGCACCAGCACTTCGCGTTGCTCCAGTTCCTCCAATGCCGGCTCATCTTCATCGTCCTCCGGCTGTGGGACAGAGATGAAGGCTGCAATCTCCAACCTCCCTCCTGACCCTTCCTTCCCTAGGGACAACGGGATGGATGGCGGTGCCCACGCATGCCTTCCACGCGTCCCAGGGCAGACACCTGTGGTCTGAAATAGCAGGGCAGGAGCTGCTCTTTGAGTCCTAAACTAAAAAGCCTTACTTTTCTTTTGACTCCTCGTGATCTCCCGCACATTCTTCCCCATCACAAATCCTTGGCTTCCTCTAACAGTAGTAAGCCCAAGACAATCCCAAGATCTCACTGATCAGTCGCACCGGGCCTGAGGGCATCTCCCGGGCGGCGCCACCGCGCTTTCTGCACTGGTGCCTGGCTGGCTCCTGCCGCGCCCTCCGGGCTTCCGAGCCCGATGCCCTGTCCCGGCCCTGGCACTTGCACTCCGCGCTCACAGCATGCATAGGCCTCCCAGCCTCGGCGGCTCGCACTCACCTCCCACTCGTCCCACTGAGGTAGGCGGTCAGTGTCCGCGCCCCACCAGGCCTCGCCACCGTCCCAGCGCCGCTCCCGGCCGCGGCCGAAGTAAGCTTTCCAGAGGATAAAGAGCACCGAGCCCAGCACGGCTGCGGCGCCACCCAAAGCCAGCACCAAGGGGCCCAGCGGCCGCGGCGCCATTTGGCCAGGGAGCAAGACCGACCCAGACTGCAGTGGAAGATGGTGCTGTGGCCGCGCCCACCCGCCGGACCCCGCCACACTACAAGCCCCACAATGCATCGCTCGCTGCCACCGAGGGCAGCGCGCCTTTTGCAGCGTGGGAAGGGGGACTCGGTTGGGGTGGGCTTTCCGAGAAGGGGGCTTGGCCCAAGGCGGATCTTCCGCTCCCCGCCGGGTGTGATAGACTTGAGGCTGTGCGGACCTGTTGAGCCCCTTCAGTACTCCAGAGAAGGAAACACTGACACCTAGCAGGAATTAAGTTGCTCAAGGTCTCACCATAGTCTAGTTTTGCATTTAAATCCAATCTATGTCACCTGGGTATCTCTCCAGACCACAACGAGAAATCTCGAAACTAATTACATGGGATTGTACGCCAGTGGGATGGCAGAAGGAAGCAGCTTCCAAACCTCCTTTGGTGGCCTCATGGAAGCCAAGGCTTTTGATGCTATGCTCAGTGAGGGAGACTGTCTGGCTAGGAAAGTTTAGAGCAATCACACAGTCAGCCGCTCCTAGAGACTGGAAGGCTTCCAAGTACTGCGTCAGACGGGAGAGGAAAAGAAAAAATGGTCCTCAAAGCTACAACAGCCCTCTGGCCTTCACTGTGGTTGCGAGGATAATGGCAGTAGCCATGACTCCCACATGGGAGGAGACACACGCGCGCACACACACACACACACACACACACACACACACACACACACACGCACACGCGCGCGCGACACATTCCTTAGAGAGTCAGTTTCCGTGCCCCAGCCTCTTGTTTTTGGGTTCCCTTACTTTTGACTATGTATCTATGCTGCTTCCCCTTCGGTCTTGGCTTCTCGTTTCTTAGTTTTAAAAAATATAGTGGTTGTAGAGATGGCTCACTGGTTCAGAGCACTTTGCTGCTCTTCCAGACGACCTGAGTTCGATTCCCAGCAACCCACACAGTTGCTGTCAAACCTTCTGTAACTGCAGTTCTAAGGGATCCGACACCCTCATCTGACTTCTGCGAACTCCATGCACACTCATGCCCACAGTGCCCAGATATACAACCAGGCAAAACACCCATACTAAAAAGAAAAAAATCTCCATTCACGACATGTCGCGCGCCCAATGTCTCGCCAGCAAGAACGACGCGCGGCAACAGGATTCTTCTGGGAACAAGCCTTTATAGTGTTACAGCGCTTCTTAGTGTTACAGCTCTTAGTGTTACAACTCTCTTGAACAGGGACTCCGAGCAGCAAAGTCGCTCGACTTATATACACAACAGTATGCTAATTATCTCTCAGGGATTGGTGGGGCATGGATCACCCCACTACTTGTCCTCCAGGGATTGGCGGAGAATGACTCACTCCATTAGCATGGTACCGCCCCTCATTAGCATATTAACGGTCAACTAACACCTGGTGCAAAAACCGCACATGTGCAGTACCGTTGTTCACCACTGGAGGGCGTCCTACATCTCCTTATCGTATGGCCGCCCTAGCAAGGGGACAAGCCTGCACATGCGCAGTAAGTTGTCGACGTCCAGACAAGGCTGGATGTCGGCGCCATCTTTGTTTCACCGTGCCGCTCTCTACAACGACACCTCTTTGGGGCAGCAGCGCCTATCACTTATTTGACAATCGAAGTCTGGAGGTAGCAGAAAGAAATAGAGTGGTATATAAGGTTTTACTTGCAGTGGCTCTCTCTTACTGTAACACTTTAATACAGTTCTTCATGCTGTGGTGACCCCAACCATAAGATTTTCTTTTCTTGCTACTTGACAATTGTAATTTTGCTACCACTGTGAATTGCAATGTAAGACTGTGGGGGTCGCGACCCACAGGTTGAGAACCATTGGTTTGCTGTTTACTGTTTGCCTGGCAGGAGAGAATTCTGTTCCGTTCTTTTTCTTTCCTTTCCTTTCCTTTCCTTCCCTTCCCTTCCCGCTCACCTTCCCTTCCCTTCCCTTCCTTCCCGCCACCTTCCCTCTCCCCTTCCTTCCTTCCCTTCCTTCCCTTCCTTCCCTTCCATTCCTTCCCTTCCCTTCCCTTTTCCCTTCCCTTCCTTCCTTCCTTCCCTTCCTTCCTTCCTTCCCTTTCCTTCCCTTCCTTCCTTCCCTTCCTTCCTTCCTTCCTTCCTTCCTTCCTTCCTTCCTTCCTTTCCCTTCCTTCCTCTCCTTTTCTATGCCTGCATACCACTGGAGTGCCTAGTGCCCAAGGTCAAAAGAGGATGCCCCTAGAATTGAAGTTAACGCATATTGGACTCTGGGAATTGAATCTGAGTCTTCTGCAAAAGTGATATGTTCTAAGGTGCGGAGCCACCTCTCCAGTCCCCCACTGGGGTGGGCGACATTTAAATACATCTTCACTTTTGCTATCAAGCTATTGACATGGTGAACCCCAAGAAATTGAAATTTACACCTCATGAGGAATTGAAGAAGGAGACAGAGATGTTAAGGCAGTTAGAGATGGCCCCAGGAAGACCTGATGCTAACATTCTGTTCATGGTCTCCTGACTTGAACTGAAAGTAGCCCATGGATTAAGGCCCCTTTGCTTGATGACCTTTAGATAATTATAGCACTTCGTGAGTGAGTTCATGTGCTGGGTGGGGGCAGCGGGGGGTTAATAATTTTGTACATAAGAAAAATGCGTTATCTTTTCATCTCCTACCCATTGTTATTATTGCTTTGCTTAGTAACCATTTTAAAACACCCACCCCTTGCAACTTGAACCATATTCTCTCTTGGAACCCGTCCCACTTTGAAAGTTTCTCTTTCTTAAAAAAAAAAAAAAAAAAAAAGAACCTATCACATTTCTTTTTAAATTTTATATGGGGGTTGGGGATTTAGCTCAGTGGGTTCGGTCCCCAGCTCCGAAAAAAAAGAAAAGGAAAAAAAATTTATGTGTATGTATGTCTTGTTGGAATGCATATTTGTACGTCCCATACAGACCTGGTGCCTGCAAAGACCAGAGGAGGGGGTGGGAACTGGAGTTACAGAGGTCTCTGAGCTGCCTTGTGGGTGCTGTATCGGATATTGAACCGGGATCCTATAGAAGAGCGACCAGTGCCTTCAACCCCGAGGCATCTCTCCAGCCCTTCTCTTTCTCTCTCTAGTAAATGATATTAAAGCGCTTGACTCTTGAACCATTCCTCCTCCACAGACCAATATCCTGGAGTCACGGCAGCTTCCAGCAGGAACCACTACAGGCAAACCCCGACCGCTAGAACTGAGTCTCAAGTTCGGAGAAAGAAAGGTTGAAAGCGGTGCCAAAACCTTGCAACTTTTCAGACCTCCTCAAAGGTGGTGCTGCTGGCATTAGAAACTGCTTTGAGGTCACCCTAAGCAACAAGGACCCTCGTGCGTCTGTTGCCATGGCAACCGCCCCACACTCCCAGCATACCCTCCTCTGCTCACCTCACCTGTGGGTGGTGGTGGTGAGCGTGATTACCTGGCGTCTATGTCAAGGCCCAAATAAAAGATAGAGTTCCTGACCCATTCACACCTTTTTCCCCTCTTTCTTCTCTTCCTCCCTCCTCCCTAATAAATCTGCTTCTCGTGGGGCTGGCTCCGTTGGTCTGGGGTGATCTGTCCTGATCCCAGCTTCTTTCTAACACAATAGGTACTATTGCTAAAAGGACAATCTGATGACTTCTAGTTCATCAGACTGCCTTGCCTTTTAGCTTTGTTCTTTAGAGACCGAATCTTTTTACTCTTTTAGCCTTGGTTGGCCTGGAGCTTGCTTATAGACCAGGCTATCTTCGAACTCACAGAAACCCTCCACATACTGAAATTAAAGGCCTGCACCGGGGTGGGGGTGGGGGCAAACAAAAAAAACAAACAAAAAAAACAAACAAAAAAACAAAAAAAGGCCTGCACCACCAGGCCTACCAGCTTGTCTTCAAACATAAACATCATTCCAGGACCCTGAAGATGTATTCCAGGGGGCCATTATGAAGCAGAACAAGGTAGAGAAGATCAATTATTAGGTTTACTTAAAGCACTACTTGAATTGCGTTTTGCCTAACGACTTCGCTTTGCTACCAGGACCAGAACAGCCTAGAGAAGTAGCTAAACCACAAAAGGTTGTTGCTCACGGGTAACCTGATAACAAACGCCCATGTATGTCAACGTAATACATGCCTTTGGGACCCAAAAGTTCCCAAAGCTAACAGCCACCGTGTGCTTCTGTTTGCAGGCTGTGGTTAGCGTATAAAGTGAGAATGTAAACTGGACCAGAGACCGAAGGCTCACAGAGCTGTCTTGGCTTCAGTTCACCAGTGATATCAACTCTTTCATTTTCTTTGACCTTATCTCACTGGCAAGACAGGCATAGGCCTCCAAAGAGAAGGTCAGGGCTGGAGAGATGGCTCAGAGGTTAAGAGCACTGATTCTCTTCCAGGGACCCTGGGTTCAATTCCCAGCAACCACATGGCAAGCTCACAACTGTCTGTAACTCCAGTTTCTGCGGTTCCAAAACTGTGACACAGACACTCATGCTGTAAAAACACCCATGTACATAAAATAAAAATAAATTATTAGAAATTTAGATTAGGGACTGGAGAGATGGCTCAGTGGTTAAGAGCCCCGACTGCTCTTCCAGAGGTCCTGAGTTCAATTCCCAGCAACCACATGGTGGCTCACAACCATCTGTAAAGAGATCTGATGACCTCTTCTGGTGCATCTGAAGACAGCTACAGTGTACTTATATATAATAAATGAATAAATCTTTAAAAAAAAAGAAATTTAGATTAGTTCAAGGAAAAAGATGAAATTTAAAAGAAAAAGAAAGAAAGAAAAGTTGGGATCAATGCCTAAAGAGGCCAGAAAAGGGCATGGGAGCCTCTGGTAACTGGAGTTATGGAGGCTTGTAAGTTACCATGTGGGTGCTGGGAACTAAACCTGGGTTCTCCTGAGCTATCTTTCCAATCTCCTCCAACTAAACTAACTCTCTCTCTCTCTCAGTGTTTTGTTTTTTTAAAGATTTGTCTATTTGTTTTATGAGTCCACTCTAGCTGCCTCCATGCACACCAGAAGAGGGCATCGGATCCCATTACAGATGGTTGTGAGCCACCATGTGGTTGTTGGGAATTGAACTCAGGACCTCTGGAAGAGCAGTCAGTGCTCTTAACCATTAAGCCATCTCTCCAGCCCCCAGAAGTCATTTTCTTACATATGCTTTCAACCTAGATTCCAGGAACAACTAACAGTCACCACTCCCTCTTCCCACTCTCCTTTCCAGAGTTTACAGAAACAGCATCCCTATGGCTTATGGCAGCAGAAAGCCAAGGAAATACACGCGGGAAAGAAGGACCAGCCTGGTGGAGCAAATGGCAGACAGAGGCAGTGAGGCAGAGCAGGCTCCTCCCCTCGGATCAGGCTCCTCCCCCTCGGAGCAGGCTCCTCCTTCTCAGAGCAGTATGCTTGTGGGCCAGGTTTCACTATGGGGCTTCAGCAGCTCTGTCCTGGGATACAGTCTCTCTCCCTGGCAACATGGGCTCTTTTGGTCTTGTGGAGCCAGACCTAAAATAATGACCAACTAGCTAACATTCCGACCAAGATTACCCAGTTATGAATGCTTCTTGTCCTCTATTTTAATTATTTAAAAAATATTTTGCAGGACTGGAGAGATGGCTCACCATTTAAGAACACTCGATGCTCTTCCAGGGGTCCCAGTTTGGTTCCCTGCACAGAAGGTGGCATACTGCTGTCTGTAACTCCAATTTCGGGGACTCAAATGTCCTCTTCTGGCCTTCATGGGTACTAGGCACACATATGATGCAAAGACATACATGCAGGTCAAATACTAACACATATAGAATAAAACAAATAAAAATTAAAAAAATATTTATTGGGAGAGGAGGCAGAGAGACGTCTCAGTTATTAAGGGGACTATCTCCTCTTCCAGAGGACCCAGGTCCAATTCCCAGTACGCACAAGGCACCTCACAACTGTTTGTACTCCGGTTCCGGGGGACCCAATGCCCTCTATGCCCTCTTAGAATACCAGGCATTCATGTGCTGCACACATACTGTAAGAGGGTTCCAGACCTTAGCACAACTGACTCCATGACAGAAGTTTCAGTCAGCATGTAGACAACACCACTTGCTAAAACTAGAGCAAAGGCCTAATCTGGTACCCAACGTGAGGCATAACCAACTGATGCATACTACAGCTGGCGGCCTATGTGGACCACAAGAACTCTGGTTTGAACAAAAAACATGAGTAGCCCCGGGCCAGGGCCCACCGACTTTTGGCATTAGCCCCAAAGACCTAAGCCTCCTCACTCTGAGGGCAGGCACTCTGTCTTTTCCCTACATTTGTTTTTGGTCGGGGGGTGGGGGGTACTGCACTGACTCTTGTCTAAAACAAGACAGTCTGCTCCGGCATGAACAACCCGATCCCCATTCCCACCCTGCTGGCAGCGTACCACCAGGTCCCGATGACTCTTCTCTTCCTACTCTACTTTCCAGGGTTTACAGAAGCAGTACCCATCCGGTTTATGGAGACACAAAGCCAAGGAAACACACGTGGGAAAAAAGGACTTGCCTGCTGGGGCTAATGGCTGGCGGTGGCAGTGAGGTTGAGCAGGCTCCTCCCGCTCAAAGCAGGCTCCTCCTCCTCAGAGCAGGCTCCTCCCCTCAGAGCAAGCTCCTCCTCCTCCCCCAAACAAAAACTGATGGGTGGACTCTGACAGCTCCGAACAGTACAAAACTTCTAAATGTCATGTTTCTTTGTTTGAATGCTTGTTCTTCTCCCTAACAGGACCCACCTAAAACAATCTTCGTGCTTTTTAACCTAAAATTGTTCTAAAAATTTTCAGTGTGTCTAAAAGTTCTTTTGAGCTTCAAAAAAATCATATTCGATCTACCTTCCTACAGGTCAAACCGACTACTTTAATAACCATTGTTTAATCCTTAATTAATAAAACAACACTACCTACTTAAGCCAGTTTCTTTTCTGCGGACAAGCTGTTATTTCCTATCCTAAGTACATAATTACCACAGAATCTTCTTCCTCAACTACCTGAAGCAGATGAATTCCCAACACTTCCCCCTGCTTTCTTTAATACAACACAGGCGACTCCCCACTTACTGGGTCCCTTCCAGGACTAACATTCCCTTAACAGCCTTGCCTCTTTCCTAGGGCTGTAGCCACGGACCACCACCGATGTGTTGCCAATCAAACTGTTACAGGCTGAACAAGTACACACACACCCCTTTCTGGTGTGAAATATATACATACCCCCCTGTGCAGAAACCCCTCTGCCAGGGTTCTGCACCCCTTTTATGGTCATCCGACAGGCTTATCACTATGAGGAAAGTGAGGCAGCACTGCTCTTGCCGACCAGACAGACACTAACTGCCATTTTTCCTTTGGACCTGCTGGAACCACAGCCACTTGCTCAGACACACCAGCTGACTGGAGACTTTTTGAGTCAAGCATCAGATGACAGCCTTAGGTCCCTTCAATGACAGATAAACTTTCTAGGGTCTAATGACTGCTAAAAGTGGGGTAACTTGCATAATATTGATGTTTATGCCCTCAAAAAAACTCTGTACAGACTTGCTCTCGAGATAACAGCCCACCGAACAATTAAGTTGGTCCAACCATCCTTTGTCTTCCTGGCCCCCACCCCTCACTACACCTCTGCACTGTGCTGTGCTGTGTTTTCTTTTGATGCTTACACCCTGCCCTGGCCAAAATTTTAACTACAGATAACGTAGGAGACAGTTACTCCAATGACACCTTTCCTTAATAAAACAAAAAGGAGGAGTTGTGGATCTAGTGGACCGTACCGCCAGAACCGGTAAGGTCAAGTGAGCTCAGATCCTGTAAATCTCAGAACTGAGATCGGTAGGAGTGGGGCTACTACCTGCTCTGGAACACATAACCACGACATCCGGCTGAGAGGAGCACTGACCATCAGTCACATAGCCTAAAGACTTGGAGTTCTCCACGCTGATGGGGTATCTAGACAGGCCGGAAGTGTTTATCTAGACAGGCCGGAAGTGTTTCGCCAATGAGCCCCTGTTCCCTGGGCATCCCTTCCTGCAAAAGGTGTTTGTTTAATCCCTGGCTCACCTTGAGTAAAGTGTATGCATCCACGCCCGCGGTCAAATAAAGCAGATTGGACAAGCAAGGACCTTGTTTTCCTCGAGGATTGGCACGTAGGGGTGGGGTGGGGTGGGGGTGGGGGGTGGAGGGAGGCCGTCATCATAAAGAGCTGCCCCTAAATCTCCTGAAGAAACCCTGACTAAGACACCCCTTATAAGGTGATGTCCAACAGCACAGCAGCACCTGGAACTCCTCCTCCTGCTAACGAGGCATCCCCAGCACCCTGGTCCTGGCCAATGATGTACACTCACCCCGAAAGCCTCTACCCATCCCTCAAAGGTTCGAGTAGCTTCTGTTCCTCCATTAAATGAGCTGTCTCGCTGAAGCTGTCTCCCACGAGTCTATTCTTAGTGTGCTCACTGCCGCTGAGGTCTCTTTTGCTCCTGGGTGCTCTGCCTCGGTTTCTCTCTCAGGACTTACCAGACTCAATAGTAGCCAATCACACCACTCCTAGCAGGGAAGCAGAGCCTGGACGGCATCCAAAGATATGACTATTAGAAATAAGGAAACACCTGGGCTGGAGAGATGGCTCAGCAGTTAAGAGCACTGACCGCTTCTTCCAGAGGTCCTGAGTTCAATTCCCTGCAACCACATGGTGGCTCACAACCATCTATAATGGGATCTGATGCCCTCTTCTGGTGTGTCTGAAGAGTGTACTCTTTCAAAAAAAGAGAGAAATAAGGTAGATTTCAAGACATTTTGACATAAAAAAACATTTATTTTTCAAATGTGTGTGGTGTTTTGCCTGCATAGATGTGTGCCTGTAGGCTCTTTGTAGACTGCAGTCATCAGAGGGCATCAGATCCCTTTGAAGTAGAGTTACAAGCAGTTGTGAGCTGTCATGTTGGTGCTGAGAATTGAGCCTGGGTCTCCTGGAACAGCAGGACCCAGTAAATGCTCTTAATTGTGGAACCTTCTCTTCAGTCCCCATTGTAAACCTGTTATGTGAGTAGTGATACCCCCAGACCCCACGGGGCAGCGAAGTAAAAAAATTGGGACTATTTTTTCAGAAGTCACACTGCAAATCAAGTGTGTCATTCACAAACCTAGTATAGGATTTACAGATGACATTAATTCCTGAGCAGTCTTGGTCCTACCAGAACGCAACAAAGCCAAATGCTAAACTGTGTTTCCCCTCCCTTTAACAGCCTCCGCTTCTTCCTGAGCGGACAGCGAACCTTGGACTTGGAGCAGAGAGTTGAGTTTGCGTATTTTCAGCTTTCTCTCAGGGAGCAGAGATATTTTGCTTCCTTTTGTTTTGTTGTTTTGAGATCTCTGAGTGGCTACCTCTCCAGGTCCACTTTTCTCACAGTTATTCATCTGTTTGGGGGAGGCAGGTCGTGGTATGCTCCTGTATTTGGTCCGGTACTAGTGAGGAGCCTGCCGGATTTCACGGCTCATTAATGGGACAAAGATTAACTATCAGATCCTCTGTGTGTGTGTGTGTGTGTGTGTGTGTGTGTGTGTGTGTGTGTGTGTAGTGGTTCTCAACTTGTGGGTTGAGACCCCATAATGGAACTTGCCTGGCTTCACTGCTCATTAAACAAAGAAAAATTATCATAACATTTATGTATAAAGGGGCGTGGCAGAGGTTCTCAACCTGCAGGTCGCTACCCTTTGGTGACTCAATGACCCAGGAGTCTCCTATGACCATTGGAAAACACAGATATTTACATCAGAACTCAGAACTGCAGCAAGATTTCAGTTATGAAGTAGAAATAAAAATAGTTTTATGGCTGGTGGGGGTGTGGTGTCACTACAACATGAAGAACTATATTATAGAGTCACCGCATTAGGAAGGTTGAGAACTGTTGGTGTATTGTTTATGGACAGACCTCTAGGAGAGAGAAGGAGTGGACAGGAAATGGTGAACCGGCCACAAGCCCTGGGAAAAGCCCTTGTGAGGTTTGTTGGCTTTGATTTCAAGAGGGTATTTACTATGCCTTTCCCAGCTACGGATTGATTGTGTAGCCCGGGCTGTTTTGGGACTTTCTTTGTAGAGCAGGCTGGCCTTGAACTCATAGAGATTCGCCTTCCTCTGCCTCCGGAGTTGTTGGGATTAAAGATGGCACCACCTTGCCCGGCTTTCCATCTTCATTTTCTAAAAGTTTGATTTTGTCTGTTTTAAGTATGTGGGAATGTGCGAGCGAGTGCATTGTCCTTGGAAGCCAGGAGAGGGAGCGGTAGTTACAAGAGGTTGTGAGACACCAAACGTGGGTGCTGGGACCAAACCCAGGTCAAACAAGTGCAGTAGTTGCTGTTTTAACTGCTGAACCATCTCCAACCATCAATCTTCATTCTTTTCCCCTCTCCTCTCGCCCCCAGCCCCCACCGTTCTCCTTGAGTCACACAACGCTCCGATCTCAGCCTCCAAGTACCACGATTACAGACGCAGAGGAAGCACTGGTAACGGGTGACTCCCTTCCTGGGAACCCCGTGGGATTCCACTTTAGAGTTCAACCTACAGGGCTGCTTGAAGGTGTTCAGTGGTAGTGGGTAGAGTGACGCGCTCAGATCTCGGACTACAACTCCCAGCACGCCCCGCGGACCTCTTAGTCAAATCTCGCGCGACTTGCGGCGGTCTCGGGCTGGTTTGCAGTCCGGCTGCCTGCCGGCGACAGTCCTCCGTCGGGGAACGTCGGTCGAGCTCTCACGATGGCTCGGCTCTGCTCAGTCCAACAACCTCTCGAGCCATCTGGGGCCTCGGAGCCTCTTTAGTGCGGAAGTTCGGGCCGCAGGCGGCGGGTGAGCAGGTAACCGACCGCGGCCTGGAGGTGCTGGGAGGGCAGCCTGAGTTCCAGGGCGCTGCGGCCTGGGGGCCGAGTGGGGGCCTCGTTTCACCGTAGCGGGGCTCCAGGGACCCCAGAAAGATCCCCCAGTGAGCCTCGGAGCACCCACTCGCCGCGAACCTGCCGGCTTAACCTTGGGGGGTGGGATCATGGGAAGGTCCGGACGGGTTTTATATCAGAGGCTTTGTCGTGGGCTTGGGGTCCCTGAGGAAGACGGGGAGGGCGTGTGTCTGGCTTGCAGGTGTCCTCTGGGCCGCAGTAAGTAACCCCTGTGAACTCGAGCAAACATTCGGACTTATTAGTGCCTGCTGTGCAGCACAGCGCAAGGGCTTTAAAGGCAGGGGTCGTGTTAAGATGCGATGACTTTTAGTCGGCGTCAGTAATACTGAGGTGGTCTTCTATGTAGGCATAGCTCACGGCTGTCAAGGGGCAATGCTGCTATGTAATACGGCTCGTGAAGCTCTAGTGGGTTCAGGGCATCGTTTGGTGGACTTAGGGGGCGCGCTGTACCAACCTTGGCTGTTTATTGTTACTAGAAACTCTGGATGGACCCTTCCTCAGAAGCTTTGCTAATTTGCAGAAGCTGGGCAATGCACCTCATTAACATCTGTCTGTCAGCATAGTCCTGCGTCCTTTCACTGTGGTAAGGTGTCTGCCTTCACCGAGGTTTGTCTTTGTCTTGTCACTTGTTAAAGGTGAGCCAGACAGTGGATACTGGCGAACCAGTGGACTTTATCCTTTTGGGGGTGTGTTTGTCGTTTTTCTAATGTGTGTCTGTTTCAATGCCATGTCAAAACAACAGCACTGGAGTGACCCTCTGCTGTTCCGCGTAAGAAAATGCCCTTTGTTATTTTTATCAGGTGGCAGGTACTCAGCTCCGAATTCTGTATAGAAAAAAAAAACCCACCTGGATCCCAGTCTTTCAATGGCTTCAAGACAACCGGAAGTGCCGCCCGGTAAACTTCAGTTCTTATTGTTAAGTCTGTTGTTAAGTCTCTGAATCATGTAGTACTGGTCTCTTGGCGATTGTCTTCTAGTATTGTCATCACCCTCTCAGCTGTGGCATAAACCCAGACCTTAACTTAGGACCTCTTCCCCTGAGTGTCTGAGCAAGGAGAAGAATTAACTGTGTTTGTAGGGTCTGTCAGTGGGGTTACATTTCCCCATTTTGAGGGTTGTAAGGATAGGATGGAGGTCTGAACAGAGCGTACAAATCACAGTTAAATCTCAGTTGTAGACATGTTTGCACTGACATTTAGTGTGTTTTTGGCCTGTACTGTGCAGTAACCTCTAAGTTGCTGAGATCCTTGATTCCTCTTTGTTACCAGAAAGGTCAGTCTGACTCCTGGACTCTCAGAAGAATGCATGGCAGGTCTATTGTGAAGAGTCAGCACTTTTCGTTTGTTTTTCCTGAGACAGAGTTTCTCTGTGTGCTTCTGGCTGTCCTGAAACTCTGTATGTAGATCAGGCTGGTTTTTAATTCACAGAGATCTTCCTGCCTCTACCTCCCAAATGCTGCCTTTAAGGACGTGAGCCACCACACCCGGCTTTAAAAAATTGCAAATAAAGTTAAAAGTTACTGCTAAATCTGCATTTCCTGCTCAAAAAAGTGTGCGTGTTTTTTTTGTTTGAGACAGAGTCTTACTTTGTAGACTTCACTGTCCTGGAACTCAGATCCTCCTGCCTCTGCCTCTGCCTCTGCCTCTGCCTCCTGAGTGCTGGGATTAAATGCATGTACACCACACCTGGCTCAAAAATGTTTCTGATCTCTTTGTAGAAACACATTTCCTAGTATATTAGCTGACTTTATTACTATTGTTTTTATGAAGCCATTGGACAAGGTCTTAAACATGGTTTGAAATTGCTCCCCAGTTAGGTGGGTTAATGGAAGCTTCCTTCCTTCATGTGCCCCAATACCATTTGTCTCCCATCATGTGTGTCTCCCATTCACACTGGGTTCTCACAAAGTCATTGTTGCCATGCAGAGCCGCGGTGTTGTGCTTATGAGGTTAAGGCTTTGCAGCATGGAAGCATGGAACAGGAGGCACAAGGTGTGAGCCCAGGCTTTGGTGTCCACTGCACATTTGCTAGCCGTGTGGTATTGCATGTTCTGTACCACAGGTGTCTGAGCTGGGAAATGGGAAAAGAGTTTACTTAGTGAGGATTAGATACGAGGAGGGCTCTGGTGCCTGGTAATTTTGTTTGCATTTGTTTTTTCTTTTCTTTTTTTTTTTTTTCTTTTCTTTTTTTCGGAGCTGGGGACCGAACCCAGGGCCTTGCACTTGCTAGGCAAATGCTGTACCACTGAGCTAAATTCCCAACCCCGCATTTATTTGTTTTTTCTTGAGATAACAATGCACATAGTGTAAATTCACCGAAAGTGGATGATTTCATGGTGGGTGTGTTCATCAGGTTATGGGTCCATCAAATTAATCTACTTATAAAGCATTTTCATGCCCCCAGAAATACTTTGTACCCATTAGGAGACACATCTCATTGCCCTCTCCCTGGCCTGTGGCAACCAGTAACTTGTTGGGCTCGTTAGTTGTTAATATTGGTGATGGTCACATGGCCCCTCTGGGCCCCTCGCTGTTAGTGAAGCTTTGGAGGGTGGGGACTTGCCTTCCAGGCAGGTTGATACCTTGAGGAGTACGATTATGTAACAGGACAGTGTCACCTTGAGGGCAGGATCTGGATCAGTAACCAGGCAAATGAACCCTGCTCTCTGCTCTGGCACAGCTGAGAGTGTGCGTGGAACATGGCGCCTTTGTCACAGCTGGACATTCCAGCAGGCAGTTCTTGCAGAAGGATGGCAGGCTGAAGCTGGCAGTGTTGGTGAGAGTGGCTGTGAGTAATGTCTGTGATCATCAGAACGCTGGAAACTAGAGGTGGTGCCAGACCCAGACTGAACTGGTTCTTATAGGTCGCTTTGGACAGAGAACACAGAAGGCACAGGGCTCGTCATTAACCTGATCAAACCTCAGCTAGCCATTTTCTCTATGAGCTGAGGCAAATCCTTTCACCACTAGGCTTTAGTTTTCTCCTCAAATGAGACAGTGTCAAGCTACAGAGTGAGGGAAGAAAACACAGAACGATACCTTCAGCCACCTTCAGCCACTTTCTGTCCTCAGTGTTGTATGACTGAGAGTTTAGCATGCAAGTTATGAAATGAGATAGGTTTGATTTTTGACTGGAAATTGGGACTTCGCATAAATTTAACTTAAGGTTAAGGTTCTTTATTCTCTAAGAATCGATTGAGACCAGGTGTGGTGGTTTGTGCCTGTAGTCCTAGCCTGGGTAGAGCTGAGGCAGGAAGACTGGCAGAACTTGAGGCCAGCTGTGCAAGCTGTGTAGTGAGTGCTAGCCAGGACTACATAGCAGGACCCTGTCTAACAGGATCGATCGTGTTGCTGAGCCAATACAGTTGATTGTTGTGGATGAAGAAGGCAATGAGCATGTCACCAGTGCTCTTACTACTCCCTTGAGTGGATCACTTGTCCCCTAAGCGTCACAGCTTGCTTGCCTGCCTGCCTGCCTTCCTTCCTTCCTTCCTTTCTTATTTATGTATGTGAGTACACTGTAGCTGTCTTCAGACACACCAAAAGAGGGCATCGGATCCCTTTACAGATGGTTGTGAGCCACCATGTGGTTGCTGGGAATTGAACTCAGGACCTCAGTCAGTCAGTGCTCTTAGCCTCTGAGCCATCTCTCTAGCCCCCACAGCTTTCTTATTTATGGATTAACTTAAAGCCACTAGTATGGCCAGTTGATAGCCCATATTGACAGGTGTCTCTGTTCCTAGCTCTTGCTCCCAGTGGGCCTCTAAGCAAGATGTCCCTGCCCATCGGGATGTGCCGCCGGGCATTCAGCTATGATGATGCCCTAGAGGACCCTGCACCCATGACTCCTCCTCCATCAGACATGGGCAGCATCCCCTGGAAGCCAGTGATTCCAGAGCGCAAGTATCAGCATCTTGACAAGGTACCTTACCCTGCCGATGGCTTCTGGGAAACTCATCTCCTTTTTTCTCCTCCTCCTCCAGAGCTTCAGTGGTTCTCAGTCCCTACAAAGTCAGGCAGCAGTCGTTCCCTTTGTTCATCTTCTGTACCTTTTTCAAATCCAAAACTTGAACAGTAGTGTTGTCTACAGGAGATGCTTCTGGAGTTCACTTCCCTTACTAAAAAGCCAAACTCCAGAGCTCTGGTGACTCCTGCTTGCCTCTTTATAGTCATAGAATATTTGCATAGACACGGTGAGGTAGTGGGGGAAAGGACCCAAGTCTAAATATGAAATGAAATTATGTTGTGTGCATACCCTCTCCTCACAGCCTGATTACTTTTCTGTAGTCAGATTTTTATGCACTAAATGAAGTTTTACACTGGGATGTTTTACTGTCTCTTGTGTCATGGCAGTATGCAAAAGTCTCAGACTTCAGGGCATTTGGGAGTTTAGTGATTCTCAGCCTGTATTGTATGGCAGTATTAAGGTGAAGGTAAGGCGTGGAGTTCAAAAACCTCTAAGAGGGGGTTGGGGATTTAGCTCAGTGGTAGAGCGCTTGCCTAGCAAGCACAAGGCCCTGGGTTCAGTCCCCAGCTCCGAAAAAACAAAAACAAAACAAAACAAAAACCTCTAAGAGGTGTTTTGTGACCACTGTCCCCCTCAAATATTTCTTGACGTATTCTTGTGACTCTCTCCAAAGAAGCGAGTTTAGCTGTGTGGCTCCCCTGCCCTGCTCACATGCTTCCTTACCTCTCTTGAACAGACAGAGGAAGGAGCGGCCAGTGTCTCTTCCCTTGCTGTGACTCCGTCAACAGCCACTGACAGCTCAGACAAGGCCCCTGTGGTGAAGGCTAAAGCTACCCACATCATCATGAATTCCCTGATCACAAGTAAGCGCCCTTCAGCAGAGTAAAGCCAGTGAGGAAGAAGTTGGGCGTCAGCTGCTGCTGATTCTCAGGCAGGTCTGCCTCCGTGGGGCCTCACATATGAGGGGCTGCTGAGCCCCTCAGCTCCAGCTCATCAAGAGGGGAGATGTGTTGACTATTAAGTATCTCGTTGGCTTAGGTACACTCTTTGACATTTTCCTGTGTTGACCAGTGTAGTCTTGGACAAGTTACTTAGTAGTAGACATTGTACCCCACTTTTCTAAAGTAGGGATCTAGCTGGTAGGTTGGTGGTAAGGTTGAATAGTTCATTAGCAGGGGCTTGGCTCGACTGCTCTAGCTGTGTTGCAGAGAGTGGCACATCGGAGGTTGACCCTCTGGCCTTCCACTATTATATGTTTATTTGTTTGGTTTTATTTTGAGACGGTCTTGCTGTGGACCCCTTTTTTTTTTTTTTTTTTTGGTTCTTTTTTTTTTTTTGGAGCTGGGGACCCGAACCCAGGGCCTTGCGCTTCCTAGGCAAGCGCTCTACCACTGAGCTAAATCCCCAACCCCGCTGTGGACCCCTTTGACTTCAAACTCAAAATAGTCTTCCTGTCTTAGTGGGTTGTATTATTATTATTATTATTATTATTATTATTATTATTATTATTATTAATGTAGGAATGCTCTGTCTTCATGTATACATCTACATGCCAGAAGACAGCATCAGATCCCTTTATAGATGGGTCATAAGCCACCATGTGGTTGCTGAGAATTGAACTCAGGACCTCTGGAAGAGCAGCTAGTGCTCTTAACCACTGAGCCATCTCTCCAGCTCTACCTTAGTGTTCTTAAGTGGTGGAATTATAGTCTTGCACCACTGACCCAGCTACTTTAAAATTTTTTTTAGGTAGCGTTTATAAATAACTTATACATATTTTTACAAATGGATTTTTGATAGTGCTGACCAAGGCCTTGCACATGTTGGTTCACCAGGAAGGCCAGGCATTGTGTTCCCCATTTCTTTAGAATGTGTCATTGATAGTTCGAATGAGGCTTGATATGAGACAGCCATTTTTTTTTCAAGATTTATTTTATTTATATAAGTACACTGTAGCTGTCTTCAGACACACCAGAAGAGGGCATCAGATCTTATTACAGATCACTGTGAGTCACCATGTGGTTGCTGGGAATCACACTCAGGACCTCTGGAAGAGCAGCAGTGCTCTTAACCCCTGAGCTATCTCTCCAGCCCCATTTTTTTTTTCTTTTTAAGTTTATTATTTAAAAAACTTGCATTTCTGTGTATCTGCTTGAGAGTGTTTGGGTGGGGAAGCGTGTGTGTGTGTGTGTGTGTGGGCCTGAGCAGGCCAGAAGTCATCAGCCAGATCTCCTTGAGCTAGAGTTACAGTTGTGAGCCATCCGGTGTCGGCAACAGGGTCTGAGCTGGGGCCCTGGAAGAGGAGCAAGTGCTTTTAACCACTGGGCGCTCTCTCCAGCTCTTCATTTTAGACTCTGTCTGTCACAAGTTACCTAAGCTGCTTCCTTCTCCACTCTGGTGGGTGTGGGGAGTTAATTATTCAGTCCATGGCTCTGCATGTCGGCAGTGTACCCACACCAGCACTGAGGTGCACAGAGCTTCTCCTTGGTTGGTGCTTCTGTCAGAGCTCTTTACTTTTCTCCAGGAGGGCATCAGTTTGTCTTGGTCAGTTCTGGAAAGTTTCCTCAGTCAAAGTCCAGACCCACTTTGGTTTTCTGTAACTGACTGTTCTGGCTTCCAAGGGCACTGGGCATGCATGTGTTACACATGAAAAGGGAAGTGGAATGCCTAAACCCCAAGCCTGCCTGGTGTGGGGACAGTCCACAGCTGCCATGCTCGTGTGTGGTGTGTAGTGTTGCAGCTTAAGAAAAATTGTCTCTTGTTCCTTCCACAGTGGGGGTGACTTGTGACGTAATAAGCCAAGCTGAAAGGCCATGGTTAGCTGGGCCAGGAACAGGAACAGGCAGATCACACTCCAGAAATGGAGTCTGTAGCCTGGGCTAGCTCAAGGCAGGCTATCACGCTGCGGCTCTGGCTGGTTCCTTGGTGCACCTGGCAAGAATGCTTCCCCTTGGCAACGTTTCTGTGTGGATGGCAATTCTCTCAGGGGTGGAATGCTTTGGGAATCCTTACTATATCCATACTCAGGTGCCTTGTGCTTGCTGTTGCTGAAAGTGAAGCGTCAGAATCCGAGTGAGAGGAGGAAGGCATCCAGCATCCCTTCAGGACAGTTTGCTTTTTTTGGTGTGCTGTGAGGGAAGCTTCTGAGGGAGCCTTTGTGTCAGGGCTACCCCTGACTCTCTAGTGCTCAGTATGGCCTCTTGCTTCTGGGGAGAACAAGACACTTGTACTGTCCTGGCTGGTTTGCTACTGGTTGAGCATGACTGTCCTTTCTTTTCAGAACAGACCCAGGAGAGCATCCAGCGTTTTGAACAACAGGCAGGACTGAGAGATGCTGGCTACACACCCCATAAGGGCCTCACCACTGAGGAGACCAAGTACCTTCGCGTGGCAGAAGCACTCCATGTAAGCAAGCAGGGTCATCATGGCTCGGTCTGCGATTGTGGTTTACAAGTTTTCAGCTTACCTGTCTGACGAGAAGAGAAGGGGCAGACAGACCAGGACTGCCCTGCTAAGGTGGCTCTCCTGACTGAAGGCTTGGACGCCTTAGCTCGCTGGTCTGCAAAGTGAGGGCATGTCATAAATATGATGTGTATGAGAGAGCCCTGTGAACTGTGGACTGTCTTCTATGCATGCCAGAGAGGTTGGCTGTGAGGGAGGGAGAGGGAACCCCAGGGCTCCAAGAGTTCATAGCTCAGCTGAATACCATGATTGTCTGCTTGTTTATTTAGAGAGAGGGTCTTGTATATGAGCTCAGGCTGGCATGGTGGCATACTCCTTTAGTCACAGTGTGCGTGTGAGCATGAGGGGTTCCAGGCTAGCCAGGGCTACATATTGAGAACCTGTTTCAAAAAAACAACCAAACCAAAATCCAGGCTACCCTTGAACTAGAATCCTCCTGCCTCTGCCTCTCAAGTGCAGGGATTACAGGTGTGCACCACCATGCCCAGTGAATACTTAATTTTTTAAAAATCCTAATTCAGGAGCTGGGTGTGATAGCGCTCATCTTTAATCCCAGCTTTTGGGAGGCAGAGGCAGGTGTGGATCTCTGTGGGTTCAAGGTCAGCCTGGTCAGCTTAGTGAGTTCCAGGCCAGCCAGGACTACATTGAGGGAACCTGTCTTGGGGTAGGGTCACATTATTTTGGTGAGAGTTTATTTAATGACGGTTAAAATTTTTCCTTTATGCTAACATAATTGAACTAGAGCAGTGTTCTACAGCTGAGCTACATCTCCAGCCTCTCACCCATTGTTTTTTGTCGTATGGATTTATTTTCTATGCATGGTGTTTTGTCTCCATGTATCTCTATGCACTACTTTATACCTGGTACCTGCAGAGGCTAGAAGAGGGCATCTGACCCCTGGAAGCAGATGTAGATGATTGTGAGCTGCTGTGTGGGCACTGGGAACTGAACTGAGGTCCTCTGGAAGAACAGCTAGTGCTCTCAACTGCTGAGCCGTAACCCAACCTCAAGTTTTTGAGATGTATCTTTCAGTGTAGTTAAAGCTGGCCTCAAAGTCGTGGTTCTTCCTTAGCCTCAGGTGCTAGCGTTACTGATAAAGTCACCACTCCTGTCTGTGATAAAGTTTTAATGACTTTTCTTTAAATTTTTTTTTACAATTACTTAGTGTGTGTGTTTGTGTGTGTGTTCGTGTGTGTAGAAGTTAATTCTCTCTTCCCTCCCTGTAGATTGCCGGCCTAGCACCAAGTGCCTTTCCCCACTGACCCACCCCATTGGGCTTACATAATTCTTTTAGAGAGGCCACTTTACACTAAATGGTGCTCTGTGACTTACACAGCCATATAATCCTGACATGGATCTTTGGGGTAGATAGTACATTCTGCTGTGTAAATAAAGATAAGTCAGTCAGTAAGGTACAGAAGCATCAGGACCACTTCCTAGAAACCATGTATGAAGCCAGATATGGTGGTGTTGGCCACCTCAGTGCAAGGGAGGCAAAGACAGGTAGATTCCTGAGCTTGCTGGCCAACCAGCCTGGTCTGATCAGCCCCAGACCCTGGGGAGAGATGATCTCAGCAAACCAAAAATAATACAAAACAACCCCTAAAATAAAAAACCGTGGTGGCCTCAGCCATGGGGATGTACACCTTTACTTCCAGTACTTGGAGGCAGAGGCAGGCAGGTCTCTGTGTGTTTGAGGCCAGCCTAGTTTATATAGTAAGTTTCAGGACAGCCAGACCTTGCACAGTGAGACCCTATCTCAAACAAAACAAAACAAAACAGAAAGCTAACAGTAAGGTGGGTGGCTTTTGAGTAGTGACAGCAGGTTGATCTTCATATGCACACCTTCCCCTCACTGTACATATATGTATATACGTATATACATGCAAACACACACACACACACACACACACACACACACACAATACAAGCAATCACTCATGCACATAAAAAATAAAAATAAATCTTTAACACAAGAAAGAAAATAAAATCCAAGTAGCCATTGCAAGTTCCTTTGGGCATAGAAGAACATCAAAAACACCGGTGATGATGGACAGTGTGGTGTACAGTGTGTGTATGTGAGGGTGGGGGAAGATACAGGACACCAGGGATGGTCTGCATCATGCAGTGAGTATTCCAGATGAATCTACAGGTTAAGTTTAAAAACCACTCCTTTGAGAAATCTTGCTGCGATGATACAGATGCTTCTGAAGGCGGGTACTCTGTTTTTGCCATTCATTTTGTTAACAGATTGTCAACCTACACAAATAGATGTGTTGAAAGTCAGCTTAAGTCCAGCAGAGGCGTGTCCCTCACAGTGGGGAGCTTCAGCTTAGACCTGGGGAGCTGGCTGCCAGGCCGCCAGTCTGTCAGCAGTGTTTTGATAACGCTGTGGAGGTTGTTGGTGATGGGAGAAAGGAGAGAGAATGAAGTAGGTTTCTCAGAAGAAGCATTTCACTAACGAGGACAATAAGCCTGAGTCTTGGCTTTGAAAGTCTGAGAAGAGCAGAGTTTGTACTAAAAGGAGCAGAATTGAAGGCCAGGCTTGAGGGGTCTGCAGCTTTGATGGCTCTTTCCATAGACGATTTATTTGGCTTTGTTGGAAACCTAAGTTCTGGTGTTTGGCTTGTAGCACAGGAAAGTCTGAGATGCTGTAGAGTACAGTTCCTTAGAATCCGTGTGGAGTGGAAGGAACAGAAGTCGCTGCCGCTTCAAGTTAGGATGTGCATTGGGGCTGATGCCCAGATGGTCTACTGTGTGTCTGACCTCCCTTTAAAAAGTCTCTTCTCACCCATTGGGACAGAAACTAAAGCTGCAGAGTGGAGAGACCACAAGAGAGGAGAAGCACCCTGCATCAGCCCAGTCCACCCCAAGCAGCACCCCTCACTCGTCCCCTAAGCAGAAGTCCAGGTGAGTCTCCTGGGACCCGGTGAGCTGGTGTCTGGGGAGGCCAGTGCTAGAATGGTGGCTGGACTCTTGCCTGTGGGTTCTTGTTGCTTTGGTGTGAGACACTCGTAGTAACATGGAAGGTGGCATACAGCAGTATTGACTTCTCTCTTCCAGGGGCTGGTTCCCATCTGGCTCCTCCACAGCCTTACCTGCCCCAAATCCTCACAGCATGGATCCTGGGGGTGGAAATGACAGGAACTCAGCAGACAAATGGAGCCTCTTTGGACCACGACCCCTGCAGAAATCTGATTCTGGTAAGGTAGCTTCAGAAAGAGTATTGAGGCACCCAGCTACTGTGTGGACTGGAGCCATATAATCTGTGGTTTTCCTTGGCAGGTTTTGCCATTCAGGCTTACAAAGGTGCCCCCAAACCCTCTCCTATGGAAGTGATGCGTGCCCAGGCCACACGAGTAGGTGAAGATCCAGCAGTCTTCAAGCCGCCAAAGATGGATGTCCCAGTGGTAGAAGGAAAGAAACAACCACCTCGCACCCATAATCTCAAACCCCGTGACCTGAATGTGCTCACACCCACTGGCTTCTAGAATGCTTTCTGTCCAGGGTCTGTAACCTCCCTGGGTCTGACATAGGAGTGATGTGGCTGGCCTGAGTGAGTGTGCAGTTGTCCTTGTGTGAGAGAAATCGTTTTGCACTGCCTTCAGGTTGATGGAAAATGTCAGTGGTGTAGAGTCAAGGACCTCACTATCTTTTAAATCATTTATCCTGGAGAAGGGACTCTGATCCTTGCTTTTCTAGGTAAATTGTGCTGTAGTGCTTCCAATACTAAGGCCGCTTGATTCTTTTCCCATGATCACTTTGAGCACTGACAAATCTTGGTAGAGGTGCCCACCAACCAGTTTGCACACTGGAGGCCTCCTGACATGCGTTAGCCTGGACTTCTCTGAGAGCTGGGCACAGCTCACGGCTACACTTGGCAGGGCCCTGGCTCTCTAAGCTGAACCACAGGTCCTCCCCTCCTTTTTTCACCCCCAGGGTTTCTATGTGTAGCCCTGGCTGTCCTGGAAATAGCTCTTAAGACCAGGCTGGCCTTGAACTTACAGAGATCCACAGGTCTGCCTGCTTTGAGTGCAGCCTCTTCTCTTTCGCACTTTAACCTCTAATTCAGTATGCTGGTTTCATACTGGCAATGGTTCCCACTCCAATTCCATCACTGAAGATTAACCCAGACAGGGCTCATGCTAGGCAAGTGCTCTACCACTGCGTGTCACCCCTAGTTCCTGGATATTATGCTGTTTTAATTGTGTGTGTTTTGTTTGAGATGTCTCACTTTGTAGCCGTGGCTAGCCTGAAACTCAGTCAGAAGATGTACCTGTCTCTGCCTCCCAGTGCTGGGATTGCAGGTGTGACAACCACTTCAGCTCTGTTAGAGAAGAAGATGACAGGTACAGGTTCACATCAACTTGGTGCCACTGTAGTCTGATAACACTGAGACCATTTTCCACCAAGTTAACCTCATCTGTTCAGTAACACACATTACCGAGGATAGGGGAAGGATATGGTCCGTTGGTTTTGAACACTCACATAATTGCTCGATCATTTTAGATAGTAGTCTGTTTACATAATGAGCTAACCTCATAGAGAAACCCTGGAGTCTAAGATTGTTGTAAAAATTAATTTATTTGTGTTATCTTGTATTGACAAATAAAAATCTTTACTACTTTCTCAAGCCCAGGTCTTTCTTGTCCATCTGCCTGCCCCGTAGTGGAGCCCGAGCATTGTAAACTTTTTATTGTCATATTGACATCAGATGTTTAAGAGACTTTATCCTTTTGTATCTTTGCCTGCTTTGTTATATTAGATTTAATAAACTGGCCACAGAGTCACATTCATGGGCAATGTAAAAAGTCTAGTATAGAATGTGGTCTGTTCTGGAAAAGCTAATGTCTTTCCAGAAACAGGCCGTCAGTACCTTGACATTGTAACACTGATAGATCGCTCAGCAGAAGGGTTCTTTCCCATCTTGCGTGGAAATGTTGGACATATAGTGCATATCACTGCCTGTTTTAAAAGCATAGATAAATAATTTAATAAAAAATATATACACCTTGTATATTTAAGCCAAATTTGAATAGGCTAGGATAAAGATTATAAAAAAGATATATACTGAAGAGTTATAAAGTTATTACAACCTACAGATAAATAAGATAGGTTTGGTCCTGTGATATTCCTAACTACCGTTCATACTTCAGGGCTTCTAAGTAGCTGGCGACAGTCAGGAGGTATTCTTGGTGCTCAGTGCTTAGAAGTCTGGCTGCCTCAGCGCTCTGAGGCAGGCTCTGTGTCGGGGTTCAAGTCCGCGGCGTAGAAGAGCAGCAGCTTCAACAAATGCACTTTGTCTTGGAGCTGGGGGACTAAAGGTTCTCCCAATATGTGGACCAGGCGGCTACGGAAGGCCTCAATCTGCTTCTCCACATCCACCACTGTGATGTCATCTCCTTGCTGGGGCTTGGGCTTAATTCGTTTGATGATTAAGTCTTTCCGATCAATTACTGAACTCCGTAAGTGCTCTGCAAGGGGGAAGGAATCAAACATCTGGGTTTTTATTCCTTGGAATTTAAAAGCTAAAGTCCAATTTAATGGTAAGGCCTGGTGCTGGCTACTAGGAGACAAGACAAAAAGGTCATGTGCATTACTGTGGGAGCCCCAATTCCAGAAGGTCTCTGTTCTTGCCTCACTGACTTTGCTGGGCCTTTAATTTCAGCACTTGCGAGACAGGCAGACATATCTCTGAATTTAAGCCCAGCCTTGTGTACGTCAAGAGTTCTAGGACAGCCAGAACTAAATAGACCCTGCCTCAATAAGAGGAAAACAAAACAAAAAAACTTAAAGATAGATTTATTTTTAAAATGTATGCGTGTCTCTGTGTGTGCCATATGTGCAGTGCCCACAAAGGCTGAAGGGACATCATTCAACTGGAATAGGCAGTTGTGAACTTAACGTAGGTTCTCGGAACTGACCCGCAGTTCTCCGGAAGAGGAGTAAGCAGTCTTACCTGCTGAGCAATCACAAATGCTATACAACTGTGTACTGTGGCCTGACAAAGGCTCCTTTGACACTGAGTTATAAGGACTGGGCAGTTAGTGGGAAAGTGCTTGTTGAGCACTTGGGGGTGTGGCTTCACTTTCTAACACTGCAACTCCAACCTCTGGGGTTTTAGTTGTAAAAGTTTCAAACTGAGAAGACCCCACAGTTTGCCCCAGCCAGGCAGAAGGAAACTGAAGTGATGGAATTTTACTCCTTCCTTCATTCTTCTAAGTTACATATCACCAGCATTGTAGAGAAGTGAACCTTGAAGCTCACCCTGTAACCTAGGATTTAAAAGGCCAAAGCAGGAGCATAGCCATGAGTGTAGAGGCAGCCTGAGCTACACACACCTACACACACACACACACACACGAGTAGGAGGAGAGACTTTAATTCAGCGCTAATGTAAGTCCTGCCCAGTGGTCCTGGTTCCAGGCCTGCACAGGTCTCTGAGGTCTCTTACCTGCTATGTATCATCACTGAGCTAAAGTCAGCCTCCAAATGACCTCATGGGTGAGTAAAACTTCCTTGTTACCACGTGAGGATAACCTATAGATACCATGTCTAATATTGCAATATGGGTTTCCTAAGACCGAGGACATCTACTATTGTAACCTGGTATGATTACTGAATAAATAAAGAATATCAACACGGTATCACACACTCTTCAGATTCAACTGCCCTTCAGTTTTGTCCTCTTGGAACTGGGACCCATGGCTTTGCGTGTGTTAGGCAAATGTTTTATCAATTATCATCAACTCCCCTACACCAGCCTTTTCTGACTTAGAAGAGTCACATTTGGCTTTAGCTTCTCTTTAATCAGGAACAGTATTTTTTAAAAAGTACAGCTCACTCATTTACAAATGGGCTGGCAAGTTTAATGTCAACTTGACATAAGCTAGAGTCATTTGGGAGGAGGGACTCTCAGTTGAGAAAATGCTTCTCTAACTGGTTTATAGGTAAGTCTGAGGTGATGGGTGATGTCATCCCTGAGTAGCCTGGTGTGAGAAAGCAAGCTGAAGCTGTCCGGGGGAGGGGGTGGGGATGTCCGGGGGATGTGTGTGTGTGTGTGGGGGGGGGGAGATAGAGAGAGGGGGGACAAGTGAGCAAGCTAGCTCAGGAAGTATAAGCAGCAGACCCTTTCCTCCCCAAGCTGCTATTGGTCATGGAGTTTATCAACAATAGAAACCCAGCTGTCAGTCTGGACTTTGGGATACTTCCTTGAGATTGGAGCAAGGCCATAAGCTCTGGCTTGTGAGGCTTCACACCATGTGAGGCTATGTATCCTCAGTCCACCATGTTCAGGGGAAACGCCCCATTTCTCAAGTAAGGTTCCTATTTTTTGTCAGTCTGGGTAATGTATGCTGTAAACCCAGCCCCGGGAACTCGAGGCAGGGGAGTCTGAGTTCCGGTCAGTCTGGGCTACTTAGTAAGTTCCAGACTATCTTGAAATAGAAAACAAAGTCCAATCTGAAAAAAGGAAAACAAAACAACAGTAAAAACCTATGTGCTTAGTAATTTTCATTTGAACATTTTTAGTGACCAGGTCTCGAATATACCAGGCTGGTCTTAACTTGCTAGGCAGCCCAGGGTGACCTTGAGTCTCTAGTTCTCCTGTCACCACCTGAGTGTTGGCTCTGCTGTGCAGCAGCTGAGCCCAGGGTGTTACTGGGGTTTGGAGAGCTGCAGTCCCAGTCCCCTGAGGATTATTCAGCTCTTCAGCTTTGCCTCAGTGATTCCTACCTAAAAGACAGTTCTCACTGCAGCAAGTCAGTGAGTGATTTGGCCTGGTCCAAATCATGTCCACTGCACCTCATGCCTCCTACAGGCTGCCTGTCTAACTCTCCCAGCAACTTTGAAGAGCACTTTCATAAGCTTTAAGGTCCCCCTCATCAGGAATACTGGAACTGAACCCAGGGACTGAAGGATTCAAAGCAAATGCTTTACCCCTGAGCTGCAACCCCAGGCACTTCAGGTCCCTCACATCTTTTGCAGGATGTGGGTCCAACTTGCTGTAGATATGTTCTGTTCTCTACTGAGAGCTATTATAATGTAACCATGAGCAACTGACACTATAGCTGTCTTCAGACACACCAGAAAGGGCAACAGATTCATTTCAGATGGTTATGAGCCACCATGTGGTTGCTGGGAACTGAACTCAGGACCTCTGGAACAAAGTCAGTGTCACTAAGCCATCTCTCCAGCCCCCAGGGCTCTCATGATAGGAGCTAAGCTTATCTATACAATCTAATACCCAGGAGGACCACTGTAGTGGTCAAGTGTAGCTGTGACAAGGTAGGAAAGTTCATATCATAGTGACTCCAGCTATGTTCCCTGTAGTCGTAATCAAGGAACAACACTTTAAAAGTTTTATTTTGATATTATTTTAAAAGTACTTATTTTATGTGTGGGTGCTTTAGCTTGATTTCTGCGTAATCACATTATATCCTGTGCCCATTGAGGACATAAGAGGGCACTGGGTCCCCTGGAACTGGAGTTACCATGTGGGTGCTGGGCCTTGAACCTGGGTTCTCTATTCAAGCAGGAGGTGTTTTTTTTTTTTTTTTTTTTTCTTTTTTTCGGAGCTGGTTTGTATATGCTAAGCCCAGGGAGTGGCACTTTTAGAAGGTGTGGCCTTGAGGCTGGGGATTTAGCTCAGTGGTAGAGCACTTACCTAGGAAGCGCAAGGCCCTGGTTTCGGTCCCCAGCTCCAACAAAAAAAAAAAAAAGAAAAAAAAAAAAAAAAAAAAAAAAAAGAAGGTGTGGACCTTGTTGGAGTAGGTATGTCACTGGGGGTTTGGGCTTTAAGACCCTCACCCTAGATTCCTGGAAGCCAGTATTCTGCTAGCAGCCTTCAGATGAAGATGTAGAACTCTCAGCTACTCCTGCACCAGGCCTGCCTGGATGCTGCTATATTCCTGCCTTGATGATAATGAACTGAACCTCTGACCTGTAAGCCAGCCCCAGTTAAATGTCCTTAGAAGAGTTGCCTTGGTCATGGTGTCTGCTCACAGCAGTAAAAGACAGCCAGCCATCTTTCCAGCTCATATTATTATTATTTTTTAAGACACACTATTATTAAATAAGCTTCAACTCTTCATCCTCCTGCCTCGGCTTCCTGGGTGCTGGGATTATAGGCAAGTGTCACCACACCTGCCTAGAATGGTGCTTTATCTACATGAACAACTGAGAATTATCTGAGAAGCGCTCCTTTCCGATAATGGCCACTGCCTGAGAGCTCCTTACCTCTGAGCACATGTTGATAACTGGACAACAGGAACTGCAGATGTTCAACCAGCTCATCCCACGTCTGCCACTGGCTTTTATCTGACTGCAGAGACAGTAAAAGCAGCGGATAATCAATGGTTCCCATTAGAGTACAGTTTCCAAACCTCTCACACGAGGCCCAGACAGCAGGATCAGGAGAAAGGACCGGAAGCAGGAAGGAAGTACCTGACACTTGAGCAGGGATGTGGAGTTGTTCAGAAAATAGAGGGCCTGGGCCAGAGACAAGGGGAGACGGGTGGGTGTCTCACAGCTGTGGAGGAATATGATTTCTAAGACTTTGCATCGCAGAAGGTGGCTTTCCATGGTAGTAAAGAACATCTCCCTGTGTGGAGAAGAGGGAGTTAAGCAGAAGCACATTTAAAGAGCTATAGCACAGCTTTCGTGAGTGTTCTAACGTAATGGAAGTCTACAAAACCACAATGCTTGTGGATGGAAATGGATTTGTTAATAAATCAGTAACTTACAGAATAACGGAGCGATCTTTGACATTTGAAAAAGACAAAGCCAGGTATCCTGGTGCCTACCCATAATTTTCGTGCTAGGCAGGAGGATCATGAGCCCTGATCAAGGGCCCTGGGATGCACCCTTGACCTGAAATTTCTTTCTTTTTTTTTTAAAGATTTATTTATTTATTATATAGAAGTACATTGCAGCTGTCTTCAGACACCCAGAAGAAAGAATCAGATCCCATTACAGATGGTTGTGAGCCACCATGTGGTTGCTGGGATTTGAACTCAGGACCTCTGGAAGAGCAGTTGGTGCTCCTAACCACTGAGCCATCTCTCCAGCCCAACCTGAAATTTCTAATGCTTCTTGTCACAGATACTACACTGGGGGAGAATGGAACGTCTTTAAAATACATTTAGTACTTAGCAACTAGGAAGTATATTCAGCAAAAACCTTTGACAAGTGAAGGTGAAATTAAAAAGCAATCATGATAAATAAAACAATGTAGCGAGCCAGGTATGGTAGTGTGCACTTCCTAATCCCTGCTCAGGAGGCAGAGGCTGGCAGATTTCTGAGTTTGGGGCCAGCCTGGTCTACAGAGTAAGTTTCAGGACAGTCAAGGTAACATAGACTCCGTCTTGGAAAAAGCAAACAATAGAGAAAAAGAAATTAACATAATTCCCCATATCCAGAGAATAAGGAGAAAAAATTATAACTGTGTCAACAGTTGTTAAAGTCCTCAGTATTTATTTATCCTTTAGAAAAATACCAGTCATGTAGAAGTAGACCTCTTCCCGTCTGACACGCTCCCCACTAACATCTACAGGTCCCCTCACATGCACTGCTCAGAACTGAATGGTTCCCCTAGGATGAACAGGTGAGGAGATCTGCTCACACCGTCTCTCTAACATTCCACTCGAAAGTTCTGGTGTAGCAAGGCAAGAGAAACAGACAAGAATCATATAGGTTAGAAAAGAGGATGTCGGGGGTTGGGGATTTAGCTCAGTGGTAGAGCTTGCCTAGCAACTGCAAGGCCCTGGGTTCGGGTCCCCAGCTCAAAAAAAAAAAAAAAAAAAAAAAAAAAAAAAAAAAAGGAGGATGTCAAACTCCATTTGCAGACAATTTGATTACATATGTAGAAAGGGCTAAGAAAACTACAAAAAAAAAAAAATAAAAGACAAAAAGTCTTGTTAGAATAGCTGAACTTGGGGTTGGGGATTTAGCTCAGTGGTAGAGCGCTTGCCTAGCAAGCACAAGGCAGTGCAAGGCCCTGGGTTGGGTCCCCAGCTCGAAGAAAAAAAAAAAAAAAAAAGAATAGCTGAACTTAGTAAGTTTGCAAGATTTCATTTTTTTTTTTTCCGGAGCTGGGGACCAACTCAGGGCCTTGCGCCATAGGCAAGCGCCTACCACTGAGCTAAACCCCCAACCCAAGATTTCATTTTTAACCAATGAGGAAACTGTCTTCCATCTTGACGTTTTTTTACATATTTATTATTAATAATGCCTGTGTGTATGGCCGCTCATGTCCAGGCATGTGGGTAGAAGTCACAGGGCAGTGTGGGCATCAGTTCTTTCCCCCCACCATGTGGGTCCCCGTAAGTGAGCTCAGAGTGTCAGGCTTAGCAGCAGCAGCGTTACCCAGAGCCGTCACGCCAAGCCTGTAAGGGTTTATACTCCACCAGCGCACGCCTGGGGGATGATGAGACCTTCTCATGAGTACTACATGAGGCCTGTGTAAAGTAACTGTGAAAATGTAAAATTGCAAATTATACCTGAGTTAATAATGAGCAAAAGTAAAGGTCACTTTATATATCTTCTAGTATAATTTGGGTGGGTGGCCAATTTACCACTTCTGAGAGAATCTTAGTTTTTATTTACATTGTTTTGGTCTACTCTAAGTCTAAACTTGAAGGATGACTTGTTAATCAAGTTGACATGGTAGGGAGTTTGGATCTGATGGTGTCCTGCTTCTTCCCAAGCAATTATGCCTGAAGACACATCAATTGCCTGGGAACCTCCTCCTTTCAACTCAACAAAGACCTAAGTAGTTCCCCTATCCTCTTTTTCCCTTTTTAATTACAGTTTGTGTTTTTTTTCTGACAGAAGTCATCTAGGAAAGGCTATGGCAAGCAAATAAATTTCCTGAAGATGGCCCACTGCTTCCATGGCTGCAGTGGGTGCACTCTGGAGAGGCACAGCCCAGAGACTTCATCTCAGGATTGATTCTCGCTGCTTTTCCGCCACTCTTAAGTTGCCTAATGATTCCTGCATCAGCCCACTCTATTGGGCAAGTTTCCTACAAATCAACATAAAGATGAACTTTTATGAATTAATGCTGTTTGGATGAATTAATGATTTTGTAGAATTCCTAATTTGATTCAAATAATTTTAAGAGGAAAGCTTTAGGAGATAGTTGTAGTTGGTTTGCCAGAAAGATATAAAGTTAGAAACAAGAATAGAATGTGCTCACTCCTCATAGAAGAGTAAATAAAGCCTGTGTTATAAAAATACAATGAGCTTTCTTTCATAAATTAAACTAAGAAGAGAAACAAGCTCAGGACAAATTTGTGATCAAGGAAAACATTCATTCTAGGTCAGGTCCAAGGATGATGCCACGGATATGCACTGTGGTAAAGCAAGGCCAGGTGAAAGTGTTGCTGTGAACCTATAATGAGCTGACAGAATGAACCATGCTATAAACTTACTGTGGCCATCCTTCTGTAACTTCCCCTTTGTGTAACATCTTATCCATGAGGTGATTTCATAAAGAACTTTTGTCTAGGGAGGTATAAAAAGGCTGAGAGAAGAAATAAAGTGTGGCTTTTGGGGCTGTGCTCCATCCACCAAATGTCTACATGTCTGTCTGTCTATATGTATTTACATGCATACATATGTAGTTATATGTGTACATATGTAAATATGCATGTGCACTTGTGAAATTGATGAAACTGGTGGTTAGGCAGGGCCACTGTGTGTGTGTGTGTGAGAGTGTGTGTGTGTGTGTGTGTGTGTGTGTGTGTGTGTATGGTGTGTGTGTGTACACATGACTTCGTTGCTTTCCTCTCTGACTCACGAAGTGGTAAGGAACTCTGATCCCCTTGCCTGGCTATCAAGGGGCACTTGAGGGAGAAACGAGTCCAAGTAACTAAGCTTTTTTTTTTTTTATCATCCCCTGCTGCTATCAGAGGAGTTAAATTGCCGAAGCCAGCAGCTTTGGCCCCAGAATAGCAGAGTTAAAGAAAGCTAAATTGCCAAAAATAAGCTTCTTTTGCCTCCCATCTCCAACTCCACACCCCCTTTGCTTCCTTTCCTCAGGGCACTGGATGCTGGTCTAGCATTGGCATTTTTCTCTTGACATTCTGTTTCTAGCAGGCACAGATAAAAAGTAATTTAAAAATAAATGACTTTTTTTAATTCTCTTAATTCTTTGAGACAGGGTTCCTTTCTTTTCTTTTTCAAGTTTTATTATTTAATGTATATGAGCATCCTGTCACTCACACACTTGAAGATGGCATCGGATCCCATTACAGATGGTTGTGAGCCACCGTGTGGGTGCTGGGATTTGAACTCAGGACCTCTGGAAGGGCATACAGTGCTCTTCATCACTGAGCCATCTCTCCAGCCTGAGACGGGGTTTCTTTGTGTTGTCCTTGTGGTCCTGGAACTCACTCTGTAGAGCAGGCTGGTTTTAAACTCACAGAGCTCTGCCTGCCTCTGCCTCCTGAGGGCGGCAATGAAGAGCCTGCATCAGCCCCGGCTTAGTTCTCTTTTAATGGAGAAGCCAAAGCCAAAACAAGCGAGTCAACTCTGCTCACCTCTGGCTCCTCTCGGGGATGTCCAGCACAAACCCAAACATCATCTCCGCTATTTTATTGGAGCTGCAGGTTGGAGTCCTGTCTACCTCTACGGCGATGGACAGCATCCTCTGAAGCTGACACACAATCCTGGGTGCAGAAAACAGAGACAAGTGAGAGGGAAGACATGGAGAGAGGCTTGCTAAAGCTGGAGAAGGCCTCAGCAGAGCACACCAACAGAGAGCACTGCGTGTGGAGGCGCACACCTTCAATTCAGAAGGCAGAGGCAGGCAGGCCAGCCTGATCTACGTAGTGAGTTTCAGGTCAGCTAGAGTTACTGTTGAGATTTTGCCTCAAAACAAAAAACCAAACCAAACCAAACCAAACCAAAACAAAACAAAAAAACACCACCACTACCACCAGCAGTAGAACAGAGCCTATTAGAAGGTCCTCCCAACACACAGGCCACGGAGAGCAAGCCAGCCCTTTGCTGGCTTACACTCAGCAGTCCATCCTTCTGAAGCCTTCTGCCAGCTCACACGTGAAACTTGGAGAATTTGAGGGTGAGCTACATAAGCAAGATGCTTTACAGTAAAGCAGAGCCATACAGTCCTAAGGGCCTAGAAAATCCTGTAAAGACATCTACGCCGCACCTCTCTATGACTAACATTATTTCATTTTCTTTGTTATAGAAGACACACATTTGTTATTTAATTTTTAATAATTCTAATTACTTAATTATTTTTATGTATTAATTACTTCTATGAACCATGTGCATGACTGGTGCTGACAGATCAACAGAAGGCCCTGGATCTCCTGCAACGGGAGTTACAGATGGTTGTGAGCGGCTGTGCGAGTGCTGGGAACTGAACCAGGTCCCTCTGGAAGAGCAGTTGGTGCTCTAACTGCTGAACCATCTCTCCATCCTCATCGTGTACATTTTCTATTAGTGCTTTCTTTCTGACACAGCAGTTCTCACTAAGACCAGCCTCAGACTTTCCAGGGATGGACCCTCACCTTCTCTCCCATTGGACACAAATATGGGAGAGGCAGACACAGCACGGGGAGGCTAAGCAGCACCTCAGAAGGTGAACTCGGCCTGACAGAACTCACTTAAAGTCATATAATATGGTGGGAGAGCATGGTTGTCAGAGAAAGTGCAGACGGTGAAAGTCAACAGAAGAGAACAGGCCAGCGTCTCATTCTGCAAGGAGACAGACGGCTCTAAGCTGCTACACTGGCTCTGTCCAGACTGACCAAGTCCTTTGTTGTTTTAAATAGGGCAGTTTCATTAGTATTTAAAGGAAAACAACAGGCAGGTGAGCTAGAGGTCTTGGCAGCTATGAGGTAGGAGATGGATGAGAGAGAGTTCCAAGTCTCCAGGAGCAGGACGGCTCATCAGTGGAGGTCAGAATGGCTATGTGGGGTGGGTGTCATCAGAGGAAGCAGTGTGTGGCAAAGCAGGCTAGGAATTTGGTTAGTATCCACAAAGGAGTAAGTTTAGCAGCGAGAACCTGTAAGCACCTGCCCTTCTCTTCTGCAGATGGCATTTAGGTCCTAGTGAACGCCACCAAGAATTCTACATAATTATATTCCTAGCCTAGATAAGTCCCCTACCGCCCCCCGAGAAAAAGTCTATGTTACAAGAGTTGGTAATTTGGAGCAAGCCGTTCTTAGGACCAGTCCTATTTGTTAGACACCAAACCCTCAAAGCCCTGGAGACAACCCTTTGCCTGCTCCTTACAGTTGATTGGTGTTCCTGGCCAGGTTAGGCTGGGGTGACAGATGGTCACTGCTCGTTTTCAAGACTCCTGGTCCTGGAGAGGTCTGCGTCTCGTCCTGGGGTGGAGTTAATGCATTTTCAGTCACTGCTTTGACCAGCCACTTGATAACGTCTCTGGAATACAGAAGAGACCAGAAGGAAAGGTGTGCACCGCTGCTGTGCAACAACGCGCAGAGCTGCACTCTGGTTCCCTGCGCTTGCAGACGGGGGATTCCTTCCTCCACACAGTGCGGCGGCATGGCTGTAAAAGCCAACTGGAATGTGAATGTTTTTCCTCTTTCTCCGCTGTGCTGCTGGGGACTGAGCCTAGGACCTTGGGCATGCCAGTCTGTCAGCCATTCTTCCAGGAGGCTGACCCTCAACACCGTCCTGTAAGTCATACCTTAATAATATTTTATCCTTGCTGTGGCAAACACCGGACAAAATACCTCGAGGAGGAAAGATTTATCTCAGCTCTAAGTTTGAGTGGGGTCGGTCGGAGGCTGCCGGGACCTGTGCAGTCAGGCACAGCACCCGGCAGCATAGGCAGACGCTGTTTTTTCACTCCTTGGTGGATTGAAAACCACACAGAAGCGGGGATGTAAAGTGGCTGGTGTGCACTGCAGCGCCAGGTTTACCTGCCCTGTCCACTAGCCAACACCTCCACATAATGTGTGTGGTGAATCCATCGAGGGATTAACACATTCATTAGGGCAGAACCCCAGGTCCACCTGCCTCTAGGAAGCACCCCGGGGAGGCAGAGGACTGAATCTGACCAGCGGCACTCCCTAACTAGTGGGCAGCGGGACTAGCTGGCCAGGTCGGTCTTCACGCACTGTCCCCAAGCCTCATCCATTAAAGGTAAGAGCTGGGCTCAGTGGACATGCACTGCAGTTGTCCTCTATGTAGGCCTTGGGAAGGCAAAACAGCTCATTAGGCTAATATTTATTCTGATGATTACTAACTGCTAAGTAACCAAGATTTTAAAAGGTGGCATTGAACACATACAGACTCTCCCTTCCGAAAGCCAGTTCGCCCTAGAGAAAATACAATTGTCAAGAACTGACCTGGAGGTGGCGGCATACACCTTTGATCCCAGCACTCAGGAGGCAGAGGCGGGTGGATCTTGTGAGTTTGAGGCAGCCTGGTCTACCCAGGGAGTTCCAGGATAGCCAGGGGTATATAGAGAGACCATGTCTCAAAACCCAAACACATAGAAAGAAATCAGAGACCCAAACAACCAAACCCCACCCCTGTCGAAGGTAACTGACGTGGAAAACAGGTGTTATAGACAAAACTGGAGGACAATTAGAAAAGATAAGAGATGTGTGGGTGCAGGCTTTTAAAAACTAGAATGTTATTTGCTTATTTTAAATAGAAACATGTAGGGTGATCCCTTGCCAAACATATTTTCCAAAACTTAAGGATCATTTTCACTTTAAAATGGCCTACAAGATGCTGAGCACAGCGCAGGACTGAAAACCTACAGCAAACAGTCCTTTGTCCCTCCTCTTCCTCTTTTTCCTCCTCCTCTTCTTTTCTTCAAGGTTTCAAAGTACAGCCTGGGCTGAGTTACCCCACTTGTACTATGGGATTACCTGACGTTGTGGGGCTGTTTGTCACATGACAGAACAGTGTTTGCAATGGATTGCTGTAGGTGCTGCCGCTGTCTCCTCAGGATCTGCTGGAAGTCATCCTCCAGGGTCTGCACCACGTACCGTAGAAAGAGAACTCGTCCAGGTAGAGTTTGCCCCTGTGGAAAGAAGAAGAGGAGGAAGTCAGGGTTGCTTTTCAGTCTCTTAGATGACAGGAAAGTGTGGGCTGCCATGAGTCAGCATGTTTATCCGTATCAGAGAGAGATTTCTGGGAGACAGCAGGTCTTCTGAGTCATGGCAATAAAAACTATCAACTGTTTCCTGGAGTGGGTGGTACCATTTACAATCTCACCAGCAGTGATCAGACTTATGTCTTATACATACTATGTTAAATTTCTATCCTAGCCATTTTAAATAGTGTTCTAGTTTGAATGTATATCCTCCACAGGTTCATGACTGAAGGAGTGGTTCTCAGCTGCTGTTATTGTAGAAGCTTTGAAACCTTTGGAGATGGGGCCTAGGCAGATGAACCAGGTCCCTGGGAACATGCCTGCAGAGGGAACATGCTGCAGAGGAACATGCCTGCAGAGGGAACATGCCTGCAGAGGGAACATGTCTGCAGAGGGAACTTGCTGCAGAGGGAACATGCTGCAGAGGGAACATGCTGCAGAGGGAACATGCTGCAGAGGGAACATGCCTGCAGAGGGAACATGTCTGCAGAGGAACATGCCTGCAGAGGGAACATGCCTGCAGAGGGAACTTGCTGCAGAGGGAACATGCCTGCAGAGGGAACATGTCTGCAGAGGGAACATGCCTGCAGAGGGAGCATGCCTGCAGAGGGAACTTGCTGCAGAGGGAACATGCCTGCAGAGGGCAGAGGGAACATGCCTGCAGAGGGAACATGTCTGTCTGCAGAGGGAACATGCCTGCAGAGGGAACATGTCTGCAGAGGAACATGCCTGCAGAGGGAACATGCTGCAGAGGAACATGCTGCAGAGGGAACATGCTGCAGAGGAACATGCTGCAGAGGGAACATGCTGCAGAGGAACATGCCTGCAGAGGGAACATGTCTCCGGAGGGCTCTTACTTGTCCCAGCCCCCTTTCCCTCCCCTTCTGAATATTAAGTGAGCAGCTTTTCCTCCCTTCCACACTCTTCTGCCAGGATGTTTGCCTCACTACACTTTAGAACA
Source organism: Rattus rattus (assembly GCF_011064425.1). NCBI lineage: Eukaryota > Metazoa > Chordata > Mammalia > Rodentia > Muridae > Rattus > Rattus rattus. Next base: position 72,879,717 of record NC_046167.1, on the reverse strand, counting down.
GAACAGCAAACCATGGACTGAAATCTCTGAAACCAAGAGCCTAGATAAATTTGTATTTTTAAAAATTTTCAAGTATTTGCCACTGTGTGGAAAGGTTTGGTAGTCAGCTTACTCATAGCCGCCCAAGGCTACAAAGGCTTTCATTCTGCGAAACTGATTAAACAGTGGCTGCTCACTCTGCACCCCCCTCACCCCCTAGTAATAGCTACCTGCTTGTCTCTTGTTTTTCTTGGCAAGGAAGAGACATCATGGACCACCTCACAGTGGGAGACAACACATTCTTCCCAGGATGTCTCAGAATGCTTCTAGTGTCCAACTCCCTCCAGCAGTAGTAAGCTCCTCTAATGCCATCAACTGCAAACCTGCCGATGGACTAAAGTCCTCACCAGTCCCTTGGTTGTCTGCGTGTTTTTGGTTTTCCAAGACAACCCTCGCTGTCCTGAACTTTCTGTAGACCAGGGTGGCCTCAAAAGCACCTGCCTCTGGCTCCAGAGTGCGGGGATTAAAGGCCTGGGCCACCACTGTGTCTCCCCACCCTCCCAACCCACCCCTGCCGGCTCTACCCCATCACTAGAGAGAGAGAAAGAAGGGTAGGGAGGATGGCAGTGGGGATATCCCCACTAATCTCCTTCCCTTAGTTTCTTCTTTGAGCAGTAACAAACTCCTTTGCCTTCTAACAAACTGCAAACAACCCCATGAGAGACCGACAACCACCCACCATGCCTCAGGGCCTAGCATTTATAGACCCTCTGAAAAGTTCCCAGAATTCCAAACGTCACACAGTCACAAAAACTATCTGCAGCTTGCAAAAGAACACCTCTGCTCGAGCAGGAGGCAAATCACAGTCAGCCGCTGTGGACAGTCTGAAGCAGCCCCAGATACCCATGACTGGGACTAAAACAAAAACACTTTCTTAGAACAGTTCTGTGTTTTTCTACTACAAAGCTTTAACACTATGAACCCTGAGATTTTATTTACTGAACAGTTTCTAGTCATGGTGTGGCTCAGCCTGTAGCACTCACCTTTATTCCCTCTGGCCACAATGTAGACACGCCCTTAATCCAGAACAGTGAATGTAACTTCAATTTGTAGAAGGAAGCACCCATGCTCGGAAGCAAAGTGACTAATCAGAGACTTGGTGGAATAGGCTATGCCCAGCTCTCACAAGGACAGACAGGATGAAGAGGCTACTCAGGAGAGCACCACAGAGAAAAAAGGAGAGGAGAGGAGAGGGAGGGGAGGGAGGAGGGGGGAGGGGAGGGGGGGGGGGAGGGAGAGGAGGGGGAGGGGGAGGAGAGGGGAGAGGAGGAGGAGGGGAGGGGAGGAGGGAGAAAGAGAAGGCAGTTTTAGCAGGAGAGTCACAGAGACAGAAAGAACAAGCTAGACAACTGTGAAGACAGAATGATTCAGAGAATGGGAAGGAGCCAGGAGATTAGAACAGATTGAAAAAGTTAGTATGAGGCCAAGCAGAGCAATGCAGGGGCAGCACAGAGGAACCAGACTGAATCAGTCAGCTTGGAGAGTTGGAGCCAGAAGAGCTGAGCTCAACCAGCCAGCCAGAGCTCAGACAGAACTAGAAAGGGTGAGCTTATTCAGCAGTAAGTCTCATCCTGAAAACATCCTAGGTCTTGGTAAGATTGTACAGAGGCTAGAAGCTTCCAGGACAAGGCCTAGGTTAGTAAGTAACTGGGAGCAGTAGGCCTCGGAGACAATTTCAACAGGAGAATAAAAGTTACATTTACATAGAACTGTTGCCCCTTTTCTAGTAAAACCCACTTTAGGCATGTGCACGTACTGCCCTTATTCTGTTGTTTTATATATGCATGGTGGGTTTGTGTGTAGGACAGAGAACAGCAGGCGTCCTGTCCTGCACCCATCTTTTTACATGGATGCTGGGGATTTGAACTCAGGTCTCTGTGCTTGCACAGTAAGTACTCTATCTGTTGAGTCATCTTCCCAGCATTATGCACTATATTTAAAAAACAACAACAACAAAAAAACCCAAAACCAATTTTTTGTGCTGAATGATGGTGATGTACACCTTTAGTCCAAGCACTCATGAAGCAAAGGCAGGAGGATTCATGAGTTTGAGGTGAGCCTGGTCTACAGAGTGAATTCCAGGACAGCCAGGGTACCCAGAGAAATCTTGTCTCAAAGCAAACAAACAAAAAACCAAACCAAAACTTTTTGTTTAAATATTTATCATGTTGATATGGGTGTGTGTCCATATGTTTGTGAATATGCACATGAATACACACACGTGTGGACAACTCATGGAAGTCAATTCTCTCCTGCCACATGAGTCCAAGGGTTTATACTCAGCTGTCAGGCTTGTCACCAAGTTTCTTTACTTGGTGGGACACCATGCTGGTCCTCATATAGCATACTTTTAAATTATATATCGCATGCTGTGTCTTCTATATGATACTTAATGCTAGAGTATAACTTCTGAGAGTCCTTTCTCTCCCACACTTTGTTCATGTGCCTTCGTGTTTATTCCAGGATCCCTAACCTTCAAGCTCCTGGAGGATTCCTTGTCTCCATTCTCAACTCACTGTGCTCACTACAGGAGTGCTGAGTCACCACAACACCAGGAGCTGTGTGACATAGGTTCTGGGAACCAAACTCAGGATGTCACGCTTTTACCCAGTGAACTCTCTTGCTAGCCTCTATGTACTGTACTTTCTTTAGTTTCCCCAAACGACTTGTTCCTGTGTTTTCTCAAAGCTCATAATCTCTTGCTTTCCCTGCTGCTTGCCTATGGAATTGGGAGCCCTTTCAGCAGTTGGAACACAGTGAGACCACACCTGTGCTCTAACACAGGCACGGCAAAAACTAATCTCCTGAGAAACCCCCAGACAAACGGGCACTCATGGAGCATGGAAACCTGCCTGCCTCTAGGAAGGAGCTGAGGAAGGAGTGGTTTCTCTCTGAACGTAGCTTGTTCCATTGAGTGAGGGGAAGTACCTGAGCATGGCACACACTACAGAATTTCTCCATGACTTAGACCACTATGTAGCTGCTCTGGCCCCTGGAGCTCTCACGAGTCTTGATTTCTATTTGTTGTCTGGAAGTTTGGATGACATGTTCCTCCTAAGTTTCAGGCATTCGAGTACTCGGTCCCTGGTTGTGCTGGAGTAGGAGTAGGCATGTCCTTCTTGGAGGAGGCATGTCACTGAAGGTTTCAAAACTCCCACCACTCCCATTCCCTGTCTCCTGCCTATGGATCACGATATAAGTCCATGCCCCACTATCACGGGCTCTAACCCCTGGAACCAAGTCACTTATACCGTATAAGAGTTTTTTGTTTTTTTTTTTTTAAATATGTTTACTTACATGTTTATTTATGAGTACACTGTCGCTGTCTCCAGACACACCAGAAGAGGGCATCAGATCCCATTACAGATGGTTGTGAGCCACCATGTGGTTGCTGGGAATTGAACTCAGGACCTCTGGGAGAGCAGCTGGTGCTCTTAACCACTGAGCCACCTCTCCAGCCCCGTATAAGAGTTTTGATGTGATGTCAAGGTTTGTTGTGCATTTGTTATTGATCAATCATCAACTGTTTCCCAGACTGTGGTGTACTTAAATATGCCTAAAATAAAGCACGGAATAAAGTGCCAGACTCAAAGTTTGAACCAAGACTTGCTACCGAGTTGTGCTGCACCTAATTTCCTTCTTGTGTCCCCTGGATTGACACTCTGCTGGCCTTGGTGCAGGCAGAGACACCCTCCCCTACTGTGACAGACTGTGACTGTGAGGGTTCTTTTGGATGAATGTGGAGGACTTTGGGACATTGGACTCAGGAATTTTCAGAGAGGAATGATATTTGTAACGAGGCTAGAGACTGTTCTTGTCATATTTTAGCTTTCTGACCTTGTCCTGAGAATTTGCCTGAGGCTAAACTGAGAAGTATTAAATTGATTTCTCGGGAAGATATTTCCAGACAACCCAATACTGACTGTCGTGGTTATTAGCAATTCCTCCTACTCAGGTCCACAGCGGTGAGAGGTGAGTAAGGCAGGAAGCCGTACAATGCACAGCTCAACAAGAGGGGCGCACAGGAAATTTCGTGTTGGAGTTACCTGTGCTGAAGGGATAAGGGGATTAAGAAAGCCTGAGCCACAGTAGAGTAAATAAAGCTCCCAGCTTCGAGAGGAAAAGGCACGAGGACTCTCTGCTCCTACACAGCAGCAACGGAAGCGGCCGCAGACGTGAGTCAGAGGACCGGCTCATCCCAAGCAAGTATACGAACTTGCCGTTTCTGTCCATGCACTTCTGACTTTAGAGACACAAAGGGTCCCGAGTAAAGGGGCTGTGAATCTTTCTCCACAGTTGCTTTCTCCACAATCTTGCTCTGAGAGCAAGTGTGTGCTAAGGGCTCCCTGCCTGCATGGAAGCCATGAGAGGTCACTACACAGAGCTGTGAGAGTGAAGTCTGCACTGTACTGAAGATGCCAGAGCCACTGGACATCTGCCGGAAACTGCACATGCAGGCAGCGGGGCCAGCTCAAGTGAGAGAAGCATGCAGCAGGCTGCAAAACTGGAAGGTGGGGTCATCCAAGTCCTTTGACACCAAACACGGACATACAGGATTGGGAGTCTGATCTGCTGTTTCCCCGGGCTGCAGCATTTCCTCACTAGGCCCTCTTTCCCCCCTTTGGAGGAATGGTATATGCTGTGCCATTGTAGAAAGAAGCGTATAATGTGTGTTTTGAGTTTATAGAGGCTTACACTTAAGAGACCACCTTGAGTCTCAGGAGAGACTTTAGACTTTTAAATGGTGTTGAGACTGAAAGACTATGGAGTTTTGAAGTTGGACCGAATGTATTTTGTATTATGATATGGCCATGAGACTATGGTGGCCAGTGAGAGAAAGGTTCGAATGAGATTGGCCCATTAGTTCATACACTTGAATACTTGGTCCCTATTTAGTGGAACCATTTGGGAAGGATTAGAAGGTGTGGCTTTGTTGAAAGAGGTGTGTCATTGGAGGGTGCCCCCTTCTACTCCCAGGGTGTGCTCTCAATTCTTGTTTCCAAGATGAGAGTTCTTGGCTGCTGTTCTAATGATGTGCCTGCCCTGTGCTCCGCTATGACAGCTATGGCTCTAACCCTGAGATTATATGCTGCAAATAACCATTCCTTCTAAGTCGCCCTTGGCCATGGCATTTCATTCACAACAACAGAAAAGTAAGTAAGATGTGTTGTTAACAGTGCCTCTGTGGACAGCAAGGGTCTGGAGCTTCCTAGTTTGCCGTCACACTGATGTCTCTCTAACTGATCCTTGATGCCTTGCCTGGGATCCCATATGTCCCCATTTTGGCACTCAGCCTCCTGAGAAACAGAGTCTGAGAATATAGTTTCACTTTCCTGCACAGCTGCATGTCTGGAAACGCATTTGTGTATTTATGTACTTATTTAGCGTGTATGACACCTTTGCCTGCATGTGTATATGTGTGACACATGTATTTCTGTTGTTCACAGAGGTCAGAGGAGTCAGATCACTTGGAATTGGCGTTACAAACTGTCTAGGGTTTTACTGCTGTAAAGAGACAACATGACTAAGGCAATTCTTATAAGGACAGCACTTAATTGGGGCTGGCTTACAGGTTCAGAGGTTCAGTCCGTTACTGTAAACACAGCAGCGTGCAGACAAACACGGTGCTAGAGGAGCTGAGAGCTCTACATCTTGATCCACAGGCAGCAGCAGGAGACTGTGCTTGAGCACAGGAGACCTCAAAGCCTGCCTCCATGGCAACACACTTTCTCCAACAAGGCCACACCCACTCCACTAAGGCCACACCTCCTAAGAGTGTCACTCCCTATGGGCCAAGCATTCACACACATGGGGTCCATGTGTATTCAAACCATGAATGGAGCCACCATATAGGTGCTGGGAATTGAACCTTGGTCCTCTACAAGACCGGCCAGTGCTCTCAACCACTAAGCCATCTTTGCAGCCCACATCTTTATTTCATCCTCATACTCAAAACATACAGTTTGATTGAGTATAAGTAGAAACTCCTTTGTTGAATTACCTTAGGGTGTACAGACAGAATGCTGGCAGCTAAATTTGGAGGTCACTAAAGACAGAATGTGGAAACTTTCCTTCTGGATTACTGACTTTCTATCTTTTGGTTTTTTAGACATTTTGCCTACTGTGTTCCAGAGTGTAGTAGTTGACAGTGCCACATGATTTCTAGCAGAAACCTACTCATCATCCATAGAACTTGTTCACGCCACTCAGCGGAGAGATTGGCTTTCTGAGTGGGAAAGTTCTCTGGTGCTCTGATGTGAAGCTTTGCCCTGCCCGGCTGTGGCAGTCTGTCTGTCTGTCTGTCTGTCTGTCTGTCTGTCTCTCTCTCTCTCTCTCACTCGTGTGCCAGCTCGCGGCTGTCTTCTCACCAGTCACTCTGATATTTTCCTCAGATCTCTTCAATTGCTATTATGTGTATCCTCCTTCTCCTTTCCATAGTTACAGCTTATAACTTTCTCCACTTATTCACTAGCATTTTAATATTATGTATTTGGGATTAAACTCTCAGACTTCATGCACAGTAGGCAAGTGCTCCACCACTGAGCTGTATCACTAACCCCTTTAATAATATTTTTAATTTAGTTTCAAGTAGAGAAGACATGAATACATTAGTATTGAGTTGGGAATCAGCATGGTTTAAAACTAGTTTTTTGGTAGGGTAGGACCATCTGCAGGAAATAATGGCAGAGACATTACTAACAGTTTTGTTTTCGTTTTTTGCTACTTCTCTTTGTAGTTAAATTGTCTTCTGTGGATCACTGAGATGGGTCAGTCGTAAAGGCAGTTGCTGCCAAGGCTGAAAACATGAGTTCAATCCCCGGGACCCACAGGATGGAAGGAGTGGTCTTCTGACTTCCACACACACACACACACACACACACACACCACGGTGCTCTCAAACACACCCCATACTCAAACCCACACACAAATGCAATTTGAAAATTCCTCTGTAAAGATATGTCCTCATATTTATGTTACCTCTTCCTCCATGACATAGGTGAGCAGTTTCCAGTCCCACTCCACTGTCTTGGCATTGGCTGGATGCAGCCTGAAAGTCAAGTGACATCAATTACAACTCTGGAGACTTCAGTGACAGAAAGAGTAGCATCTGGAAGGTGACAGGAGAAAAAGCCCCTTCTTATCATAAGCCATCTGGCCTACTTTCCGGGACCACAGCATGCCAGTGGAGGGCAGCCTATAGTCAGTGAGCTTGATCTGTCAGGACTGCATGAAACATGTGCATTGTTGAGCTAATCACAACACTGTATTCTTCAGTTCACTACAATTGCCTAAAAAATAGACTCATATGTCATGCTAACCCAATTATAATACAACTCAGTCGGTGGAATTACCAAAGTTGATTTTCTAACCCAAAATACTATAAAAATCTGAAGGTAAAGACTATAGAAAACTGGGCCCCAGCAGCCATTTAGGAAAACAGTATCAAATAACATTCCCAGGTTTCTAGGGAAAGTAAGTCAGTAAATTCTTTTTTTTTTTTTTTTTTTGGTTCTTTTTTTCGGAGCTGGGGACCGAACCCAGGGCCTTGCGCTTCCTAAGTAAGCGCTCTACCACTGAGCTAAATCCCCAGCCCCAGTAAATTCTTTTACTGGCAATTGAAGCCAGTTTTGATTAGGTTTCCAGCCACTGGAATTAATGTTATTAAGGAAGCTCCCGGGTCAGCTGAATAAAAGCTGAGTCTAGGTTCCCTAGAAGACTTGGCCAAGCAGCTGTAACGATTCATACTGTTGGATTTTCATGAGAAGCATGTAGGCCTCCTTGAGGACATCCACAGTCTCAGAGCCGCTCAGCAGGATTTTCTGGATGATGTGAGCCACAATTTCTCTGGGTGGGTAATGTTGGGGTGAAACAAAGTCCATTAAAAACTGCACAGTTCCCAAAGGGAAGTTTTCCTCAATAGTGTTTGTCACCATTCTTAGTCTTCGATGAGGGATGGGTTCTAATTTCTGACCCTTGCTCTGTAGAGACAAAGAGATAGATAGGCATCAGGATGGGTTCTACCCTTCCTAAAAGCAAGACATTCTGCAATAGGTTGAAACTGCAATGTTCTCTATGCATTTGAAATATTTTATTAAAGAGAAACAAAGCTCTACTTAAACAAAACAAAACAAACAAACAAACAAAAAACCCCAAAACTTCTTAATGATGTGGGGAAGTTAAAAGAGAGAAATTCTAAATTTTACATATGACATGACTTTATCCATGTCCAAATGTAACAGAAAGGAATAAACCAGAGAGCCAAGAGCAGTGTGAGAGGGGCTCTGAGTCCCTGGCTTTCCTGCCTCCACCTGCTACGTGCTAGGATTGTAGGTCAGGAGACTTAGGGGTAGGGACGCTGTATTGGTAAGAAAGTCCGAGCGTTGTGCTGCTAGAAGAAGGACTACTACTTTCTTCCCTTCCTCCCTCCCGTTCTTTTTCCTATTTGAGAGGGTATCGTATGGCCCAGATTGACATGGAATTTGTAGTAGAGGCTGGTTTTGAACTTTTGATCTTCTTGCCTCTAGTTCCTAAGCACTAAAATTACAGGCATGTACCACCATGCATGGTTTTTAACCATTACCTTCTATAAACAACAAACCCAATAACAAATACATATGTTTTTTTAAAAAATCCTAATTACTAAAAACAATGTAAATGGTCATGTAAGACTGTAAACAGTCATGTATAGATGGAAAGTCATATAGATGGAAATGGTCAAGTATAGATGGAAACAGTCATGTATGAATGGAAACGGTCTTGTATGATGGAAACGGTCATGTATAGATGGAAATGGTCATGTATGAATGTAAACAGTCATGTATGAATGTAAATGGTCATGTATGAATGTAAACGATCATATATGGATGGAAACGGTCATGTATGGATGGAAATGTTCATGTATACATATAAATGATCATATATGGATGGAAATGGTCATATATAGATGGAAACGGTCATGTATGGATGGAAACGGTCATGTATGGATGGAAACGGTCATGTATGGATGGAAATGGTCATGTATGGATGGAAACGGTCATGTATGGTTGGAAATGGTCATGTATGGATGGGAATGGTCACGTATGGATGGAAACGGTCACGTATGGATGGAAACAGTCACATATGGATGAAAACGGTCACGTATGGATGAAAACGGTCACATATAGATGGAAACAGTCATGCATGGATGGAAACAGTCATGCATGGATGGAAACGGTCATGCGTGGATGGAAATGGTTATGTATAGATTGAAACAGTCATGTATAGATGGATATGGTTATGTATAGATGGAAATGGTCATGTATGGATGTAAACAGTCATGTATGAATGTAAACGATCATGTATGAATGTAAATGGTCATGTATGGATAGAAACGGTCATGTATAGATGGAAATGGTCATGTATGGATGGAAACGGTCATGTATGGATGGAAATAGTCATGTGTAGATGGAAATGGTCATGTATGGATGGAAACAGTCATGTATGAATATAAACAGTCATGTATGAATATAAACAGTCATATATAGATGGAAATGGTCATGTATGGATGAAAACAGTCATGTATGGTTGGAAACAGTCATGTATGGTTGGAAATGGTCATGTATGGATGGAAATGGTCATGTATGGATGGAAATGGTCATGCGTGGATGGAAATGGTCATGTACAGATGGAAACAGTCATGTATAGAGAGGCAACGGGAAGGAAATACATGGAGAGCTCTCTTTCCAGCCCTTCCTCTTTGGCTTTTCAGTTTGACATATTTCCTTGTGTGTGTGTTTATGAGGACAACTGAATACCACAAAGGCAGGGTCAGGGGACAGTTTATAGGAGTCAGTTCTCTGCTTCCATCATGTGGGTCCAGGCCATAGAATACAAGTTGTGAGGCTTGGCAGCAAATGCCTTTACCTTCTGAGCCACTCTGCTGGCCCGGAACCACTTTAAACAGATATAAAGGCTGAGGGGGAGTTCTGGATAACAGAAAGGCTTCATGCTACGAGACAGTAACATTTTTGTCCATATATAGCTAATTAAGTCCTCAAATGGGAAATGGTATCCTCATTAAAGTTTAAAACTGAATTTCTACTTCTAAATTCTAAGGAATGATTTGAGGCATTGAAGTGACAAGAGTCTTCTCCCTGTGATATGGGAAATGTATGGACTTCAGGAAGAGGAGGATGAAGGAGCGGAAGACAAGATTTTGATGAAGGCCAGTGACAAATTAGATACAAACACGCACCTCATACACATCACCTCATTTAGTGCCCAGAGTTGTACGGGGTTTTAAGTGTGGGCCGAGATCTGAATACAGTTCTAGTTCCCCCCATCAAGTTGGGAAAAGATTAAAAAAAAAATTGTTTATCTTCGGCCCGTTACTCTAGTCACTGTAACGTCATTGAAGACTCAGTCCCCAAGGGGGCGAGTGTGCTAGCTTACCTCTCGTGTGTCTTTATCCGGTATTAACGTCTGGAAGAAGAGATGATGTACTGGAGGCCGTAGGAAGTACTTCAGTCTATGCAGGCAAGGCCTATTGTACACCCCAGCTTGTGCTATTTGTCCCTGTATCTGGGCAGAGCCAGGGGTGGCAGACTGTGGCAGTGATCTCTCTTCTCTGGCTGAGCTGTTTGAGACCATGAGCCAAGGACGTTTTTCTGAGGAAAATTCAGACTGTTGAGACAGTGGGTTAGCAGAGCAGCTTGGAGAGGATGGAGCCGAGATAGTCATAGGAGAATGGCGATTCTGCACAGCATTCAGGGACGATTTGGGCCTGCCTTTTGCCAAATCCAATAACTCTTGTGGTACGTGTGACACATCTCCTGATAAGTTTGGTGTATTTCCAAGTGACTCTAACATATTGCCAGGTGACTGTGGCACATCTCCTAATGATGGTGACACACCTCCTGGTGACTGCATCCCATCTCCTGATGCTGGTGACACACTTCCTGGTGACTGCATTGCGTCTCCTAATGATGGGGTCACACCTCCTGGTGACTGCATTGCGTCTCCTGATGCAGGTGACACACCTCCTGATGACTGTGGCACATCTCCTAATGATGGTGTCACACGTCCTGGTGACTGCATTGCATCTCCTGATGCAGGCGACACATCTGGTGACTGCATTGCATTGCCTGATGCAGGTGACACACCTCCTTCTGATTGTATCACATCTCCTGATGACTGTGGCACACCTCCTGGTGACTGCATCCTATCTCTTAATGACCGTGGCACCCCTCCTTGTGACTTTATCACATCTCCTGATGCTGGTGACGCACCTCTTGGTGATTGTATCACATCTCCTGATGACTGTGACACACTTCCTGGTGACTGCATCCGATCTCTTAATGATTGTGGCACACCCAATGAGGACTGTATCACCCCACCTGATGACTGTGTCACACCTCCTGATGACTGAATAACATTTCTTAGTGACTGCATCACACTTCCTGATGACTGGGTCACACCTCCTGGGGACTGCATCATACATCCTGATGACTGCATCACACTTCTTAGTGACCGTGTCGCACCTCCAGATGATTGCATCATATCTCCTGCTGACAGCATCACACCTCCTGGGGACTGCATCATACATCCTGATGACTGCATCACACTTCTTAGTGACCATGTCACACCTCCTGATGACTGCGTCACACCTGATGACTGCATCACACCTCCTGATGACTGCATCACACTTCTTAGTGACTGCGTCACACCTGATGACTGCATCACACCTCCTGATGACTGCATCACACTTCTTAGTGACTGACTGCATCACTGTACTTCTTAGTGACTGCGTCACACCTGATGACTGCGTCACACCTCCTGATGACTGCATCACACTTCTTAGTGACTGGGTCACACCTCCTGATGACTGCATCATACATCCTGATGGCTGCATCACACCTCCTGACGATCGGATCACACCTGCTGATGACTGAATCACATTTCTTGATGACTGTGTCATATATCCTGGTAACTGCATCACTTCTGGCGACTGTGGCACATCCCCCAGCAATGGTGGCACATCTTGCAGTGACTGTAGCACATCTTGTAGTGACAGCGGCATGTCTTGCAGTGACCATGGCATGTCTTGTAGTTGTGTCATGTCTTGTGGATATGATACGTTTTGAGGTCGGCCTGGAACATCTTGAGGTAGGCCCAGAGTGTCTTGGGATGGGTATAGGGGGTGTCGAGGATGCCATGGTAAGTCTTGAGGTGTGCTTGGGATATTCTGCTGAGGGCATGGTACATTTTGGGTAGAGCATGGCACTTCTTGAGGTGGTTGAGGCAATGCTTGGAGCTGGCACTGCACAGTCTGTGATGGGCATGACAAGGCTTGAGTTGGGCATGACAAAGTCTGTGATGGACATGACAAAGCTTGTGGTGGGCATGACAGGGCTTGTGGTGGACATGAGGAAGCTCGTGGTGGACATGGTGAACCTCTTAATGGGCATGATAAGGCCTGAAGTGAGCATAGCAAGCCTTGTGATTGGCAAGGCACATCTTGCTGTGGGCATGGCAAAGAGGTCCTCTGATTGCTGCTGCTACTACTGTTATTGCTTGTGGAGGAGAAGGGGCTAACATCTGAAGAGAGCTGTAGGCTTGTCAAGAAGCTGAGGTCACCTTTATATGTGATTGAGCTACAGTTTGGTTCTGGTGGATAAACAGAGTCCTGGCTGATGGATGTAGGGGGTCGAGAACCTTCAAACATGTTTTCCTCCAACAAATCCAAATCTACAGGATCATTGTTAATGATTCTCTGTGCTGCAGGCTGAGTGCCTCTGTCTCCTTGAGCTTCAATCATCTCTTTGCCTGAGAGATTGGTACATGTCTGAAGACTGGGTGGCTCCTTCTGAGAGGAAGCTACAGGTTCTAAAGTCAAATCGAGAGTGGCAATAGGCCTATTTTCTTCCTCACTTCTTGTCAGATCAATCACACAGAGTCCATTCCGATCTTTTGCCCTTGTTCGAGTTTCTCTAGTTAAGTCAATAAAGTCCTGTTAAAGATTGTGAGAAGAGAAGAGTAAGAAGAGAGCCTGGCAACTTTGTTTGCGAAATCTAACACTATAGCTTTTAATAATGAACATTACTTTTTCATTTCACGGATATTTATACATATGTTTGCAGTGCTAGTGATTAAATCCAGGGACTTGTATATGCTGGATAAATGCTCTACATCTGAACTATATCTCCCCCCTTCTATGTATCATCTGTAAGTATTAGTTTATTTTCTTCCTTTTTTTTTTTTTTTTTTTTCCGGGGCTGGGGACTAACTCAGGACCTTGCGCTTCCTAGGCAAGCGCTCTACCACTGAGCCAAATCCCCCAACCCCTAGTTTATTTTCTTTAGTTATTTTGCTAGTGTCAAAGCTGTCAACTTCTATAGATCATAAATCATCCAAATGCTAGATGTGGAAATGCAATGGGATTTTTTCCCCTCTGATTCAAGAAAGACAGGTGAGTAGAAAAAAATTCCACCCTTTTCAAACAGAAAACAACCTTTGCTTGGAAAAGCAAACTCCCAGGATAATTGCAACAGAAGCTAAGTGAGACGGTAAGTTAATATGAGGACTCGGGACTTGGGAGTCCCAAAGATTCTTAGTTTCATTAGAGAAGGCACTCAAGGACAGACATATGAATAGGAACAGGTTTACTAAGAAAATAATTGAAAGTACACTTCTAAAAGGGAAAGAAAAATAGGCAACTTACCTGGATGGTTGAGATTTTAAGGCTGGAGAGAAATCTTCCATTAGTCTTATTTATATTTATGTGTAAATTTTTCTGGAAATTGGGAGGGCATTTTTGGGACTCAGAGTTTCCTAAATATAGTTGGCTAAATATAGAATGTCTACAATCAAACTATTGATCTGATAGGCTGCTACAATGATAAAGAAGCTGATGGGGCTTCCTGGGTCTTGGAATCTCCTGTAGAACATAGCTAACTTCCATTACAGAGCACAACCAAGTGTAATAATAGGATGTTGTACAGTCTGGATCTGGATGAAGCCATAACCATTAGGTTAAGTTTACATCCAATGGGCTGGAGAGATGGCTCAGTAGTTAAGAGAATTGACTACTCTTCTAGAGGACTGGGTTAGACTCCTAGCATCCACAAGGTGGCTCACAAGCTTCTGTGATCCCAACACCAAGGGACTTGATGACATTTTCTGGTCTCCATAGGCATAAGACACATACCTGGTACACAGACACAGTACAGGCAAAACACCCATACATATAAAATAAAATAAATTTATATCCCATCATCTTGTCTCCCTGAGGACACACCTCACTTTTCTGACTTCTTGAATTTCACAATGATACTGCAGGCTGGCATTACCATCCCCATTATATACTTGTGAAATTAGTTTTGAGGGACCACGTTATTTACCTAAGGACTATACAGCTAAGTAGTAGTGGCAGACATTCAACTCCACTGTCTCCCTTCTCAGTTAAGGGCCTTGGGATGTGTAACTTTTTCCAATGTGTAATCAGCGTTATCATCCTTGTGTCTCTGGAACAGGACCTCACTTTGGCGCTCTGGCTGGTGTGGGACTCTATGCATGCAGGCTGGGTTGTTTAACGATCGCAATCATTTGATTTTCCCAATGAAGACTCGGGAGCCAGATGCTGAGGTGAAGGCCTGCTAGCTCAGAGAGGCAGAGAGAGCATCCAGATGACCTTCCTTCACAGCTGACATCCCAAAACAGAGCTCTCCCCCATGCCCTGTCAAAAGCCCTCCCTTCTACTTCCTGTGCATCTCTAAATTTTCTCCTGACTTCCTCTTCATCTTACTTTTTTCCTTTATGTTCACTCCCTGTCAACTGGTTGTTTGCTCCACCTTTCAACCTGTTTAATCCTGTTTACAATAAACAAAAGCTCTTGGATTAAAGGTGTGTGCTAGGGTTGAGACAGACCACAGCTAGAAACACTTTTTTTAAGTTAATAACACAATAGGGGAGGGGTGTTTCACAGTGTGTGTGATCAAATATCCTACAACAGGAGCTGGAGAGATGGCTCAGTGGTTAAGAGCACTGACTGCTCTTTCTGAGGTCCTGAGTTCAAATCCCAGCAACCACATGGTGGCTTACAACCACCTGTAATGGGCATCCGATGCCCTCTTCTGGTGTGTCTGAAGATAGCAACAGTGTATCCACAGACATGAAATAAACAAATCTTTAAAAAAAAAATCTTTGCTTTAATCATAGGTCTACAAAAAACAAACAAAAAACCAAAAAACCTTTAACCTCTTTTTAAAAAATCCTGCAACATTTCTCTCCCTTTTTGTCTAGGGAAAGATTTTAACTCTAACAAAGTAAAACTTTACAATAATGAAGACATTCTGCCAAGCTTTCCGATGTCCAGCTTGATACTGTATTTGTCAGGCCTAGGATTAAGTAATTTGAGTTAAAAGTTCTATAAAATGCTCCCATCAGTCTCCTATGAACTCAGCAATTTCAATGTCCGGAGCAGGTTGTCGTCCAAACTTGATCTTTGGGTGGTGTTTGCCCCCACCTTAGTGGCAATCCTGGCTAGGCCGAATGTAACAGTCAACCCAGAGGTGCCCGCTGTTTGCACTGAACCTGGCAGCAGAGGTGGTAGGGGCAGTTTGCGCAGGGGGTGGTGTTCACAGTCCAGGTAGATTTGCTGTTGCAGGACCCTATCATCTTCTCAGAGACCACAGAGGTTACTGTTACTGGATGGTAGAAAAACATGTTAAACACCATATTCAACAGATCTCTGAACCATTGAGGACTGTGGTCTATAAGTATATCTGACGTACTCGAACTTCATTCCTAGTTCCCTGCTTTAGACTCAAACCTGTGAGCAGTACAGGAAGCTAGAGGTGAAGCTTATTTAGAATTAGTATTCTGTGTGACTGCTAGTATCCTGACAGGAAGTTTATATATCCATGCAAATCTTACAGATTTCCAGATAATCTTTATACCTTAGGAGAAGTTAGAGATCCACATGAGAACCAGAAGGTTGTGAGATTCGCAGCAACAGAGCAGGCTCTGATTCTGTTTCCCTCCGCCCACACCAGGTGGCTCTTCTGACACGAGACAGAGATTTTGGGTTTCCCGTTAGCAAGTGTGTGTGGGCGTAGAGAAGGAGAGAGCCACACTCCAACCCCAAAGCCGGCTTTAATTTTTAATTGAATTGGGACCACGTAAAGAGCATTTGCCACTCTGTAGTCTGTAGAGGGCAGCAGAGATGAGCTGGGGGTGGGTGATACTACTTGGCCAATTTAATTTACTCTTTTTCTTGAGACGTTTTTTCTTGATGATCTGTCCTCTTTCTTTAGGTGTTTCACTTGTCCAGTGGTCTCTAGATTCCTAGTTGAATGTTTCTATTCTCCTGGAAAGATAAAAGCAAACCCTGTCTCAGGCTAACTCTAGGGGGTTCTTTTTTTACAGGTTATACTTTTCCTAGGGCAAAATGTATTTTTGGCAAGAGTAAAAATACTACCTTACAATTGAAATAAAAAAAAATCTTTTTAATTTAAATCACTGTAATTCTTATGTGCCTGTTTCTGCCTCCCAAGTGTTGGGATTTAAGGATTAAATCAGCCACTACCTGGCTGTGGGTTGCTTATACTAGTTATTCTCATGGGGTTGTCCTGGTTTCATTTGGTTCCCCATTTCCCCTTATTTTTTAGTGTTAGGGGTAAACTTTCAAGGTTTTCAAATGTGTAATCTATCATTCTTGCTAATTTATTCTGAATTTGTTCCCTGGAAAATTTTAATATTCTAGTCTTAATTAAACATGATGCCAATTTGTTCACGATTTCATTATTTTCTGACATTTTGTTTATATTGCCTGCATGAGCTATAATATTTGAGGTCTTTGCCAAGTGTTGCTATGCTTTTCCATTTTCATCCATGCCTCCTATGGCCAGGTATCTTTGCTGTGGTTTTCCATTTGGATGACCATATAGGTAGACCATGCAGATGCACCATGAATTGGAGAAGACAGAGATTTTTCTTTTCCTTTCCTAGTTGTTTGTCTTATAGTCAATACTGCTGTGTCAATTTTATGGTTTCTCTTCAGTATTGGCAACTCCATCTCCTGGTCTATATAGACTGTCGCTTTCTATTAATTTTGGTTCCATGGGTGGTTAATGAGCCATCAGTAAACCATGCATTAGCCAAATGTTGTGACCATTCTGGTGGCCCCCACAGTTCATAGGTGTCTCTTTCAGGGTAGGAGTAAGAGGCTTAGGGATGGGGAGTACAGGCAGCTGAGCTATTTCCTCCATGTAAAAAGGCACAGACCCCTTTGCTACTATATCCTGGTCACGAAGGAATTCAGATAGGTACCAGTTCCACTGTAATATCTTACTTCCATGACTAAGTCTGAAGGACTCTGCCTTCGAATGGATCCAACCCATCATTGGAAGGGGTGCTCTTATGACAAAGTCATTGACAGTGACTGAGTATCTCCTTGACTCATTAAATGTCCAGGTTCTTTCTTTCTTTTTTTTTTTTTAAGATTTATGTATTTATTTTATGTATATGAGTACACTATATCCATTTTCAGACACACCAGAAGAGGGCATCGGATCCCATTACAGATGGTTGTGAGCCACCATGTGGTTGCTGGGAATTGAACTCAGGACCTCTGGAAGAGCAGTTGGTGCTCTTAACCGCTGAGCCATCTCTCTAGCCCCATCCAGGTTGTTTCTTAAAGAAACATATGGGGGTTGGGGATTTAGCTCAGCGGTAGAGCGCTTGCCTAGCAAGCGCAAGGCCCTGGGTTCGGTCCCCAGCTCCGAAAAAAAGAAAAGGAAAAACAAAAAAAAAAAAAAAAAGAAATATATGTTCACCATATAGAGAAAACATCTGCAATAGAAGCAGACAGGCAAGTGTTGGTGAACTCCTTTTTGCCTTATGAAGAGTACCCAATCGACAATTCACCAATAAATATGATATCCATAATTAGGGTTTCATCTGGTTCTATATTGGTTGGGCTACATGCACAGAGATGAGCTTACTTGCAGTTGCAAAAGCTGCTCGTTGCTCCTGTCCTCACTGGAAATTAGCTGCTTTTCTAGCAACCCTGTAGAGGACTTCAGTAAGAATCTGTAGACATGGTGTCTGTTTTCTCCAATGTGTGAACATAGCAAACATACCACTTAGGAGTTGGATCTGAGCTTTGTCCCTCAGTGGTGGGATTAAATAAAGGTATGCATCACCACTGCCTTGTTCTCTGTAGCTCTAGAATTTAGAAAATAATTTGTTTCTAGAGATCTAACTGTCTTTATAGGGATTAAAGGTATGGGCAACCACTGCCCTGCACAAATATTTCATCTCCAAATCACTCAAACTCTTAGAAATTTAGAAAACAATTGCAGTAACCCTTTGAATTTACTTAAAATGTTTTAAATCTCTTAACTGTGGTTTTAATATCAAACAACAAAAATGCCCTTTTTATTTAAGAAGAAAATTTAAAAGCAGATGTCCAAAATGGTGTGGACCATGTGGCAATCTACAATCTAACCTACTAACATGAAATTAAGACATGTGGTTTAAGAAAGGCCATTTTTCATTTCATGCCAGTAAGGCAAGAATGCCTCTTGTAAATTATTATTTATTTTTCATGCCAGATCAAATAAAAGGCATTTTTAATCCTTGTAAGTTAGGCTGGACTGAATGACCAAGCTATCTGATGAATTATCACCTCTCCTTATTGAGGAGACGTCTCCTGTTCAAATCTAATCTTTAGTAAATCTTGATGGTATCCACAACTTTTCTTCTCCTGTAGAAACAAAGACAAAACCTCTTCCTCAACATAAGACATAACCCAGTTTCCATTCTGAAGTCAACACATCTTTGAAACCTACAGACTGATTTGATTGAGCAGTTTCATCTACTGTCCAATGTCTCGCCAAAGCTGTTGTTCCTTTCTCATTAGCATTTACAAATTTTAGAGTTAATAAAGCACTATGTAATCTGTCTCTGGAGGTCTTTATTGCCCCTTTCTGTTTATTAAGTATATCTTTTTTTTTTTTTTTGATTCTTTTTTTTTTTTCCGGAGCTGGGGACCGAACCCAGGGCCTTGCGCTTCCTAGGCAAGCGCTCTACCACTGAGCTAAATCCCCAGCCCCTTAAGTATATCTTTTAAAGTGCAATTAATCTTTCTATAATTGCTTGTCCTGTAGGATCATATGGAATGCTTGTAATATGCTTTATGTTGTAATATACAAAACCAAAAGCCATTTCATTTTACTAGAGACATATGCTGGAGCATTCCCCATCCTAACTTGTAAGGTATTCCCATAATGCTCATAACTTCTAATAAATGTGTAATTACAGAACCAGCCTTTTCAGAATGTAAAGCAGTTGTCCACTGAAATCCTGAACATGTCTGCATGGCATGGTGCACATACTTTAATTTTCCAAAGTCTGCCAAATAAAACACATCCATTTGCCAAATTTCATTTCTTTGTGATCTTTTGGGTTACTTCCTGCAGGTAATGGAGTTTGGTTATACAAAGAACAAGTATAATTTCCTTGACTTGTTGCCAAAGTGACAGAAAAATCTTTATTTAAACCTTTGCTGTTAAAATAGTGTTTCTTATGAAAGTCTGAGGCTTTTAGCACATTTCCTATTAATAGTGGATCAATTTCTTCATTACCTTGTGCTAGAAGACTTAGATTTGAATGGGATCTGATATGTGATATATACAATGGATGGTTCTATTTCTGATTACTTATAGTTGAATAAATATCGAAGTTAATTCTGAATTATCTGGAACATGTTTAGTGGTTTCAATATGTAAAACAAACTCTTTCTGCATACTCAGAGTCAGTAATTATATTAAGAGTCAGGAAAACCTAATAATATCACAAGAATGGCATAGCTCTGATTTTTTTTAACTGAATCATAAGGGCCCTGAGACAATTTATGTATTTTTCCTGACTTATAACCTACCATTCCTGATTTATTCGCATCAGTATAGATGGTAGGGGCTCCAGAAATTTGTGTCCCTTTTACTATATGAGGGAGAACCCAATACATTCTTTTTATAAACTGAAGTCTCCTGTTTGGGGGATATTTGTTGTTAATCTCTTCTAAAAGTCACTGCAAGCTCTTTACCAATGCTCATTTTCTGCCCATAGTGAAGTCATTTCAGCATCAGTAAAAGGTACTATAATTTCTGCTGGGTCTATAGCTCATAATTGAGAAAGTCTCATTTTTCCTTTCAGAATCAATTCAGAAACCTTTTCTACACAAAAACCTTTTCTTTAATTTTTCACTGTTTGTGTGCTAAAAATACCCATTCTAAAATACTATCTTCTTTCTACATAAGATAAAACTTCCTGTAAAAGGATGAGTAGAGGGCGAAATAACCAAAATACAATCCAGCTTTGGATTAAAACAGTACACATGTGCATTCTATAATTTCTTTTCCTCCAAAGCCAATTCTCACTTAGCCTCAGCTGATAATTTTCTTGGACTATTTAAGTCTGTTAGTACCTAGGTAAACTATTAAGGTTTAGGTAGAATGTTAAGGCCTAGGTAACAGTTACCTGGCTAGCCTGCCATGATAAGGAAACTTTCTCATGTGTTTCTGCTATTACTAAGAAATTTTCTAATGCCAAGATCGATTACATATTCTGTTATGTATGCCCTTGGAAACCAATCATGATAGAAGTCAGTAGAACTCTTTTGTATAGTTACTCACAATAAGCTTGGACATGAACCAACCACCCACCACACTTTTTTCACCTGTGTATAAGCTTTTACGGTATAAGCTGCCCCTGGGATGGACATCAACATAAGAGAAACACCTGCACCAATATAAGAGACAATTTGAAATAAGACTTCCATTTTGAGTTGTGGTCAAATAAAGTTTAAGTTCCCAAGACCTCCCTAGAACAAATATCCTGGTTGAAAAGTTAAGACATGAATGTTAGGCAAAACAAGTCCCTCCTGGTAGACAAGTTAAGGCAAGGCAAGTCCTGCCATAGTTGAATACCCCAACCAATGGAAACAGGATAAGTGTTCAACAAAGACATGTTCCTAAGGAAATCCCCTATCCCTAAATCCTGATTGGTGGGAACAACTTGGCACAGATGTTTGTGAATTTTGGGTTTAAAAATCCTGTAGGATCCTAATTTGAGTCTTGAATCTAGACCATGTCCCTGGACTGATTTGACCAGGGGCATATGATCAATAAACTATCTCTATCTGACTGAGATTGGTGTTCATGTGGTTTGTAAGGTGATTTCTCCCTAAAAGTCCTTATCATGTTCTAAGGTTTGAAATAAATTTACTTAGCTCTTGAGTAGTTAATCCAATCATGGGTCATAACAGTTAATATCTCCCAGCAATTTTTGAAAATCATTAAGAGTTTGAAATTGATCACTCCTGATTTTTACTTCCTGCAGTTGAATTTTCTGAAACCTATCTCACATCCTAGATAATTAACAGAATCTCCTTTTTTGAGAAGCAATTTGTAATCCCCAGCAAAGCAAAATACTCTTTAAAAAATGACCTCAGATTCTTTAAAAAAAAAAAAGATTTATTTATTTTATGTATGTGAGAACACTGTTACTATCTTCAGACACACCAGAAGAAGACATCAGATCCCATTACAGATGGTTGTGAGTCATCATGTGGTTGCTGGGAACTGAACTTAGGACCTCTGGAAGAGCAGTCAGTGCTCTTAACCACTGAGCCATCTCTCCAGCCCACAAAATACTCGTTACTTCATCAATTTTTTTTCCTAAGTATCTGCAGCTGAATCAGCCAGTAAGATATCATCCATATAATAGTAAATTTTAGATTGAGGAGACTGTTTACTACTTATTTCTAATGGCTGCTGTACAAAATATTGGCACAAGGTAGGACTGTTTAAGATTCCTTGTGGTAAGACTTTGCACTTCTCTTTAATAGACAACTATTATAAGTTGGTACTGAGAAAGCAGCCTTTCCCTATCATGCTCATGCAAAGGGATTATGAAAAAGTAATCTTTTAAATCAATTATTATCAAAGGCCATAGACACAGAAGGCAATGGAATTCCAGGTTGTAAAGAGCCCATTGGCTGAATCATCATAATTATCTTAATATCCTCCATTTTCCTGATTTCTTTTTTTATAATAAATGCAGGGGGATTCCATGGCTGGTAGATTCTTCGTATGTTGAGCACTCAGCTGCTCCTGTACCAGTTGTTCTAGTACCTGTAATTTTTTTCACGTCAAATGCCAATATCCCACCCACACACGTTTAGCCTTTTTATAGGTAGGGCAGTTGGTACCTTTGAAAGACCAATACTTGTCATGTCCTGTTTATGAACACCTGGAGAGTCTATGACTGTTCTTGATAATACCTCTTAATATTTTTCTCAGAAGCGTTCTTTACTTTATGGCTTGTTTCTGAGATTGGGGGAATGCTAATCTGTGCTTTGCATTGCTGCAACAAATCAGGTCCCCATAGATTCATGACTATATTAGCTTTAAATTTCCTATTTGTCGTTCTGGCCCTATAAATTTGACTCATCTTGTACTTTGTTTTACCTAAGATAAAGTTCTAATCTCTAGAAGCTGAATATTTACCTCCTGAAAAGGCCAATCTAGATGCCAAAATTTTGGTCAAATTATTGTTACATCTGCTTTTGTGTCTACTAAACCTTCTATTTCAATGTCATTTGTTTGTATTTTTAGCTTTGGTCTCTGATCATTTATAGTAGTTTGTAAATTAGTTAATTAGTTAATTAGTTTTCTGCTCTCTCCAGAATTTTTTGTTTTATTGCCTGAAGCTGTTCTGTCCTTGACTAGACCAGAGAAGTGTAGTTTTTAGCAACAAGCATTAAATGTTTTAATTGCTCTATGGATGAGTTTCTCCAATGCTGACGGGGAATGATTGAATCCAATTCGATATTGGGTTTGCAGACTCCATACAGTGACAACGGATTACCTTGCCTTTTCCTTGTTGATCTGCATTCATTAGTCCAATGCCAGCCTTGGCCATACCTTTCGCATACTCCAGAAGGCTGGGGCCTTCTTTTTGTATTAGCTCTAGAAAAAAACATTGTTTCTAGAAATGCTTTGGCTACAATCCCTCTTCAAATGACCTTTGAGACACAATTAAGACATCTGACATTTTGATGTTTCTTAACACTTTTAGAAATTACTTCTCCTATCAGAGTAGCATCATAAATGTGAGATCCAATATCAGCCATATTTCTAGTCTGTTAATCTATTGGTGCTGACCTTGCCTTTAAAGGTCTAATCACCCTTTTGCATTCCGAATTAGCATTTTCAAAAGCAAAACATTTAATTAATATTTGCCTGGCCTCTGAATCTGATACCATTCTATTTACAGTTGCAGTCAGTCTTCCTAAAAACTCAGTACAGGCTTCTTTGGAGTCTTATATATTAATAAATAACTCAGATCTCTTTCTGACTTTTCGACCTTGCCCCAAGCATTTAGAACTGCCACAGGACATAGTGCCAGGGTGCGGTTATCAAATTCAAGCTGCCTTTGTAACTCAGCATGCTAACCTTCACCGAGCAACTGGTCTTGGGAAAAATTAGTACCTCGAGCCCTATCTTGTTGTTCTGTGGTCCTAGCTTTCTCTTTTTACCAGGTTTGCCATTTTAACTGAGGACCAATTCTGTTCTGAGTGGGCCATGAATAGAACATCTGCCTCACATGGGGTAAATGCATACCATATGAAACTACTGCTTCCTTAAATCTTGTTTGAATAGATTGTCTATAGGAATCCATTTAACTTCTTCATAACTTTGGGGGTGCCTATTGTCTCCTGGTAGGTCTTGTATAGTTACTGGATAAACTAAGGTTTTTTTTTTTTTTTTGTTTTTTTTTTCTGAGCTGGGGGGCCGAACCCGGGCCTTGTGCTTTCCCTGGTAAGCGCTCTACCACTGAGCTTAAATCCCCAGCCCCTAAGGTTGGGTTTTTAACAACCTTGGGTTACCCCTCTTTAGTTTTAATGTGGCGACATGGTAGGTCCTTGTCTAGATTCCTCTGTCTGTGCATGAGTGTTTTTCTTATTGTCATTTATAAGACTTTCTCAGGCTTGAATTTTATCAGTCCACTTTTCATATTTAACATAAAAACTATGGCTATTCAGGGTAGACTGCTGACCACACAATAGTAATTATACTCAGCATTTGTCAATCTCAGTTCAGTCATTTATATTCCATTTTCTGCTCTATTTTTAAGCATCTAAAGTCTACTATACAGGGTCCTAGCACCTTGTATTATTTCCCAGCCTTAATTCTCTCCTTGAGGACTTCCCAGGTGACTTACCAAATCTGATGGCTTCTCAGCTTGTCTGCAGCTGGTGTGATTTCTTTGTCCTTATGGTCGTGCCATGCATTGGAGTGCCAAATGTTTTTAACAAAATCTCAATCATTTGATTTTCCCAATGAAGACTCGGGAGTCAGATGCTGAGGTGGAGGCCTGCTAGCTCAGAGAGGTAGAGAGAGCATCCAGATGACCTTCCTCCATAACCGATGTCCCAAAACAAAGCTCTCCTTCTTCATGCCCTCTCAAAAATCCTCAAATTGAATATCCCTCCCTTCTACTTCTTGTGAATCTTTTTATTCTTTTTATCTGTCCTCCTGACTTCCTTTTATTTTTCCTATTTTTTTCCTATGTTCACTCTCTGACAGCTGGCTGCTTGGCCAGAGTTGACTTTATTTAATCTTGTTTACAATAAACCAAAAGCTCTTGGATTAAAGGTGCGAGCTAGAGTTGAGCCATATCATAACCAGAAACAGGTTTTTTTTCCCTAGTAAATAATACACTCTCAGGGATCACACTGTGATCCAAGTTTTGACTCTGTCTCCTGAATTCAGAGATTATAGGCATGCACCACTACACCTGGATATAATCAGCCTTAAAAAAAGATTGATGCTATAACAATGTTGGAGTCCAGGAGTCACCTCACAAACTATATGAACACTGATCTCGGTAGACAGGGATAATTTATTGAGCATTTGCCCCAGGACTGATCAACCAGACTTGGGAGCTGAACTGTGATAATGAGTTTGGTGCCAAGTTATTTCACCAATCAAACTGTGATAATGAGTTTGGTGCCAAGTTATTTCACCAATCAGGATTTAGGGATAGAGGACCTCCTTAGGAACATGTCCTTGTTGTACACTTTTCCTGCTCCCACCGGTTGGGGTATTCAACTGTGGTAGGAGACTTGACACATTTATGTCTTAATTGTCTACAAGGATGTCAATTATATGTCTCTTTCTCATAATAGTTCCCAGGGAGGTCTTGGGAACTTAAACGTTACTTGACCACTATTTTAAATAGGTGCAGGTGTCACTTATGTCGCAGTCCATCCCAGGGGCAACTTATAAAGGCAAATACCATTTGCTGGATGGGTTGGCTCAGGTCCAAGCTTATTGTGGCTCTCTATAGAAAGCTGCTCTGACTTCTGTTGTGATTGCCTTCCAAGAACACCAAAGCACAGAACAACCTAATAGCAGTAACAGTATATGAGAAATGTTCCTTATTATATTAGTAGTAACCGCACAAAATGGCAGGCTACACAGGTAACAGTTACACAGGCCTTAATATTTCACCTATGGCTTAACATTCCATGTAGGCCTTAAGACAATAAGGGGTAGAGAAACAACAGTCTGAGTTTGAACTAATGGAAACCACTAATTCTTGTTCTCATTCCTCAGCAGGTTGGTCAAACAGGAAAGCTTGATGATGTCATCCAGGGGCACTGTCACCAACCTTTGTGCCGTGAGCCTGGAATAACACTGTGGTGGTCTCAGTGTGTCTTCTCACCTGCCTGGGTACCAGCACTACTGGCACATTGCGGTCTGGAAGTGGTGTCGCACCATAACCAGCATGCTAGTTCTCTCTCTTTTAAACTGTATGACTGGTCTTTATTTAGCATGATAAGTGTTTTGCTAGACTTTTGTACATAGCCTTCTACTTTGTTCTGGTTTGCCTTGGTGGTCATGAACTGCTTTCTTCATCCTCCCTGTTCCTCATTGGTAACCCTTCTTCCTTCTAAATAGTCCCTTCTGCTTTTGTGCTGTTTCTCTTAATAGATGTCAAGGTCACCACTGTCAACAGATTCAAATATGTGGAGTTCTGAATGGGTCAAGTGAAAATCTGGTATGTACACTTAGTTCTAGGGTAGGAACTGTTTGGCAAAGTTGGAAGCCTCAGTTTCTAGGGAGGAGACAGACAATATCAGTGCCTTTGAGGATACTCAACAGCCAGGTGAACATGCAGAGCTCAAAGTCTACTTCCGCACTTGATTTAACTCCTCTCACACAGCCAACTGCTAAAACACAACGTTACCAGGTTGAGGGCATAGCTAAGTGGTAAGAGTAATTGCCTAGCTTGCAAAAGGCCGTGGGTTCAATCCCCCCCACCCCCTGATACACATAAACGCACATACACATTACCATTCCAACCTCCAATTTCAACCATCATCAGCTTGACACAAGTGCCAGGATTAAGGTCAAATGCCGTACCAGGAATCATGGAGTTCTTCATCAGGAGCCTGGTACTACTCACTGGCCTGTCTATCCCTACACGGTGCCAAGGTTCTTGAGACCTTTTTATGTCTGCTTCTGCTCTTTTTTTTTTTTTTTTTTTTTTGGTTTTTTTTTTCGGAGCTGGGACTGAACCCAGGGCCTTTGCGCAGATCTAGGCAAGATGGCTCTACCACCGAGCTAGATCCCCAACCCCTGCTTCTGCTCTTTTACCTGCAGTTGATTATAATCGCCTTTTGATTTTCTAACTTTCTCTTTTGAATTCCTCTTGCTTTTCTAGGCACAGATATTTTAATTACATTTTCAGTGGCTGATCTTGGGATTATAGTCTAGAAATTCAGTATGTGCTACTATGCTTAGGAAAAAAAAAGGATTACTTAGTATAAAAATATAGGAACCTTAAAAAAATACTGTTTACCTTGTTCCTCACCCATTTTTTGTGAGTTATAAACACTGATAAACTAATTTAAACCCGTATAAGCGTGAGCTCCTCGGTTTTTCACTCTGTAGTTGGCGTGGAGGTCCTTGTGCTCATGGATGCAGCAGGGAATCTGGACTGTTAAGCACAGAAGACAGTTCCTTCACAGGAAGGAAGGCAAACCTGCTTTCCGCCGGGAAGGCTGGAGTGGATGAGCTTTCTAGCCTGGTCACCTTTACACGATCTATGTGGCCAAGGACTTTCCACTACTGGACCTTCCTCCAGATCCTTCTCATGAACACAAGCCATTTCTCAGTCAATCTACAGAGTCTATCTCTATGGGAGGTACCACATGTGTCTGTCTGATCTCTATTTAGTTTACTTTGTTCCTCAAAGAGAATCAGAAATGCTTGGTTGTGCACTCAGGATTCAGATAGTCATCACAAGAATGGTTTTCACCAGACTGTGCTGTGCTTAAATAAACCACGTGGGGTCAGACTCTGAAGTTTGAGTCAACACTGGCTACTGAGTCATGTTACAGTGAACTGACTTCTTGCCCCCCACAGCTTGTCACTCTGCTACCCATGAAGGTCACTGAGGCCCCCATTACCCTACTTCTGTTCATTTTTTTTTGTTTGTTTGTTTTTTTGAGGCAGGTTTTATAGCCAAAGCTAGCCTCAAGTTTGTGGCAATCCTGTTTCACTCCTCTGCAATAAATAGATATTTATTACTACATTTTTCAAGCAAGTTATTGTTAAAGAAACTATTTCTTTTCTCTTCTTTCTTTCTAATGTGTATTGATGTTTTGCCTGCATTCATGTCCATGTGAGGGTGTCAAATCCCCTGGAACTAAAATTACAGACAGTTGTGAGCTGCCATGTGGATGCTGGGAATTGAACCTGGGTCTTCTGGAAAAGCAGTCAGTGCTCTTAACTGTTGAGCCTTTTCTCTAGTCCTTTTCTTCTTCTTCTTAAAAAAAATATATGTGTATATATAGATATACATATATATGTATATATTTTAAAGGGGCACTGTCACCTATATATATATATATATTTATATATATATATATACACACACACATATACACACACACATACACACACACACGTGTGTGTGTATGTGTGTGTGTGTGTATTTTTTTCATGTGTATGGGTGTTTTGTCAGCATGTGTGTCCTGGTGCCCTCAGATTCCCTAGAATTGGGGTTACAGATGGTAGTGAGCTGCCATGTGTGTGATAGAAATTGAACTCAGGTCCACTGGAAAAACAGTGCTCTTAATTACAGAGCCTTTTCTCCAGCCCCTATTTCTTAAAGTGTTAGCATTTAAGCATATATTTAGAATTTCTGGTGCCCTTCATTTCTTTGTGGAAATATATATTTCTCCTTGATGTTGTTTCTTTCCAGCCTTGTATCTTGTAGTGCAGGAGTACTAGGGAAAGTTCAGTTTATTTTTATTTAGTTTTTTAAAGATTCATTTATTTATTATATATAAGTACACTGTAGCTGTCTTCAGACACACCAGAAGAGGGTACCGGATCCCATTAGAGATGGTTGTGAGCCACCGTGTGGGTGCTGGGAATTGAACTCAGGATTTCTGGAAGAGCAGTCAGTGCAGCCCCTATTCCTGTTCTTTTAAGACTCCATTTTAAATACTTTGGATTGCTTCATAGTACCCTATATAATTATGTAGTTACTGAGTTTTACTTAATCTCCCTGCCCACTGATTGTGACTTGGTGACTTATATTGATCTGTTTTGTTTGCTCTGTCACTGTTTTCCAATTTTCTGATGAGCTCATTTGGTATATTGAAAAAAAAACGAAAAGACCAGGAAAAATAAATTGTGGAGTCAGGTGGTAGGGGTGCACACCTTTAATTCAGGCACTCAGGAGGCAGAGGCAGGAGGATTTCTGTGAGTTTCAGGCTAGCCTGGTCTACAAGGGAGTTCCAGAACAGCCAGGACTGTTATACAGAGAAACCCTGACTCAAAAACAAACAAACACCACACAATTTAGTTACTGGCATATCTTCACCTCTCCTCCGAATCCAGTCCTCCAGCCTCATGCCCAGATGAGATAATTGTACCTGATGTGCGTGCTCTGCCCCATTCCCCATCCCCTGTGGATCACAGATTTCCCTCCCACCATTCTGTGCTTTACCCAAGCCCCCACCTCTAGCAGGCATTCCCTGGAAACCTGTAGCCATCTCCACCCAGGGAAGCAGTCCCCAACTCTGGCAGATATTAGAAGATATTAGAGGGTGGAACCATCTCCCATGCTCATGGGTCAGTAGGATTAACACCAAACATAATCTACAGATTCAGCACAGTTCCCACCAAAACCTAACACAATTCTTGAAAGGCCGATCCTCAACTTTGTATGGAAAAAAACCCCAAAACAACCCAGGATAGCTAAAATAATCCCAAACAATTAAAGGACTGCTGGAGGTCTCACTCCTCCCAATTTCAACTTGTGCTATAGAGCTATAGTACTAAGAACCACAGTGCACAGGCACAAAAATAGACACAGGGTGGTCAATGGAATGGAACTGAAGACCCAGACGTAAGTCCATGCTCCTAAGGACACCTGAATTTTGATAAAGAATCTAGAAGTACATACTAGAAAAAAGACATCTTCAACACATGGTGCTGTCAAACTGGACAACTACATGTAAAAGAATGCAGGGACGACTACATGTAGAGACTAACATATAGAAGAATGCAAATAGATCTATTCCCATTTATCAGCTTGCACAAAAGTCAACTCCAAATGGATCAAAGATCTCAACATAAAAACCAGATGTACTGAATTTGATAGAAGAGAAAGTGGGGGAACAGCCTTGAATTTCTTGGCACAGGACAAGACTTTTTGAACAGAACACTGTTAGTGCAGGCACTATGATCAATAATTAATAAATTAGAACCAAGAGGCTTCTTCATGGCAAAGGACTCAGTCATTCAGGAAAAAAAAGTTGTTGTTTTTTTTTTTTTTTTGAGACAGGGTTTCTCTGTGTATTCCTGGCTGTCCTGGAACTCTTTCTGTACAACAGGCTGGCCTTGAACTTAGAGAGCCGACTGCCTCTGCTTCCAATCACTGGAATAAAAGGTGTGCGCCACCACCTCCTGGCAGGAGAAGATTTTTTAACAACTACATATCTGATAGAAGTCTACTATCCACAATATATTAAACAAAAATACTAAAAAACAAAACAAAACAAAAAAAACCCTGAAAAACCAAAAACCAACCAACCAACCAAAAAACTATCAAGAAAACAACCCAGGGGCTGGAGAGATATCTCAGTGGTTAAGAGCACTGATGGATCTTCCAAAGGTCCTGAGTTCAAGTCCCAGCATCCACATGGCTCACAACCATCTGTAATGGAATTGATGCCCTCTTCTGGTGTATCTGAAGACAGCTACAGTGTATGCATACATAAAATAATTACATTTTTTAAAAAATATTTTTAAAAGAAAGAAAGAAACAACCCAATTAAAATCTGGGGTAGCACATACTCCATTGTAATGACCTTACTTTGCAGACAGTCCCATCAGTCTTCAATAGCAAGAACAAACTGGCACAGCTGAATAATTTTTTTTAATGTCAGAACATGAAATTGATAAGTTACCACGTGCCAGGATACTTAATATATAAATGGAACACCAATATCAATAAGGTAGTCTATAATCTAAATATGCTAGAGGTGTTTAATTTAAACACCTAAATTATTAAGAGATTTTTATAAGATTCTAATCTCATAGTTGGGGATACGTCTCAGTTTGTATATAATGCCTGTCTAAGACTTGAGACCCTACATTTGATCCCCAGCACCCCGTACAGTTGTCTCAATACCCGGAAGGTGAAAGCGGAATCAGAATCAAGGTCATCCTTAGCTACATAGCAAATCTGAGGCTAGCCTGAACTACAGAAGACCCGGCCCAAAAAAAAAAAAAAAAAAAAAAAGCTAGTACAACCCCATTAGAAAATATATATAGATATTTTTCTATAGTAATACACACATACACACACACTGTAGCTCTCCAGACAGTGGAAATGGGAAAGTTATTGCTTATTACCCTAAATTTTCTTTATCTCTATTTAAAATTACATTCATAATCCAAGGTGGTGAAAGGTCACTTTTCCAAAGATGTTTGTGGACCTGAAGAAGAACATGGTTTCCTTTCGGAGTGAAGTAAACGATTGATTAGCTATGGTGGTTGTAGGATGGATGAATTATACCACAGTAAAGGTACTGTTAAAAGACAAACTAGCATAAAGGTATATTTACAAGCTAGATAGTACAAAAAGGCAAAATTAGGTTCCTCTCCTAAGAGGAAACTTAAAAGAGGAACTAGCGCCTGCTAGTTTTACATCAAATTGTAACAAGCTACAGCGATCTGAGAGAAATGAACCTTAATTGAGAATCTATGTCCTAAGATCCAGCTGTAAACACGCCTGTAGGGCATTTCCTTAACTAGCGACTGCTGTGGGAAGGCCCAGCCTACTGTGGGTGGGGCCACCCCAGGCTAGTGGTCCTGGTTTCTGTGAGAAAGCAGGATGAGCAAGCCAGAGGTAGCAAGACAGTAAGCATCACTTATCCACGGCCTCTGCACAGCCTCTGCCTCCAAGTTCCTGCCCTGCTTGAGTTCTTGTTCTGACTTCTATAGTATGAACATCGAACTGTAAGCTAAATAAACCATTTCTTCTCCAAGTTGCTTTGGGTCATGGCGTTTCATCACAGCAATAGTAATCCTAAAACACCTACCTTTGGTGTAGGAGGACCCTGCAACTTCCCAAAGGCAACCTAAAAGGAATGAGCACTCAAAAAGTGATTTGCATGCTTATGGAGTAGCTGACCTTGATTTAGGTCATATATTAGGAAGATCAGAGACCGATCCCTGGACTAATCGAAGCCACAGCATCTGGATCATGGTAGGGGCTCACTAAATTTCTGTGGAGAGTTCTAGAAAGGCGGAGACCACAGATATTTTTATTCCACCACTTCAGGAGCAAGGATAAAGAGAACCTGGAGGAAAAACAAAGGTGCGAGTGCCCCGCCCCCGAGCTTTGTATGTGATTCGCATCTGCAAAG
Organism: Rattus rattus; assembly: GCF_011064425.1. Lineage (NCBI taxonomy): Eukaryota > Metazoa > Chordata > Mammalia > Rodentia > Muridae > Rattus > Rattus rattus. The sequence goes on along the minus strand of NC_046167.1, from coordinate 72,847,676 downwards.
CAAAATAAACCGTCCTTCTCCACAACTCAAAAATCGGGCCCTTGGCTCGGGAACTAGGCCCTGCAGCGCAGCCGCCACCGTGCCAAGGGCGGCGCTTCCCTCGCTCGCAGCCGGGCTCCTGTTACCTCCTTGCACATATCTGTGCCCATCACAAGCCAAACAATTACGCGCTCCCGCGCGCCCGCCTCGAGGTCCGGGTAGCGGCTGCGGCCTGGCCAGGACCCCCCACTTCTCCGGCTGCCAAAGCTGGGTGCCAGCTCGGGCCGGAGGCCACAGCTGGCCACCGCCTGGCAGCTCTCATTGGTGCTCAATGTGTCGCCCATGTGCTCGGCCGGCTCCTCCGCACAGCCCTGTAGGGCTCAGCACTGGCCAGCCCGAGGCCTGCCTTTCCAGCAGCGCCGCCGCGCTCCTCGAGGCCCGAGGCCGCCAAAGGCGGGAAGACACGGCGGCGGGGAACCACGGTCGCAACGCCGAGGCCCCGAGGGGGCGACGCTCCGCTCTCGTCGGGCGTGGGCGAGCGGCAGTGGATTCACTCACCACGGTTCGGCGGGGCAGCGCGCCGGGGGTCCGGGACAGGGCCCGGCGCAGCCTCCGCGCCCTGCCCGAGCGGGTCCCGGCCGAGCTCTCGGAGCCACTGTCGTCGGAGATCACGATAAAGTCCTCCATGGCTACGGGCCCGGCTGAGCCCCGCGCGAGCGGCGAGCGGCCCCAGCGACTGCGACTCGGGGTCCAGCTGCTGAAGCGACTGCAGCGACCGCGTCGCCGACACCGGGGTTAGTATCCCGCCCGCCCCGCCCCCTCCATTGCTCCGCCCCCACCTCCCCGCCTCCAGAGGACCCGTCCCGCCCCGAGCCCCGCCCACCGCGGGGAAACCGCGCGCCCGGGGCAGGCCGGTGTCACCGAACCCTGGAGGAGCCCAGCTCCCTTCCGCTCAGAGAAGGAGAGAGAGGGAAGAGAGGGAAGGGAGGGATAGAACTGAGAGGCTGGGCCTCGTGGTCGGCCCGCCGGCCGGCTTGAACAACGCTGAGTTTGAGAGGTTCTCTACCGCTGCTCTCAACTGACCACAGAGGGCTGTGCGGGTGGCTAGCCCCTGGCTGCAGGTGTGAGGAGGTGTGATTAGCCAGCCAGCTTGCTTCACAGGGAGAGGGGTCACTGGAATGGGCTGATGGAGCCTCTGATAGAGCATTTAATTGACCCGGTAGTGAGGCCTGCAACTGGCAGAAGAAGCATGATTCCTTTAGGTTTAAGAAGCCCTGAGGGGTTGAGAAGGGTAACCTGAAACTAGTGTTTGAGTGACTGGGGCTTCTGGCTGAGATAAGGGAGAGATACTCACTCTTATGTGTGCAGGCAGATCTGTAGGATAAATTCCCAGCGGCAGAATTATTGGATCAAATCTATGTTTTTATTGTTATTTTGGCAAATGGTACCAAATTATCCTAAGTTGTACCAATTTGCAGTTTCACCAACAATATGTGTCGCAGGAATTTAAACTGTCAAATGCAAGAGTTTGTTGAGTTCCTAGTTGACAGAAACCGCCGGAAACGGCACACAGCTACGAGATCCCAGAGTACCTGTATACTCCAGTGCTGTGAAGAAGCAGAAGTTATAAGGATAAAATTATATCTCCAACAGAGGGTGAATAATAGAGATTGCAGAACCACACACCAGTGTTTCTGACTGAGAAGCTGAGCTTTGGCAGTGAGCCCTGAAATTGGTATTTCTCTCAGGTTCCTGGGTGATATTGACATTGCTTAAAGTCTGGTAAACATATGTTAAGGCTCACTGGTCTGAGCTAGGCATCTGTGGTGCCTGCCTTGAATCCTAGCTCTGGAAAGGCTAAGGTCAGCTAGGGTGAGAGAAAAGGAGAGGAAGGTGGGGGAGGGGAAGGGGAAGGGAGGGAAGGAGAGAGATCACTGGCCTGTTGGGCAAGAAGCTTATGGCTACAGGTTTCAAATGTTTTGGTTCAATGGGTGAATTGTTATAAAGGGACACAGAAAGGTGAATTTCCTATAATACTATCAAGCATTCATTTCAACACAGATACACACAGACACACACCACACACACACACACACACATGCATGCTCACACACACATGAACACACACATGCATGCTCGCACATATACCTATGCTCACACACATACAACACACACACACATGAACACACACATGCATGCTCACACTCACACATGCATGCTCACACACACCTGGGCTCACACACATACAACACACACACATGAACACACACATGCATGCTCACACACACATGCATGCTCACACACACCTATGCTCACACACAACACACACACATGCACGCACACATGCACACATACACACACACACAAACACACACATGCATGCTCACACACATGCATCCTCACACATGAACACACATGCATGCTCACACACACCTATGCTCACACACATAAACACACACACACACACACACACACACACACACACACACACACACACACGGGTGGGGGGGTTGAATCTAGGACTCCATGCTGGCTAAGCTATATCCCTGGCTCTCTGGCCCAAACTCCAGAGCTTTCTTTTTGAAACCGTGTACCTCCTAGGCATTTCTCTAATCAGTTCTTTCTAGCCTCTAGCTGACTCCTGTTCCTCTACTCAGTCCTTAAATCTTTATTTTTATTTATTTTTAGTCCTTTGTTTTTTAAAAGCTTTTATTGGATTTATAAATAACATATGATTGAGTGTTTTACTTGCGTAGATGGATGTGTACTACACGGATGCCTGGTACCTTCAGAGTTCAGAAAGAGGGCATTGAATCCCCTAAAATTGAAGTTATAGATGGGTGTGAGCCACATGGGTGCTGGGAACTGAATCTAGGGCCTTGGAAGAACAACGAGTTTTCCTAACCACTGAGCCATTTCTCCAGCTCCCAGTCCTCAGTGTTTCAGCATGGGCTGATTCCACACTTTACTCTCCCTTCATATAATCTCAACTATTCTGAGGCTGTAGAGACCATCTTTAAAAAGACCATCTTTTGGGGCTGGGGATTTAGCTCAGTGGTAGAGCACTTACCTAGGAAGCGCAAGGCCCTGGGTTCGGTCCCCAGCTCCGAAAAAAAGAACCAAAAAAAAAAAAAAAAAAAAAAAGACCATCTTTTTTTAAAAGATTTATTTATTTATTATATACAAGTTCACTGTCACTGTCTTCAGACTAACCAGAAGAGGGCATCAGATCCCATTACAGATGGTTGTGAGCCGCCATGTGGTTGCTAGCATTTGAACTCAGGACCTCTGGAAGAGCAGTCGGTGCTCTTAACCACTGAGCCGTCTCTCCAGCCCCGAGACCATCTTTCATGCTCTCTTCACCCAATATGTTTATCTCCAGCCTAGCCGAGCCCAGCCTTGGCCTTAAATCTCCATTTACACATCTCCCAATGATACTGATGTTTCTAGGCGTCTATCTACAACTGAAGTCACCTCTGTTCTCCCCACCAAAAACTACCTTCTCTTTAAAAAAACAGAAGCGGAAACCAGGCTGCTCTCTTTTAGTATCTCCTAGTGTTTGTGAACGTAGATGTCATCGGCCAGCAATTATTCAAATGAGCAACCTAATTGCTTTCTGTTTCAAGTCTTCTTTTACCTCCCAACTATCATTCACTTCTTTTGGCTTCTGGCGTCATGATTCTAGCTAAGCTACTGTCACCTCTGGCCTGATCTTCTGAAACTTGTCCTCTACTCCTTTGTTCACTAGCCAAAGCTGGTCTTCAAGAAAGTATTGTGGTCGCAGCTGGTAACACATTCTTGACGTTCCAGCACTAGGGAAGTGGAGACAGGAGAATCCAGATTTTAAGGACAGTTTAGGCCCTGCAGCCAGACCCTGTCTCAAACAAACAGTATGTCTTCATCCTTTTTCCTTAGGCCTCTTAACTTTGTCATCGTCAGCTGCATCTGCCGGAATAAAACACTGCCGACTGTGGGGTTCAAACAACAGACATTCATTTCTTCTCCAAGTCTTAGAGGAAGGGTGGATGCTTGTCTGTTTGGTTCTTGGTGGGAAGGTTGGGTGCTGGTCCACTTGGTTCCTGGTGAGGATTTTCTCTCTTGTGCTACACATGGCCACCTTAGGGCTATGTCCTCACATGGCCTATTTGGGCCACCTGAGACAGGAAAGAGCTCCACTTCTTCCTCTTACAAAGCCACCAATCCCATTCATTCAGTTAACTTGGACCTCCCGGCTGCTTCCTTTTGACACGATACAAACTAGAGTCACCAAGGAAGAGGGAACCTCAGCAGAGGAGTAGTCTCTACTGCAGGCACACCTACGGGGACATTTCTTATTGCTTGATTGCTGTGGGAAGGCCCAGCTCACTGTGGATAGTGCTGGTCCTGGGCTATATAGAAAAGTAGGTTGAGCAAGCCAGGGAGAGCAAGCTGGGAGAGCCCAGGGAGAGCAAGCAAGCCTATCAGAGAAGCACTCCTCATGGCCATCCTTCAGTCCCTGCCTCCAGGTTGCTTCCTTGAACTCCCTCAGTGATGCACTGTTAGCTGGGGGTTATAAGGTAAAATAAACCCTTTCCTCCACTGGGTTGCTTCGGGTCATGGTATTTACCAAAGCAGCAGAAAGCAAGCTAGGCTACCTCCCAGGGGCTCCATCTCCAAAGACTGGCACATTGAAGGTTAAGGGTTCTGGGTATACGTTTGAGGGGAATGCAAACTTTTGGTCCCCAATCACGCTGTGAATTAAATATAAAGACAGACGTATCTTTTTTAAAAAAATTATTTATTATATATAAGTACACTGTAGCTGTCTTCAGACACACCGGAAGAGGGCATCAGATCTCATTACAGATGGTTGTGAGCCACCATGTGGTTGCTGGGATTGAACTCAGGACCTCTGGAAGAGCAGTCAATGCTCTTAACCACTGAGCCATCTCTCCAGCACCCAAGACAGACATATCTTACTATGTGCTTTTGGATCTTATACATATTTAGATACGTCTATATCTAGATAGAGAATAAATGTCTTTACTCACTGAAGGGCAATGCCCACGGAGGTAATTGCCTCCGTCCTGGACTCTATACGCTTATACTTTAAGGGGAGTAGACTAGAAAGCCCTGGTCATCTGCAGTCAGGGTGAGAGGTATCAACCTGTGAGGCATAAATATAGAACAGTTTTATTTTTCTCATCCAATAGCCACTACCACTCTCTCTAGAAATCCTCTTGCTTTCTGGGTAAGGATTTCCCCGAGGACAGCCCACTCTAGCCACATTCAAAGAGTCATTCATGTGGTTTCAGGTACTAAAACGTGTGGTTTTATCTCATGTGGTTCCAGGTATTAATGCTTCAGCATGACCCACTAAAATACCACATCGCCTGTTTACTCCATAGCTCTCCCTGTTCTCTTAGTACAGGTGAGTTTGCGTGGACGACTGCTCTCAGGGGAAAGGTGGGCGATGTCTCTTCCCCTCCTCCCCACTTTAATCAAGCTCAGAAAACAAAGGAGAAAGAGTGTTCTCTGCCAGGCTGTCCTTGAAGACACAGCTGTGGTCACCCTGCTTTCCCCAGCAACAGAGCTCGTGTGTTTATGTGACTCTTTCACCTTCGATGTGTACACATTGTTGCTTTCCGGGGCTCCTGAGTTGAGAGATTACAGGCTCGGCCTCTTTCTCCTGGATACTCCCACCAGTGTCTTCCAGGGACATCTAACAATCTTCCATTGTTGAGGAATCCAGAGGAACTTCTCGAGAAATGCCAGCCACCTCCTGAGCTGTACAGGGGACTCCCAAACGTGGTGAACCAAACGTAATTCAAGGAGGAAGGCACAGCAGCGACACCAGGAAGCTCCCGTCTCAGTGCCTCTCTTTATTGCCAGTCCTTAACTCCCGTGGGTGTCAGAGACTCACCCGAGTCAATGGGTCGATAAATTCAGTCAAACTCTTCGCTGGGGGAAAAGAGTGAGGAATACTTTAACCTCTGCGGGTTGGGGATTTAGCTCAGTGGTAGAGCGCTTGCCTAGCAAGCACAAGGCCCTGGGTTCAGTCCCCAGCTCCGAAAAAAAAAAAAAAACTTTAACCTTTGCTCTGTGGGAAGTGAATGGAAAGGGCAGGGCAGTCCCCATTTCCTTGAGCTGGGTGAGAGTAATGGCTTGTCACCCACAGATATATCAACTAATGGAAGATTTCAAAGGCCCGCTGTTTTGCTAAAGAGTTTACAATGAGATGACTAATATTAATAAATGATTTTCCAGCATGAAGACAGTGAGAGAACCATAGAGACCCCGTGGCGTTCTGAGTGTGTATATTGTTCTTCTCAGTGACCCTGCCTAAACCTTGGGAAGCACAGAGTCCCTAACTGCATCCTACAGGAATTTCTGAAGAGCACCTTTCCAACAAGGTAGGAGGACTATGGAACCTGAAGTTATTTTCCTTGACTGGACGTCACATCACAGTTTGCTAGGCATCCTGGGTTTGTCCCGAAACAACTTGTATAACCTAAGACTTCAAAAATGATGCATCTTTTATGTTTTTCTGTGTGCACTTGTAAATAGTCTGCGAAGTGTCACTTCTAAATAGATTTACTCCCCTTAAATGGTTAAATCATATACCAGTGGAGTCTTTTGTACTTAGTAAGAAAATTTATTCTTTAGCAAGTACCAAGCCAGTCAGTGCTACAAAGTGACATCTCCTCAAACAAACAAACAAACAAACAAACAAACAAACAAATGGAAACATCAAAGCACCGAGGCTGGGCTGGAGAGACTGCTCAGCGATTAAGAGCACCAACTGTTCTTTCAGAGGTCCTCAGTTTGATTCCCAGCAACCACACGGTGGCTCACAACCATCTGTAGTAGGGTTTGGTGCCCTCTTCTGGTGTGTCTGCAGACAGCGACAGCGACAGTGTACTCACATACATAAAATAAAAATAAATCTTAAAACAAAACAAAAAGCAGCATTGCAGCTGAGGAGCTGTCCCTGGTTTGTGAAGAAAACAGTTCCACTCCTGTGCTTTATATAATAAGCCAGGTGTGGTGGTGCACACTTTTAATCCCAGCACTTGGGATGCAGAGGCAGGGGAGTTTCTGTGGGTTTGAGGCTAGCCTGGTCTACAGAGCAAGTCCCAGGACAGCCAGGGCTACACAGAGAAACTATCTTGGAAAAAACTAGATAGATAGATAGATAGATAGATAGATAGATAGATAGATAGATGGATAGATCTGTTGTGGTAAGATTAAAAAAGGGCACAACTGGTTCCTGAGGTCACCGCTCCACGCTGGGCCCCTCCCTGGTACTCTCAGATCCAGGCGTTTGCTCCCTGATGTTAGTTCTGGCACCTTAGGGCCATGCAGAACTAACCTTAGTTTATCTCAGTGGCGGCTGGCTTCAGTGTGGCACCACGCCATGTTAGCCTAGCTATTGTCTAGCCCCAGGGTATCTCTGCTCCCAATGCTAATCGCCCTGGCCAGCCCTTGCCAGCCGGGAACGCGCTGGTTCCAGCCACCCACCCGGTAAAATCAAGACTCAACAAACTGTAACCCAACAATCAGATTTACATGTTAAATTCCCAATCCACAATACATCCACACAATAAATTCACTGCCAATTAATAAAGATTTAAACCGCCCACCTAGACAAGACAAAATCAACCCAGTCCACCTCGATCTGCATCATCCTGCTCTGTGGTCTCCATCTTGATTTCCCTCGCTCCTCCTCCTCCCTCCTTCCTAGACTTTTTCCCCGCCTACCCTTCCTTCTCATCCAATGATAGGCTACGCCTTATCCTGGACCCGCCTTGCTGCATAATGACATCATCCTACATCTATCTTAAGTAAAAAATTAAACTTGGAGGAACAAAAAAACTATAAAATCCAAAGCGAAGCCACAATTAAGTACTACTTCATACCCTTTAAGATTTTTATTTGGTTTGATAATCCAGCCACAAAAATATTCTGATGTATGCGACAGCATGAATGGACACTGAGGTCATTGTGCTAAGCAAAATAAGCCACATAAAAAGAGTATATCCTGTCATCCTCTGTATCTGAAGGGGAACAGTGTTGTGGAACTCTGTTGTCTGGCCTTGACATGACTGACATGGCTGCTGATTGTTGACATTAGACTCCTCACAAGACTGGCCCACTAACATTCCCTCGCGGAACATGGGGATGGGTGTGCTACCAAAGCCACGCAGACGCCTTGCCCCTTGTCTTAGTCAGGGTTTGTGTTCCTGCACAAAACATCATGACCAAGAAACAAGTTGGGGAGGAAAGGGTTTATTCAGCTCACACTTCCGCATTGCTGTTCATCACCAAAGGAAGTCAGGACTGGAACTCAAGCAGGTCAGGAAGCAGGAGCTGATGCAGAGGCCATGGAGGGATGTTACTTACTGGCTTGCTTCCCCTGGCTTGCTCAGTTTGCTTTCTTATAGAACCCAAGACCACCAGCCCAGGGATGGCACCACCCACAATGGGCTGGGTCCTCCCTCCTTGATCACTAATTGAGAAAATGCCTTACAGCTGGGCCTCATGGAGGCATTTCCTCAAGGAAGGCATCTTTCTCTGCGACAACTCCAGCTTGTGTCAAGTTGGCACATAAAAGCAGCCAGCACAACTGACCCCTTGTCAACTTGACACACAAACATCACTATTAAGCCTCAACCCTGACTTTCTTATTCATCCTCAAGATCTAAATAACTTTAAAAATCCAGTGATCCTTATAAATTCTTCCATATTAAAATTTCAACCTCTTTAAAATATCCAATCTCTTTTTCAAAATCTTTTTACTATTCAAAGTCTCTTAACTGTGGGCTCCACTAAAATACTTTCTTCTTTCAAGAGGGAAAAATATCAGGGCACAGTCACAGTCAAAAGCAAAAGCAAAGTCTAACCATTCAATGTTTGGGATCCACTCACAATCTTCTGGGTTCCTCCAAAGGCTTGGGTCACTTTTCCAGCTCTGCCCTTTGTAGCACACACCTTGTCTTCTAGGCTCCAGCTGCCTGTGCTCCACTGCTGCTGCTGTTCTTGGTGGTCATCTCATGGCACTGGCATCTCCAAAACACTGCTGTCTTCTGCTGCAACTGGGCTGCACTTTCACAAACAGCCTCTCACGATCTTTTCATGGTGCTAAGCCTCAGCGTCTCTGCACGACCCCTTCAGTCCTGGGCCTGAACTGCCTCTGAGGCTGCACCTTCACCAGGGGCCTCTCCTGGCCTCTCACAGTGCCAATCCTCAGCTGCTCTTCATGACCCCTTCCTGCCTTCAAAACCAGTCCCACCTGGGTGACTCTTACACATTACCAAGTCTGGCTACCAACACAAGGTACAACCATGGCTGCCTCTGGAACACAGCTTCTCTGTGCTCTCAGGAAACACTTCCCAGAAGATTTCACCACAATGATGCTGGTCTCTTCTTAATCACCACTAATTTCTTAGCTCCAGCTGACCAGCATCAGTAGTCCCAATAATGCAAAGATTTCGCCTTAGCAGTTCTGGTATCTTGTTAATCACAGCCGATTCCTCAGCCCCAGCTAACCAAAACCACAGAATCTTCACAATCAAAACAGCAATGGCCCTGATAAGAGTCTTTAATCTTCCCTGTGAAATTTCACAAACCAGGCCTCCATCATTTACACAGTACTCAACATTATCTTCCAAGCTCCTACAGAACATCCACAGAGCTCTGAACACCCAATGGCTCTTCTAGCTCAAAGTTCCAAAGTCTTCCTTCAAACATGGTCTGGTTGTCACAGGAATACCCCACTATGTTGATTTGTCTTCGTCAGGGTTTGTATTCCTGAATAAAATATCATGACCAAGAAGCAAGTTGGGGAGGAAAGGGTTTATTCAGCTTACACTTCCACGTTGCTGTTCATCACCAGAGGAAGTCAGGACAGGAACTCACGCAGGCCAGGAACTTGGAGGTAGGAGCTGATGCAGAGGCCATGGAGGGGTGCTGCTAACTGGCTTGCTTCTCTTGGCTTGCTCAGCCTGCTTTCTTATAGAACCCAGGACCATCAGCCCAGGAACGGCACCACCCACAATGGGCTGGACCCTCTCCCTCGATCACTAATTGAGAAAATGCCTCACTCATGAGCTGAATCTTATGGAGGCATTTCCTCAAGGGAGGCTCCTTTCTCCATGACTCCAGCTTGTGTCAAGTAGACACACAGAACCAGCCAGTACACCTCTCCTCAGAGTAGTTAAGCCCTTAACAATCGCTAGGGGAGACTTTTCAGGGATGTAGCCACTCTTCAGTTGCCCACAGTCTCGTAAGTGGCCCCAGTGGTCCTCACTGTTCACCCAAAGCTGGACTTGGTGGAACTGTTTTTTTCTATTGGTTCCGTTCCTGGTATGAAGTGGCGTGTATTCATGGCTTTCAGGAATGGTCACGTGATGGCATTTGAACTAAAAAAGAACATGTTTATAAGACCAGAAAAGATTGCTTCACACAGTTACAAAATTGGAAGACTGATAGTTAAAAGTTGTAAATATTTGGTTGGCAAGGAGGGGTCAAATGGGTAAAGACATTTGCTGCCTGGTGACCTGAGGTCAATTCCACCTCCCCATCCCCCTTGAACATACACAACGAGAGAGGGAATCAGCTTCCATACATTGTCTTCAGGGTTCTCTCTCTCTCTCTCTTTCTCTCTCTCTTCTCTCTCTCTCTCTCTCTCTCTCTCTCTAAACAGTGTACATATTCATATTATTTATTGTGTAATGTTTAAATTGGGTTATCTGTCCTTTTTTTAATGACAACATTCAAAGGTTACTGATAAAGGATATATCTCCGTTTATTTAAGCAGCTCCCTGTGGTAAGTACTTAGCATATTTCTATGTTTTTGTTGGTTTACTTGTATACCTTTTCCTATTACCAATAACGTTTCAAGAACAGGCTGTTTGTCTGTTCATTTGTTTGTTTTGAGACTGAATGTGAGGGAGGCAGTAAAGTACCAAACACTCTGTGAATGGAAAGGGAACCATTTATCCCACACAGCCAAGGCCCTCTCTTAGGAAAGCAACAGGGGGTAAATCGCTGTGTTGTTAGGGAAAGGGTTCCTGGGAGGTGCCCTGGGGGCTTTGAAGTGCATAACACGGATCTGTGAGTAGGGATTGAGGGAGCCTGTCGTCTGGCATGGACCTTGATATGCAGATAGGCCCCACCACAGGCACGTGTGGATGAGAAAGCCATACGTCCCTTTGCTAGAAATGAGAAGGATTCCTTTTGGCAAATGCACTACTGGACTCAAGTCGAGAGCCCAGCTCTGAAGAACCAGTACATAAAAACAGTAAATTAAACGAAAAGCGCAGAGGACCCCATTTGGAGCAGGCTGAACTGCACACACTTCTCTGTATCTTACAACCTGTCCGTACCAGTAAGTCCAGGAGGAAATACACAGTGAAATAGTTCTGCATTTCTCATCTCAGTGGTAACTGAATTGCCATGACAGTCCAGGGTTGGTTGCATTAATGGCCGTGAAGCCAGCCTCTTTACCTGACATGATTCATTGAGAATGTCACTGCATTCCAAAGACTCGCGTGGGCCAGTTTGCACCAGGCATGAGTTGTGCCTTGAGTTAACCGAGAATTGAAGTTATTGGCATCATCTCGCAAACATAACCCCCCAAATAGGCGGTTCCTGCATCTGCATCACTGACAGGCAAAATGAAGTAGAGAAACAATCAGCAACTGGTTTGCTGTAAATACACCTAAAGTGTCAATTGATTTGTTGGAACAAGAATCTACCATATGGACGATGGCATTCTGGGTAATGATCTGTTTATTCCCTGCGGCTGTGGAGCCTGTATCATCGTATCGGGAATGGCCCGGAGACTGCGTGGAAGGACCCGCAGCATCTGTGAGCTTGTTTGCGTACTCGTTAGTCAGGACCACAGACCAGTTGGAATGTGACGGGTGTGACAGCTGCCATGCATACATGAAGGGCAACAGAGAGATGGTATATGACTGCACCAGCTCTTCATTTGATGGGATCACGGCGGTGGTGCGTCCAGAGGACAGCTGGGCCTCCAAGTTGTATATGCCGTGTCAGTCACTGGTCGTCTGCCCCAAGGAATTGTGTGGGACCTGAAAAGTCGACGAGTGACCTACAAATCCAGAGACACAGCAATAAAGACCGAGTTAAGTGCAGGCCATAGCGCCTTGTTCTCTACTTCTGTCCTTGTTTTCTTGCGGAACTAAACAGGTGGGACCCCAAAGACTCCCTGCCCTCCGTCTCAGGATCAGCAGACTCCCGTGAAAGCAGCACATCCGGCCTTAAGTCACCTCCCTTTCTCTGACCACTGGCGAAGTGGGAGTGTCTGGGCGGATTCTCAGAGGCTGTATCCGGAGAGTAAGATGCTGATGTCCCACCTCTCTTCAGGGTTTTGCCTTTGTCCATGGGCAGGACTTTGGTTCAAATGCCAATAAAACCAACCTTTGGAACATTAAAAAAGAAAAAAAAGGCTCTACCATCCGGATGATGGGGTTCTCTGCCCCCGATGTGTGCGTATCAGCTTGGCAGATTCGCAGTAACGGAACAGCTAGATGTTCGATCCCTTCACATTCATCACACTTTACAGATAGTGGTATTTCCTATTTAGCTTATCTGTTTTTATTTTTATTCCCCACTATGCTCTCACTTATACATTCTTCCTGGACCACCACCACCACCACGTAAGCCAGGTCATTTGCTCAATGCTAGAAACTCACACAACCTTCCCCATAATCAAGTAAACATTAAGAAAGATATGCATGTTCTCGCACATGGGAATAAACAGATACACGATATATTATGAATTTGTCATTTGCTTTTACAGAAGGGAATATATATATATATACACATACATATACACACATCATATATACATTTTATGCACGTATATGCATGCACACACACACACACACACACACACACACACACATTCCTTTGTCCTCCAGCAATGCCCTTTCTCATTTAATTTAATCGGTCAGGGCAGCCAACAGCTCTGTCTACATTTTCTACAGACGTGACTTGACTTCTCAGTACTGACGAACTTATATTTAACAGGCAAACCTTTTGGTTTGGGGACCTGGCAAGATGGCTCAATGGTTACAATATTTGCTAGTCTTGCAGAGGACCCAGAGCTCAGTTCCTAGTACCCAGGGGATGGCTCGCAGCCCTTTGTAACTATTTACGGAGATCAGGCCCCCTCTTCCGGGCTCCCCAGGCACCAGGACGTGTGTGGTACATACACATAAAATAAAAATAATAAATACATCTTTTGATAGAGACAAGTACTGGAGGGAGAGACGTGGCTAGAAGCATGGACGAGTCCTGTGGTTAAGAGCTGACAGTGGCCGGAGTTGCTATGATGGGATCTGTTATTCAACTGTCTTTATTCTCGAAATCCCCTTTCTTCTTTGAAGTGGCCGTGTCCTGTCTCGGCCTTGCAGATAGCTGAGGGTGTAGGTGAGTGTTGCTATACTAACGCTCGTGACGATCTATTTAAGAAGCTACTGCAAGTTGCCCCGCGTCCTTGGTGTACTTGAGGACCTGTTGTTCCATTACATCTCCCTTAGCCGGGGCTCTTTCTGCTCCTCCTCCCTTTTTGAGGCAGGGTCTCACCGTTTGCCGTAGTTATCCTGGGACTCGTTCCGTAGGCCCCAGGCAGCCTCAGACTCACAGAGATCTGCCTGCCTCTGCCTGCTGAGTGCAGGCATTAAGGGGCACGCCATCACTCTGGCTCTTAATTTTCACCAACCCGATGTTTAAAAGAAGCATTCTCGTTGTCATTTGAAGTCCACTGTCGAGAACGCTAGGGCTTCCTGTGTGACAGCCAGGCAGAGGTGCTTCATACAGAGCAGACGGGAAGCTTACAGATGTTTGGATGTCAACACTGTGCAGTCCCGACCAGGAAGAAGGAGCCACCAAATAAAACCATCTCCACTTGGGACGGCTGTTTGGGTGACACTGATCTTTTACCAATGACAATTTTAGGCTTGCTGAAATCCTCTTGCTAGGTTAAAACCGCAGAAATATCCCAACATTTAACTGCTTGAGTTGACAACTCTTTCTTTCTTTCTTTCTTTCTTTCTTTCTTTCTTTCTTTCTTTCTTTCTTCCTTCTTTCCTTTCTTTTCTTTTCTTTTCTTTTCTTTTTTTGAGATGGTTTCTCTGTCTGCTTCTGGGTCAGGGATACAGGAGCAGGAGCTCCCATTCACTGCGTCATACCAGCTCTGTGGCATTAGGGAGAGGACTTGTTAACTTGCCAGCAAGGCCAGAACAAAGCTCTGAATCATTCTTTGCCTCGAGATTACTGTAGCAGACTCAGAACACAAAGGAGGCAGTCTTGGCTTTGGGGGCTGAGGCTTCTCCCTGGGTCAGGCTACAGAAGGGGCTCAACCATATTGTGTGCCCTAATGGCTCCTTACCCTTAGATGCTACTGTTATCCTTCTGGGGGCTTTGGGGCTTATCACTTTTGTCACCGGAGATGTCCCTAAAAGTCTTTTTTTTTCCTTCAGTGCCACCCACCTTTATTCACAGACCCTCAGTCTCCAAAGCTACATAGACACTTGGATTCAAGAGGGCACGAGAAAAGGGGGTCTTGGTGATCCTCCCAGTACACCCCAGAAAGCCAGGACAGGCCTGGCAGCACCACTCCTTCAGGGTCAGCCTTAATGCCCCGTCCAAGGGCACTGCTGCAGATACCAGGACAAAAGGCCTAATTGCTCTCAGAGAGCCAGCACTGTCCTAGGCCCAGAGCTGATTCGACTCTGAAATTGGGGTAAGGAAGGGTCAGGATGGACAAGTGGGGATGGAAGAGAGAGCTCCCCAAATGTCCAGGGCAGAAGAACAGCAAGTCTCCATGGAGAGAGCCACACTGGATGCAGGTGGGACTGCACATGTCCTACTTTCTGGTCACCTCAAGGTTCCACAGCCGAAGAAACAGAGGTCCCCTTTTTTTCTTCCTGACCTTAAGTAGCCAGGAAAGAGAGGGGCGAGGCATGGCAGGTAACAGCAGAGAGGGCTGGGTAGGTAGGGCTAGGTGCTACCCAAGATGCAGCTGGCCAGGGGAAAAGGACAGGGCTGATACAGTCAGACTATTCCCCCCCACCCACCCACCCAGTGACAGGGGCAACTTGAGACCCTGGCGAGGACAGGTAGGAGCTTGTGCTATGTGACAAAGCTTTTTCTGGGGAGACCCAACACACACGCCTACTCACCTCAGACAGGGATCCCTCAACAGACCAAAGCACAGATACCACCAAAGTCCCACTTGGTGAAGCAATGAGTGTTACTGGAGTATGGGTGAGGAGTTATTCACAGGAGCAGAAATGACTCAAAGGCAGTTGTATAACCAAGACCCACTCTAGCATGGGTGACAACTCACAAAGCTGGAAAAGCTAGAGCACACTGAACAGCCTGCAAGAGCTCAGCACACTGGGGAGTATGTTTTCTAAGTGATTCTGGTCTAAACCCTTTCCAGGCCGAATGGCTGGCTTCCATTTCTTCCAGCCTGTGTTGGTCTAGTCTCTGAGTCTTCTTTGCAGCTCAGCTCTGCTCTCCTGAGAGGCATTCAGCTTCTCCGCTTACTCTGGCAGGGAGGGTCCTAGTGAATCTGGTCAGTTTCAGGGACTTCCTGCAGTTCTCTTGAGTCATTTACCTTCCCACTCAATGCCTCCGAGTAAACTGTGATGGCTACTTTTGGTTGTCAACTTGACTACATCTGGAATTAACTAAAACCCAAATGATTGAACACACCTGTGAGGGGTTTATTTGTTTGTTTGTTTTAATTAAATAATTTGAAGTGGGAAGACCCACTTCTAATCTGGACCTTTGGGGTGGGAAGTTAGACCTTTAATCCCAAACTTTTGAGGTAGGAGGATCCATCTTTAATCTGGACTACACCTTCTGCTGACGACCTATATAAAGGACATAGAAGAGGGAAGCTTGTTTTGTCTTTGCCTGCAGGCTCTTGTTTTACTAGAAAATCCATCCCTTCACTGGCATTAGAGCCTACTTCTTCAGGATTGTAGAGTATACTGAAGACCAGCCGAGACATCCAGCCTTGTGAATTGAACAAAGCTACTGGAGTCTGGAACTTTCTGTTAGTAGACAGCCATTGTCGGCCTACATATGTAAACACAGGCACACACACACCACACACACACACACACACACACACACACACACACACACACAGTAAGTTTTATTCCTCTAGAGAGCCCTGACTAATACAATGTTAAAAAAACAGCTTGGTAGGGGTTGGGCATTTAGCTCAGTGGTAGAGCGCTTGCCTAGCAACCGCAAGGCCCTGGGTTCAGTCCCCAGCTCCAAAAAAAAAAACAAAAACAGCTTGGTAGGTAGGCTGAAGGTTGGTGACTTTGGGAAAATGCAAGTGGCTATAGTTGTCCAGCATCCATAAGTATACCTAATAAGTTCACTTTACTCATCAAGAGGACCTGGAATAAGTTATTTTTGGTGCTATTGGTGCCATCCCAGAAAGAAAGCTGATATTAAATGTGCACATCTCACCCAAAGCTACATAATTTTATCTATCTATCTATCTATCTATCTATCTATCTATCTATCTATCTATCTATCAATCTATCATCTATCTATCAATCAATCATCTATCTATCATCTATCTATCATCTATCTATCTATCTATCTATCTATCTATCTAATTACAAGGAGATATTGTAGTTTCACACAGGGGAAAAAATCTCAGCAGTGTAGTTTAAAGACTATAATTCTACCACCCACGTAGTAATCAAGAGCTCTGTGAAATGCGGGGATCAAATACTGCGGAAAAATAGATATACATAAGCAAGACAAGATCAAGGTCAGACAGATAGGAACTTGAATGGAGACACAAAACTGGAACCAGAAAAGGGAGTGAAGAGACATTTGCAGGATGTAAGGCTCAATTCAATGCTTAAACTGAAGCCCCTCTCAGTGGTAGAGTATAGATGGGCACAGGTCAGCTAATTCTTGAAAAGATAAACACAGGCTGGGGGATTAGCTCAGCCGGCAAGAGTGCTTGCTGCCTAGGCCTAAGGACCGTTTGGATCCCTACGACCCACATGGAAGCTGAGCATGGCCAGGCCTGGGACCTGAGCTGGGGAGCAAGAACTAAGAAGCAAGGACCATTGGGAAGTGCTGGGAAACGGCCAGGAAAATGAGCTCCAAAGCTATCCCAGGGAAGTGATTGAGACAGCTCGGTCAATTATTAATTTGTCAGGGCTGACGCATCAGCACGTTGTTCTTCCTAACTTGTGATAAGCAAGGCAGCGTGGTGAGGTCAGTTACGGGCCAGTAACCGAGCTGGAATGGCCGAAGCCCAGACGGTGCCAAGTTGCACCAAGGTGCATCAGAGTAAGATCTCTATGAGCACATCGTTCCGTGACTACGATGAAATATCTGACTCACGGACTAACTCATAAAGAAGAGAGCCTTCAGCTCGCACCCTGGGAGGCGGAGAGCCCAAGCTGCAGGGCACTGGCTCCCGCGACAGCATTGGGGCACTGGCTCCCGCGGCAAGGATGCATCGCACCATTGCAGAGGCAACAGGATGGGAGCGACTGCACGCAGGACCATATGGTGAGGCTTTTTGAGTCTTGGAAGAACCAACCAGGGTCTGATGGTGCTACATCAGCTTCCTCTGAGAGGGCTGCCCCCAGTGCCCTTCGACCGCGCCCCACATTCCGTTTATTTTTTGCTTCCCCGCCTCTGCAGCCTAGGGTAGCCTCTAACTCACACCCTTCCTTTTTGTGGCCTCCTGAGAGCAGGGTTTATTCTGGCTACTGCCTAGCTTAACGGCCCCACTATTTACTTTTTTGGGAAAGACATCGAGACGTATATCCCAGGTTGGCCTCAAACATTCTGTGTAGCACAGGATGACCCAGAATTTCTGACTCTCCTGCTTCTATCTCACCAAGGCTGGGGCTATAGGCTTGAGCTGTGTCAACCCCATCTTAACACTGCCACGTGGGCACCAAGCTTTCTTCTCTCCTCCTCTCTTCTCCCCCTCCTCTTCTTTTTGGTTTGGGCACCAACTTTTCAACACACAAACTGGGAAATAATACCCAAACCAAGCACAAACCATTCTGAAAAACAGTTAAGACCTCGGTGCGGTCCAAAGAACAACATGCCTCTGGTGTGAGCCGGTCCCTGTCGCTGTTGTTTTGATCTGTGGCGGGGACCTAAGTGCCTCTGTCGTCTGTGAAACACAGTGGGAGGTAAGCTTGTGTGAGGTGGATGTGTGCCTTATGGTGGCCTTACGGTCCCCAGCCTTTGTGCTAATAAAGCTGTGACCCTCAGCTAGGGATGCTGCGTTGGGGAACAGGAGTGTGCAGGAGGATGTCCTGAAAACGGGTAGGTGGATTCGGGCTCTGTGGAGGTGCAGCTCTCTTTACAGGCTGAGGGGTGGCACAGGAAGAGGAAGGCCAACTCCAGAAGGTAGGTACGTGGGAGTCTATTAAGAGATGGGAGGGGCTGGGATTTAGCTCATGTAGAGCGCTTAAGAGATGGGAGAAGCGTGATGTGGGAATGGACACAGTTCAAACAGTGGTTGGAGTCAGGCAGTGGTGGCCACGCCTTTAGTCCCAGCACTGGGAGGCAGAGGCAGGTGGCTCTCTGAGCCAGACTGGTCTATAAAGTGAGTTCCGGGACAGCCAGGACTCTATAGAGAAACCCTGTTTCAAAAACACTCAAAAACCAAAAAACCCTAATAACATCAATTTAAAAAGTGGTAGCATTGTCCTTTAACCTTGCTGCTTTACCGTCTGGAAAGTCTATTGCCATCAGCAGATTAATTAGTTAATTTAATTAATTTTATGTATGAGTGCTGTGCTGCCTGCATGCCAGAAAGAGGGTATCAGATCCCTTCATAGATTAGATGGTTGTGAGCCACTGTGGTTGCTAAGAACTGAACCCAGGACCTCCGGAAGAGCGGCCAGTGGAGGAAATGGCCCACACAGAGTTGAAAGGTCATCCCTAAGAGTAGGGAGCAGAGACGCCACCCACTGGAGCGCACTGCAGACTCGGTACCTACCTGCAGGGGGAGCTGTCGCCTTTTCTCCCCCCGACACTGTCACAGTCCAGGTGACAGCTCTAACTCTTTTTTTTTTTTTTTTAAAGATTTATTTATTTATTATGTGAGTACACTGTAGCTGTCTTCAGACACACCATAAGAGGGCATCGGATCCCATTACAGATGGTGGTGAGCCACCATGTGGTTTCTGGGATTTGAACTCAGGACTCCTGGAAGAGCAGCGAGTGCCCTTAACCTCTGAGCCATCTCTCCAGCCCAGCTCTAACTCTGAACCACCATAGTGACACGCCGGACCCGCTCTCTGGTCAGTAAGCTCCCATGGGTCATGAGGAAAGGAAAGGGTCTTACTGTGCCTGTGCCTGTGCCTGGCACAGGAGTGATGCTTAGTAAATCCCTTCCCTGGGGAGAGGTGGGACAACTGCAGGGAGAGCACAGGGGCTGGCTGCAGAGGCCCGTCCCTTGTCCCTCTCCCTTGCTGGCGGTCCTCCCACTCCCCACCCCGTGGAGGAAGGAGCCACACTCATCACTGCGGGGGAGGTGCCATGGAGAAGGCACACACAGCAGGTGGCACGGAGAACCGTTTGAGGGACCTTTTGCTCACATCCTGTTTGGATCTGTGATGGGTTTGTGTGTGATGAACAAGGAGAGTGTAACTTAGAACTGCATGGAGGGAGGGAAGGAGGGCTCCAGGTAGCTGAGGCACCAAGAGGGGGGAGGGGGGAGGGGAGAAAAGAGGGGGGAGGAGGGGGAGGAGAAAAGGGAGGGGGGAGGGGGGGAGAGGGAGGAGTTGGGGGGGAGGGAGGAGGGGGGGGAGGAGGATGAGGAGGAGGAGGAAGAGGTTGTATCCATGCAAGTCTTCATCATGGTTGAAAACATGACAGCAGATAGGGAGGTATGAGCTGGGGCAATAGCTAAGAGCTAACACCCTGGTTTGAGGGGAGAGAGAGAGAGAGAGAGAGAGAGAGAGAGAGAGAGAGACAGAGACAGAGACAGAGACAGAGACAGAGACCAGTGAGACATGGGTCCACTCTCAGTGACACTTCCTCCAATAAGGCCACACCATTTGTCTTAGTCAGGGTTTCTTTTGTCCCTGTCAGATACCATGATCAAAGGCAACTTGGCGGAAAGGGTTTATCTGCCCTACACTTCCATCACTGCCGGAACGCAAGCAAGGCTGAAACCTGGAGGCAGGAGCTGATGCAGAGGCCGTGGAGGGGTGCTGCTTACTGGCTTGCTCCTCATGGCTTGCTCAGCTTGTTCTCTTATAGAACCCAGGACCGCCAGCCCAGGGACGGCACCCCCTCCCCCACCGTGAGCCGGGCTCGCCTCCAATCACTAATCGAGTGGATGCTTACAGCCAGATCTCATGGGGACGTTTTCTCTACTGAGGCTCTTTCATTTCTGACGAGTCTAACTTGTGTCAAGTTGACACACTGAACCAGCCAGGACACCACCTAATCCTTTCTAAACAGTCCACTAACAGGGAACCAAAAACTCAAATATATAAACCTGTGAGGCCATTCTCATTAAAACCCACAACATTCCTTGGCCCCTATGGGCTTATAGCTACATCACAATGTAAAAAATACACTCAGTCCAACTTCAAAAGTCCACGTAGTCTATCATAGCCTCAGCACTGCTGAAATGCCCCAAGTCCCTTCTGAGCCTCAAGGCAGTCTCTTTAATTGTGTGCTGACCAGCCTTGGCTTGGAGAGCAGTTCCTGTGAGGAGGGATGTTGGGAATGGAGAAAAGAAATGACTCCAAGTCAAATTGTGGGTCCAAGCTGGCGGCCTAGGTTCTGCGCAGATGGCTTTCCAGACTGCGTTCCTGTTCTCATTCATATTCTCCTCTCTCTCTCTCTCTCTCTCTCTCTCTCTCTCTCTCTCTCTCTCTCTCTCTGCTCTAGACAGCATTTTTCTTTTTCTATTTAAAAAACTCTCTGGTTGAGACAGCTCTCTCTGCTAGTAAAAAGTTTAAAAGCTGTCTGGGTAGCTTAAAGTTTTTTTTCTGACCAAAGTCAGAAAAGCTGCTATAAAAAAAACAATTATTGGATCTTCCAGCTAAGTCAGAAATCTCGTTAGGAAAATCCTAAAAGTCATTTAGTGATTTTCCGGTTTCCCTGATCTAAATCAGAAAGCCAATCCTAAAAGAACTATGCCAGCTCTCTAAGTAACTCTTAGGAATTGTAAGATCAGAAATCCTGTTAGAAAAAATTTTTAAAAGAGGTATGAAACATTTTAAGAGCTGTGCTATTTCTCCCCGAATTTTCTGACTAAGATTAGGAATCCTGTTGGGAGGAAATTCTTGAAGAGCTGTGTTTGTTCTCCAGAGATCTCAGCTCTCGCTAGAGAAAATTCTGAAGAACTGCTATGGCTTTCTGCTAGTTCAGCTCAGGCAGAGCACAAGCCCAGCTTCCTACTTACACATCGATTCAGTTATTCGTTCCGGGCTCTCTCTGATTATCCTACGAACCAGCATTCACATTTCTTTTTAAACACTGCAACAGAATTCAGAGATCTGCCTGCTTCCCCGTTAAGGGTGGGGCCCTGTCCTGAAATTATCATTTCTGCCACAAGTGGGCCTGGACCACCTGCAGTCCAAGGCTGACCTTGAACCCAGGAATCTGCCTGCATTTGTATCAGTCTGCTTTTGTATTTTTCTGACTGGCTGGCTCACAGTTTTAGCTTCCTCTGTTCCTCTAGATTCGAGAAGCCTCTCATAATTCATAGTGCATCCTTATATCTTGCATAGTTGAGAAATTATATATTTTTGAACCCATGTTTTTAGAATTCTTTTTTAAAATTATATTCATTTTTATTTCATGTGCACTGGTGTTTTGCCTGCATGTATGTCTGAGTGTGAGGGTATCAATCTTGGAGTTACCTACAGTTGCGAGCTGCCTTGTGGTTGCTGGGAATTGAACTCAGGACCTCTGGAAGAGCAGTCAGTGCTCTTAACCGCTGAGCCACCTCTCCAGCTCGGTCCCAGCTTTTACCATTTCTTGGAGTCATTAGCCACACCTTCTCCAGGTCTCATGCTGTCTCAGATTATCATGGAGTCATTAATGTTAACAGGGAGGACATTGCTCGGAGGAATGTGAAAATGTACCTTACTATACAAACAAGCCTCATGCCCACGGCAGCCAGCCACACTCCTGGAGGTCCACTTCTGCTGGTCCTATCCCTGGGGTAAAAACCATGTCAGCCTATCTCCACCAAGGCCATGCAGGCTGGACCTGGCAACTGTGACCCCTGTAAAGGCAAATATTAAGTTAGATACTTTGCTATACAACAGAACAGACTATACATTGCTTTTCAAAATGTCGGGAAGGGAGCATAGTTAGGCCAAAACTCAGCAGGGCAAACTCCAGCTTCTATAGCACTGACGTCCGGGGGCTCAGCTGACTGCAATGCACTTCTCTCCCTTGGGCTGACCCCACCTGTCTGAAGCTTTTCTTGGCACATAGCCCGCAGCTCTGGCATCTCTAACATCTTCCCATCTCTAACATCTTCCCATCTCCAAGAGAACCAGGCTTCGCCCTCACAACTGTGGTGGGCTGCTGAACTATACAGACCATCTCACGAAAGCATTCTTAAGAAAACTGCAAATGCCAACATTATCTTGGGTAAACTGTCATTGGCCATAAATTTCCATACAATGCGTCCCTGACCTCAAGATTAAGAACAGCCCGACCCTCCGCTGCTCTCTTTCTGCTTCTGTAAACAGCGCTTGCTTGCTTCCTGCGGATGTCCACAGCCATGAATATGTGACACAACTGCGGTCACATAATTTGGAGGTCGGGGCTGCTCCCCGTTGCCCTGACTGAGACAGCCCTGCTGGTGGTGGAGAATGAAGGCTCTGCGTTACCTGACTAAGGCTTGTCTCCTGTGCCCTCTCCAGGTATCCCATAACATCTGGAGGTCCCTCTGAGACCCCAGAGGTGGAGCTCCTCCTAGGCCAGGGTAAGGGTTGTTGGCCCTAGGGGAGGCCACTGTGAGGACATTCCTCACCCCAGGAATCGACTATCCCTCACCAACCTGTCCCTAAAACTTTTTGAAGGATCTACCTGTGTACCTGTATCTGAGACCTCTGGAGGTAAGAAAAACCTGTGCTTCTGGTTTCTGGCCAGTCTGGGCTGCCAATCGGGGGAAACTCATGAAAAAACACGAGTTTTTTTTTATGCTGGACACACCCTGAGGATGTGATTTGTCTTTCGGACACTGATTTGTGTTGTGTCTATTGGTTTCACTTTTCTCTAGGCCCTTACCTGTGTTTCTGTGACCCCCATTAATCTTTTCCAGTTATGGCAGACATGGGGAACTGAACCTCATCAATGCTTTCACACACACACACACACACACACACACACACACACACACACGCACACGTGCACACACACACACGCACAAAGACAGACAGACACACACACACAGCATGTTACAAAATTTTAAATCAGCCTTCGAAGCACGGGCACTCTAATTTGTAGTCCATGTCTCCAAGGGAACGCCATAGGCCAGCTTTCAGTGTGTGTTGGCCTCATACTTGTTTACTTAACGTCAACGTTGCTGCCAGGATTCAGTCCATTGTTCTTGATGCCTGGATCGGTTTTCCAATCCTGAGAACACATTCTTCCTGGCTGCTGGGGCATCACGACCGTTGCTAAGACTCCAGAAGGTCTTAGCACTGTGGGAGAACGAACCTCCCACACCCCCAGAAAAACCGTGACCCTAGTTCCTGCTGCCACCCTGACTCCTGAGCCTGCTGCTCCTGACTCTATCCTTAGTCTTCCCCACACCCCAGTGGAGCCTTCTCTGCCCCACCTCCTGCTCTCAGTTGTATACAAGGCTTCCTCCTTGCTGACCTGTCCTAACAGGACCCTTGTATAGCCTGACCTCCAGACCAGTTACCCTTTCAGGTCCTTGGTCACCTTCCCCAAAGAAAGCCCCAGGCAATGATGAATGATGACATTCTTCCTACAGCTCCATTTACGGTCTACCTGTTCCTGTTTCCACCAGCAGAAAAGTCAAACCTTCCTTCTCAAGACAAACATCAAGGTTTAACGTCTCTTCTCCAGAGTGATTTTTTTTACTCACTCACCAGCCTACCTGTGAGGCCTGCCAACAGCTCCCACAAACTCCCCTCACCTCAGAAGGGAGAGGGAAAGGGTGGGAATCAAGGAAGACTACAGTCTCTAAGGAACCCCCTAACGTCCTGGAACTATCTTTCCTTTTATCAGACTTCTGTGAGACCCCCACACTGAACCAGAAGAGGGAGCTCTTGATACCTCTCTCCTGGCTGAGGAACAGTCTCTGTTCTGCAGTGCTGTGTGGCAGGCTGCAGATTTGTCTAAGGCTGGAGAACCAGTGCAGGGATCAGTTGGAACTCCTGCTACATTTCCGGAAAGGCTGGTAGACACCTACCAGACCTATAACCCACTGAGCTGGAAGCCCCAGAGAACAGACAGGTGGTTAGCATAGCCTCTGTCACCAGTCAGCCCTGGATATTAGAATTTCTAGAAGCTAGAAGGCTTTGAGGGAAAGGTGTCAGAGTCCTCAGAAGTAGCTCAGAGTCTGTAATAACAGAGGTTTATCCAGGTGGTAGTGCACGCCGTTAAGCGCTCAGGAGGCAGAGGCAGCTGGATCTCTGAGTCCAAGGCCAGCCTGGTCTACCAAGAGTTTCATGATAGCCAAGGCTATACATAGAGACACCCTGTCTTGAGAAAACATACAAACACAAAATAATAATAGAGAAATAGAGAAAGCTTGGAATGGCAACTGTGCTAACACCCGGAGGAGCAGAAACGGAAGATCCACCAGAAGGTAATGGACGAAGCCTCCAGAGGTGACCAAGGTATGTACCGAGACCACTCAGACCCCCTCTAGCCCAAGATGGATGTGCACATTATAAAAAAAAGACACTGGAAAAATGATGTCCCAATTAGCAGGTTGCAATCCCTAAGGTAAAAGTCCTCCAATTAGAAACTCAAACTGCCTGACAGGACCAGGGCTGGATTCCATTAGGCCCAAGTCAACCCTGAAAGTGGTAGGCAGGCCAGTCAGTTTCCTGGTAGACACTGGGGCAACTTCTTCAGTTGCCCTGATAGACCCCTGGCAAAAAGATTAAAGTCCAAGATGCAATGGGGAAAGCCGGTGACTGCTCCTGGACAACTGATTGGGTTCTGGACTTAGGAAGGGGTACGGTCACCCACATGTTCCTGAGGAAGGGGCACAGTCACCCACATGTTCCTGATTATGCCAGCCTGCCTCTATCCCCTACTGAGCTGAGACCTAGAATACAAACTACAGGCCACCTTTAAGGAAGACAAGGCAGAATTCAACTATAAATTCCTCACTAGTGAATTGTCTAATTGTGAGAGAATACCAGTTACTGTCTGAGCCATCCCTGGTGTAGCTGGGATCCACCTCATACCTGGCTGAATTACAGACTGGAAACAAACCTGTGTCAGCATTAGCTGGGGGCATACTATAATGTCTAATTGTCCTTCTTTAATCCTCCCTCCCTCAAGACCCTGTGGCTTGGCCATTGCATCTTTGTTCTATAATCACCCTCGCTGGCCCTCACAGGACTATTCGAACTTCCTACTGGCTGGACCAGTGCAAATACCTATATGGACAGCTGTTATGCCTTCGTCACAGGCCATGTTCGTGGAAATATCTATAAAGAGAGACCAACCCCTCCCACCAGTATTACCAGACTGTCTCTGACCAACAGCTCCTGAACAACGACACAGATAATTATTATTTATTATTGCTCAGGCCCTAGCTTTGGCTATTTCCCAACTAAGCTTGTATAACCTAATTAACTACTTATTCTAATCTACGTCCTGCCATGAGGCCCGGTTACCTTTCCTTCAGCCTCTGCACCTGCCTCTTTCTCATTGTCTGGCTGGCAAATCTCCCACCTCTAGCTCTTTCCCTGAGTTCCTATCTCTCTCTGCCCAGAGGCTCTGCCTATCCTCTCTTGCCTTCCCACAGGCCATTCAGCAATCAGAAGGTGGAGGGAGAAGATGTTTACAAAACACTGAGACTGGTGATGCTTCAGAAAAATAATTCCAAAGGCTGGCTTTGTCTTAGTCAGAGTTTCTATTCCTGAACAAACATCATGACCAAGAAGCAAGTTGGGGAGGAAAGGGTTTATTCAGCTTACACTTTCACGTTGCTGTTCATCACCAAAGGAAGTCAGGACTGGTACTCAAGCAGGTCAGGAAGCAGGAGCTGATGCAGAGGCCATGGAGGGATGTTACTTACTGGCTTGCTTCCCCTGGCTTGCTCAGCTTGCTCTCTTATAGAACCCAGGTCCACCAGCCCAGTGACTGCACCACCTACAATGGGCTGGGCCCTCCCACCTTGATCACTCGTTGAGAAAATGACTTACAGCTGGATCTCATGGAGGCATTTCCTCAAAGGAGGCTCCTTTCTCTGTGATAATTCCAGCTTGTGTCGAGTTGACACACAACCAGCCAGTACAGGCTTGTACTCAAATTTCTTCTGGTACAGAAATCAGCATTTGAATAACACAAAGACAACTTTTACACAGTGAATCAGGGGGAAAATAAAAACATCCTAGAAATCCCAGAACTACTATTAGAGACACACACACACAAAGTGGCCATAATACACTATAAAGGACATTAAAAGGATGCTTCTTCTAAGGTTATAGGGAGCAGTTTTGCTGATTAGGCAGCCAAGGAGGCTTCCCCTAGAAGCAGGGCCTCTGCAAATACTTGTGCCCATGCCTCAGCCTGGTTTACCGCCTTGGCCTACGTACACGGAGGAGGAACAAGAGCTAGCTCCCTTGCACCAGGCCACTGAAGATGAGACCAGGCAAAAGCACCTACCAGATGGATCCTTTTTTCTTTCTCAAAACTTTGGGCATTAACCTGTCACCAACTCCACCACTAGAACCCACTTGGGAAGTAGAAAGCCATTAAGTTTTTCATGCCATGTTAGAGAAGAGGATGTGGGACATCATCAGGCGGTGTACAACTTGTAGCCAAACACCCACCGAGCCACCATCCGAGGCGCCCATAGGAGTCAGGAAGCAAGGTGAGATTCCTGGAGAACCTCGGGAGGTAGACTTCACTGAGGTAAAACCAGGCCAAAATGGGTTAAGGTACCTCCTGATATTTGTAGATCCCTTATCAGGTGGGTAGAGGCTTTTCGTAGCAGCTTGCAAAGGGTGCAGGTTACTGTAAAGAGGCCAGTACAGGAAGTAGTTCCCTGGTTTGTCATCCTATTGGCAACGAGGTCTAACAGTGTCCAGGCTTTCATAGCTCAAATCTCTCAATTACTGGCTAACACCTTAGGAGTAACTTGCCTACAGAGCTCTGGGCTTGGCACAGGTAGAAAGGATGACTCGCACCCTGAAGGAAATGCTAACAAAATTAGCAATAGAGACCAGCGAAGGTTTGGTGGGTCTTTTCCCCTTTGTCTTCTTATGGGCCCAGTGCACTTTTTCTCTCTGTGTTGCTCAGGCTGTCCTGGAACCAGCTCTATAGGCCAGGCTGGTATCGAACTCACAGAGCTCTGCCCACCTCTGCCTCCTGAGTGTTGGGATTAAAGGCATGTGCCACCACAACCTGGCTCGTCTTAATTTTTTTTCTGCCGTGTACTTCTTATAGAGGAGGATCTTCTCCATTTGAAATTGGTTTTGGCTGACCTCCTCTTCTTCTACCTAGAGTATAAAATGTACACTCAGCTGAAATTCCTAACCATTCACTTGTCCAGTCCCCCAAAAGGTTCTTCAACATGTCCCCCAAACTGTGAGACCCAGCCAAGAGACTCTGACCTGACTCCCCATCCTTACCAAGCCAATGATGCTTCTGATGTCTGGGTTGAGAGACGTCACCTAGGGTCTGGAGAGACAGTGATTAAGAGCACTGACTGCTCTTCCAGAGGTCCTGAGTTCAATTCCCAACAACAACATGGTGGCTCACAACCATCTGTAATGGGATCTGGTGCCCTCTTCTGGTGTGTCTGAAGAGGTTGACAGTGTATTTATATACATTAAATCAATAAATAAATCTTTAAAAAAAAGATATCATCTAAAGACACCTGAGCCTTGCTGGACCATATCCTGTGGTTCTTATCACATCAATTGCTAATAAGGTTGCTGGGATCACTCCCTGTATTCATCATACCCAGTTCTAGCAGGGAAGAGACACTCCTGACCATCTCTCATTCAGAGGACCCCTTGAAGGTTAAATTCACCTGGCAGGACTGCAGAGGTGCACCCAGGCCCACAACTTTCAGATAAAACATTCCCAGGTACTATCAAACTTGGTTCCTCTTTTCCTTTCTGCATTGACTACTGTCTTGGCTCGTTTTGTGTCAATTTGACACAACATAAAGTCATCTGAGAGGAGGGAACGCCTTAAAATGCCCCCATAAGATCAAGCTGTAGACAAGGCCCTGTAGGGCATTTTCCTAATTAGTTGATTGTATCTGATGCCTTCCCTGGGCTTGTGGTCTTGGGTTCTGTGCGAAAGCCAGTTGAACAAGCCAGTAAGCAGCTCCCCTTCATGGCCTCAGCATCAGCTCCTGCCTCCATGTTTTTGCTCTGAGCTTCTGTCCTGACTTCCTTTGGTGATAAATAGTGATATGTAAGTGTAAACCTTTCCTCCACAACTTGATTTTTGGTCATGGTGTATCACTGCAGTCTTAGAAACCCTAAGTTAGACACGTATCCCTAAGTCTATCAGAGTTGTAAGAGTCTTACAACTGGTGATGGACTTCTGATGACCAAGCACTAGATAACCCCACACCCCCTATGTTATAGCACATCTTAATGATATGCTAAGATACAAAGCTGCACCCAGAAAGGCTCGCACACCAAGGGACAAGTAAACTGTTCTCACAGCAAGGGCATTCTCAACGGGAGAGGCCACATTCCTTTGCCTGAAGGATGTTTCTTCACTTTTAAACAATACACTTACAATTACATTCCCATAGCCCTCTCCTCAAAACCTGAGGCTGTGGCCATCACGTTCTCTGCAATGGCTGTGTGCACCGATGCTCAGTTTACCTGGAGGGCCTGTAACACAGCTAAAGGTTTACACTATCCCTCCTTGGCTACTGCCTTATTAAATAAAAAAAACAAAACAAAAACAAAAAACAAAAAGACTGACAGGCTAATATTACCCAAATAAGGTGCACAGTGCACAGTGAATTTAAATAGGGATATTCAAAAAAAAAAAGAGAGAGAGAGAGAGAGAAAATTATGTAAGGAAGACTCCATCATGCCATAAACCCTGCTCAGACGCTCACAGTGCCTTTGCAAGGCCACACTTTTTAAATTATTTTTCTATTTTCTATTTTATTTTATGTGAATGAGGGTTTTTGCATGGGGGCCTGGAAGGTCAGAGGAAGGTGCCAGACCTCCTGGAACCAGAGTTACCAAGAGTTGTGGGCCACTTTGTAGGTGCCTGGGGAGGGAACAGTCGTCCTTTGCTAGGGCAGCAAGTGTTCTTAAACGGAGAGCCATCTCTCTATCGATTCTATGTTCCTTAAAAAATTAATTAAAAATGCTATTAGCTAGCCAGGCATAGTGGAGCACTCTTCAAGGTCGAGGCCAACCTGGTCCACAGGGATACACAGAAAATTCCTGTCATAAGCTCCCCTCCCCCATCAAAAAATTAAATTTTGGGGCTGGAGAGATGGCTCAGCTGTTAAGAGCACCAACTGCTCTTCCAGAGGTCCTGAGTTCAATTCCCAGCAACCACATGGTGGCTCACAACCATCTGTAATGGGATCTGATGCCCTCTTCTGGTGTGTCTGAAAACAGCCACAATGTACTCATATAAATAAAATAAATAAATTTTTTTAAAAATTAAATTTTTCTTGTGACTATTCATCGTGTATGGTACTGTTATATAAGGATTTCTTTCTTTCACTTTTCCCATTTTATTTAGTAAATACCAGGTGCCTACCATGTGCAAAATAACAGTGAAGGGGGCCAAGACTGCTGGACCATAAAAACTGATCTCACGAAATTATATTCAGGTAGGGAGATAGCTATTAATGAAAGTAACAGACAAGAATACTCAGGAAAAGTACAAGGGAATTCCAGTCAGGCCGAGTAGAGAACATAGTATTCAGGGATAGAGTCATTTAAATGAGTTTACCTGTACGCATGTGTGGGACCAGAGGACAATAGTAGGAAACAACTGAATAAACTATTATACCTCTCTAACTGAGCTACCTTGCAAGACCCCTTTTCTGTAAGCATCATTCGTTGTTTTGTTTTGAGACAGGGTCGCTCATTTACCTGGGACTTGCCAAGGAAGTTAAGACAGCTGGCCAGTGAGTCCTAGAGATCTGCCTGTCCCATAAGCCTGCGACACCACAGCTGGTTCCTCCGATGCCCCCATCTCTACACAGCTCTTCTCCAGTGCTTAGTGCCATCCTGGCAGTGCACCTTTTTTTTTTTTTTAAATCCATCCGGGTATCTTTTGGTTTAAGAGAGACATAAGTGGGAGGATCTGAGATGTGTGCGTGGCACAACCAAATGGTCACTTTACTTTCCACTATTTTCTTCTAGTTTACTGTTGTGCATATGCAATATCTTTTAACAACCACGATCAAAAGACAAAACGTCTTGGGAGGCGGATCTCTCTGTGTTCCAGGACAGCTAGGGATACACCGAGAGACTCTGTCTCGAAAAACCAAAATCCAAGAAAAAACAACCAATCAAGGAGCAATCGGATGGTGGTGGTCCAGGACAGACAGGACTGCACAGAGTAACCGTGTCTTCAAAAACTAAAAAACAAAAACAAAAACCAAAACCAAAACCCCAAACAAACCAAATTTCAAATCAACCAACTTTTCCCAACTTCAACCGACAAACCCACACTTATCAATTCCTTCATTCCACAAACATCTAATCTTTCTCCTGGAGCGAGAATTTTGCTATGGCCTTTTGCTTTAAGGGCAGGATGAGGACCTTGCAGTGAAAAGCAACTCTAGAACAAAAAGATATTTTACTTGTAGGTAAATTGGAGGCTTTACCTTGGTCCTCTTTTTCGAATAAACCAGACTACCAAGAAACAGGTGAGAAGACCATTAAAAAAATTGAAGTCTTCGAAAAAGACGCGAATTTAAGGAGAAATCATCCCTATTCCAAAAGGTAAAGGTGGACGCGCGCTGCATGCCGGGATTTGTAGTCCGGGGCGGGCGAGAGGCGCCTGCGCGGAGCGACAAGGCGCTTTTATCGGCGCATGCGCGCGGCGACGGCGCCAGGCTCAGAGTCTCCAGCTTCCGGCGCGCGGTCCTTGCGGAGAGGGCCATGGCGGTTCCCGCCGCTGTCCTGGGGCCCTCTGCCCTCAGCCAGAGCGGCCCCGGGTCGATGGCGCCCTGGTGCTCCGTGAGCAGTGGCCCGTCTCGTTATGTGCTCGGGATGCAGGAGTTGTTCCGAGGCCACAGCAAGACTCGTGAGTTCCCGGCGCACAGTGCCAAGGTGCACTCGGTGGCCTGGAGCTGCGACGGTCGTCGCTTGGCCTCGGGATCTTTCGACAAGACTGCCAGCGTGTTCTTGCTGGAGAAGGACCGGCTGGTGAGCTTGTAGGGCACGGGCATGGCCGGGAAGGGGGCTGTGTGTGGAGGGAGAGGGCCTATCGTTGGCGGTAAGGAGGAAAGGGTTTGAGGGGCTGGAAGAGTTGGAGTGACGAATGGGCTGAGGCTGCCTGGCGGAGAGCAGAGAACGAACTTAGTGGCAAGTAAAGAGGTGTGGCGACGTGGCTGCGGGCCAGGGAACGTTGAAGTTTTGTGGCCGAGAGTAATGAGGGTCTACAAGAGCCCAGGATAGGAATACTCGGTGAGGAATGGCTAGGGACTGATGAGGTGGTAGAGTCCCTAGGGAGGAGACGAGGGTTTTATTTGAAAATGATAGTGCATCCTTTGGGAGTGGGCAGATGGGTTGGGGTGGTTATGTGGTAAAAGAAGAAAGGAGCCCAGGAAGGGCAGATGTCGAAGCTCAGAGAGGTTCGTGTGAGTTGAAGTTTTGGGAAAAGAGCTGGATTTCTTTTTTGCATATCCAGATCTTTGCTGGTTTCAAGGAACCACTGCTCGGATAAAAGTGGCATCTGAATTCTGTTCTTTTAAGGTCAAGGAAAACAACTACCGTGGACATGGGGATAGCGTGGACCAGCTCTGCTGGCATCCAAGCAACCCTGACCTTTTTGTCACCGCATCTGGAGATAAAACCATTCGCATCTGGGATGTGAGGACTACAAAATGCATCGCCACTGTGAACACGAAAGGTAACTTCAGAGAGAGGGGTCTTCAGCAGCCATGTACTGTGTTCTTTGTAGCTAGTGCAGTTTATCAGGATGTATATATCTGCCTGGAGAAGACCAGAACAGAATTTGAGCGCTTTCCTGACAGGCCATAGATACATAGATGAGCAGTGGAAGCCATCCCAGGAGTAGTGTGTGCAGAGGCATGGAGAATTGGGAGATCCTGGCAGGTTACAATGGCTGAGAAATAGCAGGGTACAATGGGTGATCCGGAAAATTGTGCATTATATTTAAAGGCAGTGTTCAAAGCGGTGTAGTAATTTAAGTATGCTTGGCCCAGGGAGTGGCATCATTAGAAAATGTGACCTTGTTAGAGGAAGTGTGTCTGTAGGGGGCTTTGAGACCCTCATCCTAGCTGCCTGGAAGCCAGTATTCTCCTGTTCGCCTTTGGATTAAGATATAGAACTCTCAACTTGTCCAGCCCCACATCTGCCTGGATGCTCCTGCCTTGATGTTAATGGACTAAACCTCTGAACCTGTAAGCCAGCCCCAGTTAAATGCTGTCCTTTATAAGAGTTGCCTTGGTTGTGGTGTCTGCTCACAGCAGTAAAACCTACTAAGACAGGCAGTTTTGTTGATTTTTAGATTTTTTTTTTTTAATTTTCGTGTGCGTTGGTGTGCGTGTATGTGTGTGCATGTACGTGTACATGTATTATGTGTGTATAGGCGCCAGAAGAAGGTGTCTTATACTCTATAGATGAACTTATAGATGATTCTGAATTGTGGGTGCTAGGAATTGAACTTGGGTCTCTTGGGGAAAAATCCAAGTGCTCTTTAGCCCCACAGCAAAAAAAAAAAGAAAAAAAAGAAAAAAAAAGGTTTTGAGGGGGATACAAGGTTTCTTTGCGTAGCCCTGGCTATCCTAGAACTTACTCTGTAGACCAGGCTAGACTCGTGAACTCCGAGATCCACCTGCCTCTGCCTCCCAAGTGCTGGGTTTGAAGGCGTGTATCACCATCAAGCTCCCACAACAGAATTCTTGATACACTCTCTGATAGATTCTAAACTGCACTAGAGAGAGTGAAATGTTTAAAAAAAAATTAACATTTCGATTTAATGATGTTGAAAAGTTTAACTTCTGTGTTCAGCGTGGACATTCCTGACTTTGATGGTGGGACCAGTGCCAGGGTGTAGAATGGGGTGGTGTTTTTGACAAACGTTCAGACTCACAGTGGCCTCCTCTGTCAGCGGGAGCTTCCTTCCATTGACTTGGTGATGACTTAGTGCTGACGGTCGCTCTGGTCTTCTTTCCAGGCAGAATAAGCTGTGGAGGCGGACGGGCAAAGGTGAGCTTGCTGACGGATTATATCTGGGTTCCTAGGGGAGAACATTAACATCTGCTGGAGTCCCGACGGGCAGACCATTGCAGTGGGCAACAAGGACGATGTCGTGACCTTTATTGACGCCAAGACGCACCGTTCCAAAGCGGAGGAGCAGTTCAAGTTTGAGGTCAATGAGATCTCGTGGAACAACGACAACAACATGTTCTTCCTGACCAACGGCAACGGCTGTATCAACATCCTCAGGTGAGGCTCTGGTCTGGGGGATTGTCAGACCGCTGCCCTGGCTGCCCTGTCAATGGCAGAGATGAGTTAGCTGTGAACCTAGCCCAAAAGACTTGAGAGGATAGAATATTAAAAAAAAATTTACCTTCTTTTAGGCATTCTGGATTTTGTGAGTTCATACTGATACTGATTACATTTTCCTGTTGATCGAGAGGGAACTAAAGCATGTGAAGGTTCAGTTATCAGACAGACCGCCCAGGGGCTTGATGCACCTGAAACTGTGGCTAAGTCACTCTTGTAAAGTTTCAGCTTAAATACCATTTTCCCTCTAGCAAAGTCACTTCATCCTATCCTCGCTAAGATTAGAGCATTTTAGTGTGTCTTATGCCCTTCTTCTTTCTCTCTTTCTCTCTTTCTCTCTGTCTCTCTCTCTCTCTCTCTCTTTCTCTCTTTCTCTCTTTCTCTCTTTCTCTCTTTCTTGTTTGTGTATGTTCTTTGGTGTTTTGCCTGCATGTATGTCTGTTTGAGGGTGTTGAATCCTCTGGAACTAGAATTATAGACAGTTGGGAGCTGCCATGTGGTTGCTGGGAATTGAACCTGGGTCCTCTGGAAAAGCAGCCAAGTGCTCTTAACCGCTGAGCCATCTCTCCAGCCCCAGGAAGCATTTCTTAATTCTGTATGATAATGTATACTTTATCTCTATTTCTCATTGCACTAGCAGTTTCATAGTGGAGAGGACTGTGTTTATGTTTTCCATTGAATTGCTAACGCAATTATTAAGACCTAGGTAGGTCTTAATAGTAGGATCTCAGTAAGTATTTATTGTATAAGTAAAAGAAAATGTGAAATAAAGATTCAGGGCCCTGAGGCCGTGCTATTGCAGTGCCAGGGAGGAATGCGAGACAGATGGCCGTAGTTTCTTTGGTTGAGAGGATGAAGTTTGCTGTGAGTCCTGTAGCTTTTAACTTTTCAAAGCCTACTTTTAATGATGGTTCTTAAATGCTTTTAACCCTCCCTTTTAGCTCACTACCCACCAGAGGTAGTGGAAAAGATATGGGGGAAGCGGACCTTTTTAGAAGTTATTCTTTGGAGCAAATCCCATCCGAGTTGTCAGGAGGTCAGCAGTTCAGTTCACGGGTCAACAGCGGCAGCTCGATCCACTAGGAAATACTTCATGAATACATCAGTGGTCCAGTTCGGTACAGTCAGGACAGGAGCATGAATCAGCAGCGGTGGCACGGCATAGCAGACACAGCCAGGCCACCTGAATTGGCATGAGTCAGCAGGAGGAACCAGGACAAGTAGGGATGCCAGGAGTTCTTTTTCAACGAAACGGAGGTTGGCAAAGACATGAGAATTGTACAGCTAGCTCTGCAAGCCCCTCTCTTCCCTATTCCTGCTCTTTTCAAATATCAAGTGTGCTCCATGGGTCTTTTCTCATCCCGTGTTGCCTCAGCACATGAGTCTGTCTTAGCAAACCTCTGTGTGAGTCTCTATCAACTGACATCCTCTGCCAAAGGGCCGGAGGCCTTGGAAGCGGCAGCATACCACCAGAAGTTTTTTGGTGTGCTTCTCTATGGACCTCAACCAATACAGCGCGTCCTTTCTCATGTCTGCTTCAGCAAAATGTTCCTTCATGAGTCCGCCTCAGCACAGATGGATTCATCTGTGTCTGCTTCAGGAAAAAACTCCGTCATGTGTTTGCCCCAGCAAAACACCATCTGACACAACTGACTTTCCAAAGAACCCTTAAGTTTCCACTTCAGAACCCCAAGTTAAACGAAACAAGACAAAAATCACATTGGCAGGGCTATTGAAGGAGTTATATATTCATAGACCTGGGTACTGTACTGGGCTTTACTGTTTGTGTATTGGATAGTATAGCTAGGTATCACAGTCCTGTGTTTGCTTCTTCTATGCCTTAGGCGTGACACTCTTACTTTCTTTTCCTCCAGAGTGATGCTCTCAGGAAGCCTAGAGATGGTCTAATTTTCTGTGAGGTCCAGTAGCCTCACTGGTTCATCTAGGTGTTGGTGGTCTCGGTCCTGTGCTCTTGTACTTGGGCAAACCTTTTGTTTCTTCCTTTAGGGATGTTTTTGTTAGTGTTTTCCCCTTGGTGCCTTAGTGCCCCGGCCCTCTTCTGCACACTGATGGCTGTCTTGTCTCTCAGCTACCCAGAACTGAAGCCTGTGCAGTCCATCAATGCCCACCCTTCTAACTGCATCTGTATCAAGTTTGACCCCATGGGGAAATACTTTGCCACAGGAAGTGCGGATGCCTTGGTCAGCCTCTGGGACGTTGACGAGCTAGTGTGCGTGCGGTGCTTTTCCAGGTATGTAGCTAACAGGCTTTTCTTGTGGGAAATCAACCTTTCCTCCCCCTTTGGGGGTAACTAACTGATGTTTCTCTCCATCCTGTCATAGACTAGATTGGCCTGTGAGGACCCTCAGCTTTAGCCATGATGGGAAAATGCTGGCGTCGGCTTCGGAGGACCATTTCATTGACATAGCTGAAGTAGAGACAGGTATCTTAATTGGACTCCTTCGTGCTGATGCTTGGCCTCAGGCCTTCTCTGGGCACGTTTTAGCTGTGTGCACTGCTACGTCACCAGTGGTGTCAGATGGGTTTGTTTTGTTGAGATATTTGTTGATAGGACTGTCAGCTTCGTGTAATGGTGGGGCAGAAGGGCAGGAACAGAGTGCCAGGTCTGAAGAGAAGCACTGTAGGAAAACACTGCGTTTGCATTATTTCTTCTGTTATCTAAAAATACATTTTAAAAAAAAGGTGGGGATTTTTGTTTGTTTTGTTTTTTTGAGAAGGGTCTCACTTTGTAGCCCTGACTGGCCTGGAACTCCTGATGTAGATGAGACTGTCTTTGAATTTACAGAGCATCTGCTCCTGCTTTCTGAGCGGGGGTTAGAGCAGGACGTCATTTATGGGTTCTCCTCCCAAAGCCACTGCCTCCTTCCTGACACCTGTCGGGTTTCTGTGTCCTGGGTTTTGCTGCTTTTTTGAAGTTGTTTATAAATACATGATTTTATGTATCTGTAAAATTAGGACCCCCACATGAGAGCACACATGGAATATTTGTCTTTCTGGTGAATTTTGTGTGATTATCTCCGAGTTCTGATAGCCTTTGTCTTGTGTCTCCGTAGCTGTGGTAAATGCCCTATGACAGCAGCTTCACGGGGGAGGGGCTTCTTCGGCTCACACTTAGGTTACAGCTCATGTCGTGCTGGACAGAGCATGAGCAGAGAGCCATGAATAAGTGTTTGTGCTCAGCTGCCCTTCTCCTTTCAGTCCAGGGACCCCTGAGACCCATGCTCCGAGGGTCTTCCCACCTCAAGGAGCCGATCTAGACAGCATGGCCGATCTAGACAGAGGCTCACCGGAATGCCCTTAGCAGACTGTGACCAACGCAGGCTTGGTTGAACACCTGCAGCATGCAGAATACGTCTCGAGGGCTGGTTATTGATCTTGGGCGAGCATTGCCAGCCATTCAGCAGTGTGGGGCCCTTAGGGAGCGGAGGCTTCTTAACTCCCTCCACTTCCGACCCACGGGGCTCAGGCACAGCTGTCTGAGGAGTTTCATCCGGCCGTGGCTGTGTCACGGAGCTGGTGTGACCACCGTACCTTGACAGCCAGTGTGGGGGCTGGGTCAGGTCAGGTTTGCTTGGCGAGTGAACTCCTTTGCCAGCCTTGCCTCTTTCTGTCCATTCTTTAGAGGTAGAACTTTTCGTATGTTTCTTTTCAATCTTTCTGTCTATGCATTTTTTTATTGGAGTAAATAACATTAGGTATAATTCCTGAATATTTTTGGTAGTTAAGTCTGAAAGAAGGTAAGAGTGAATTTTGATTTTATTTCTGATTCTGATAGACTAGAACTCCATTTTAACAGTTATTTCAGTTTTCAGACACACCACACAGTCTGCAGTGGTCGGTCTGAACTGGTTGCCTGGGACGGTGGTATCTGCCTCACACAGTCAGCGCTGTACGTCATTTAGGGATTAGCTTTGCAGTCAGTTATCAGGGTTCTTATCCTAGTTAGTGTTGCTAGTGCTGTGAGAACAACACGACCGAAGCGACCTGGGGAAGAGAGGCTCACACTTACTACGCTTCATCGTCAGAGGAAGTCAGGACAGGAACTCAGACAGGGCGGGAGCCTGGAGTCAGGGGCTGATGCAGAGGCCGTGGAGGGTGCTGCTTACTGGCTTGCTCCCCATGGCTTGCTCAGCCTGCTTTCTTACACCCGGGACCACCAGCCCAGGGATGGCACCACACATAGTGGGTTGTGCCCTCCCCATCAATCACCAATTATGAAAATGCCCTACAGGCTTGCCCACAGTGCACTCTGTGGAGGCATTTTCTCAGGTGACGCTCCCTCCATGCCAGTGACTAGCTGTTACGCTGACACAGCCTGCTGGCCACAGCACTCAGCCTGTAAAGCCGTGTGCTTACCTGGGGAACATCTCAGGGGTTTTCGTGGTTGCTTTGGTTTTCTTTAGTTGTGTAAATTTTTATCTTAACCAAATCCATAGCAAAAGATACAAATTAAACACCTAAAGAAAAGTGAGAGTCCTGTGGTAGTGACACCAGAAAGCACGGGTGTGTCCGTGGCCTAGCAGTAATTCAGACAAGCTGGAGATGGCTGTCCCCGACAGGATTACTGTAAACACTTCACATATATAACAGAAATGTGTACTTATGTGTGTACATGGATGTGTTCTAGTAGTGCAGGGTATAATTTGTAGACCGTATAGTTGACCTCTGAGATGTCTACCAACCGTTCTCACACCCAGCATCTTTATAGTGGTGCCACACTGTAAGTCTTCTGTAAAAATTGTAAAGAGCGGTTTGTGGCTGTTTTGCCTGCATGTGTGTCTGTGCCGTACAGTGCCTCTTGCTCATAGAGGCCAGAAGAGGGAGCTGGGTCCCTAGGTGCTGGGTCCCATTGGGTTGGAGCTAAACAGATGGCTGTGAGCTGCCATGTAGGTGCTGGGATTTGAATCTGGGTCCTTTAGAAGAACAGCCAGGGCTCTTAGCTGCTGATCCAACTCTCCGCTCCCACATTGTAAGCCTTAACTCAAAGGGAGAAAACGTGGAGCAGACCTGAAAGAAACCATGTCTGATTTCAACAACTTAGAAGGAAACGTCTGGGGAGAAGTTATTTGCAAGGCTTTGTGGTGTATGAGGTGTGTGGCTCTGAGACAAACTGCCTTCATTCTCCTTAGGTGTCACTTTGTTAAGGCGCCACAGCCTCTCCCAGGCCTGCCACTGGCATGCGGTAAGGACAGGCCATCTGTAGGGTGCTCAGCGAACCATAGCTGGTAATTGTTTTCCTGGGAGTATAGATTAGAGGCCTAGACTCAAGTTAACCTTCCTGTCACCTGCTCGTGTGTGACATCTCTAAATGCCAAGTACTTACTAATGTTCTGTCTGTCGCTTCTGTAGGAGACAAGCTGTGGGAGGTGCAGTGTGAGTCCCCGACTTTCACCGTGGCTTGGCACCCCAAGAGGCCTCTGCTGGCTTTTGCCTGCGACGACAAAGATGGCAAGTACGACAGCAGCCGGGAGGCCGGGACCGTGAAGCTCTTTGGGCTTCCCAATGACTCCTGAGAGGACACAGCCACGAGGAAGAGGATGCCGGGCGGACTGTTCGGGCTTCCTAATGACTGGACCTGACGGGGAGAGGGGGCTGGGCGCAAACCTTCCTTTTGTATAGTTCCGTGTGGTCTTTGGGCTTTGGGCATCCTAAATGTTTGTAAATGGCACACATTACAAAGACCCTTTGGTCAGGCTGTGGTACCGCAGGATTGAACCAGCCTTGCACGTGGTGAGCAAGTGGCCCACTCAGCCCCAGCCCCGCCCCACTGCCTGGGTTTTTTTTTTTGTTTTTTGTTTTTTTTGGTGTATTTTGTGTTAGGCAGTTAGCTAATAAGGACTCTGCAAGTATGGGTCATAATCTGTTGTTGAGGTTTCTCTAAAGGAAGAGAACTGGTAGAATGTCTGTCTGTCTCTCTCTTGTCTCTGTGTGTCCATACATGGGATTTTCTCAGAGTGGCTGACAGGCCGTGGTCTGGGTTGTCATTCCAATGATGCTGCGGTCTCCTGACGGAAAGGCCAAGGATCAGTAGCCGTTGAGACTCATCTGATGCGGAGTCCTGGGGAATCCTAGAGAGCTGCTGATCGTCGGTCAGTGTTGGAATCCTGAAGAAGCGGGCTCTGTGGTTACCAGGGAAGGACTCCCTGAGCAGCAGGGTGGATGGACCAGGCAGTGAGAGTGAGGGCAAACAGGCGGAAAGCCAAAGCCTTTTCTGTGACTTTTTATACACTGCCACCAGCATGTGTCCCAGGTTTCCGGTGGCTCTTCCTACCTCAGATGATCAAGATTTCTCTCAGGTGTGCCCTGCTGGTTGGGTTTCAGTGATTTCCAGACGCTGCAGTCAAGTTGACAGCCAAGATTGCCCACCACATGCCCAGCGTGGCATGCCCTTTGGGAGTGCCCTGTGTTCTGGGTTTTAATATGGCAGTTTGTTGCTTAGGCAGTACCTACTTAGAGGGAGGGCAGCACAGGGATGGGATTTTTAAAAACAGCTTTGAGAACTGAGCATTCATTAAAGCCGGCTTTCGTTATGAGGTGTCTAAAGTTACTGTTTTTATTCCTGGAAGATACTGCAGGTTTAAATTCTGTTTTGGTTTTAAATCTGAGAGTTTATGATCCCATCTAACACTAACCAAGACCCTGAACTGCAGTGCTGGGCTGCTGTGGTATTGCAAAGTCATCTGTGTACACAAGCGGGTGTACATCTGGCCTCCTCCTACCTGGTTTTATATAGAGCAAACTAAGGGAAAACAGAAACACTGTAAAACAGAAATAAATACAAAATCAGACAGATAAATGAATAGGAAGTCAGGGCTGAGGAAGTGGAGGAGGAGTGTGTGAGGAGTGAGGCCATCATGGATGATCTGACTAACACGAGCGAGCTTCCACAGCAAACTGAAGATGGAGGGAAGTCAGTTTGCCAACTGTCTGACACAGCTCTCAGCGTGTTACACAGCCTGGGACTTGTTAATGTAGCCCAAGTTGACCTGTGCTCACTGTCTTCCTGCCTCCTCTCTGAATGCTTCCATTATAGGCCACCATTGTTGTTGGAATCTTTCTGGAATAAGCACTCTGACACCAGAGAGGGGTCACGGTGGACAGACCAGGGCGGCTGAAAGGCCTCAGGCCCACGCCTGTCCTGTCTGCATTCTCTATAATTTTGAAACCACATGGTGGCTTGAAGAAGCAATCAAGATTTCACAGAAGCATACCCGCAGGTTGTTAAGGGCAACGGCGAGGATTGAGCTCTTTCTGCAGGTCATTCTGTTCCAGGCATCAATGAAGTCATGCTTGGCAAATAGGACCAGCAGTGCTTCAAGCACATCACTAAGCAAGCCAATAAACGAGCATCGAATAAGTGGCCTGTTCTACCAAGCCTTGCTGCCTAAGGGAGCCGCTCGGCAGGGGCTGGTGAGACGGCTCAGTGGGTAGAGACATCTGAATCCAACCCTGACAACTGTGTTCAGTTCCCAGGGTCCATGTGGTGGAAGGAGTGCACCAGCTCTACAGTGCTGTCCTCTGGCCTTCCCATGCCATTCCCATGAAGAAATCAGACGTTGCCAAACACCACCTTGTTGGATGTATTAGGAGCGCGTAGTGGGTCTTTAAAAGTTTGAAAAAAATTTTTGCTGCTTCGAGTCAGGGTCTTGCAGTGTGGAGGGTATTTTTGGTTTTACGATTTTGGGGATTATGGGTAACACTGTTAGTTGTGTGATCATGTTCAGATCCAGGTTTGCTGGGAGGGCGGAGATGAGCCTTAACCTTGTGTGTCTCTCCGGGTTGCCTTTCCAAGGAAGAAGTCCATGGGCCCCTGGTGAGTGAGGTGATCTGTTGATCTCAGTCTTGGGCTCAGGAGTCTTTCTCCTGGCTCTCTAACACCCGTCATCATTGTAGACTTTCCTTGTAGTCCAATGGTGTTCATGTCACAGCCCTGTTCTTGGATACACTGTTTCTGTTTTTTTAATCTATCTGTTCCCCTTAGTGTGGGAGGATTGGTTTCAAACTCAGTTGGATTCCGTTCTCATCTGTGTGGAATTTCTCCCCTTCGGTTCCCTCAGCTTCGGAAAAGAGGTGCACACTTCTGATCTAGAAATCTGCTGTCACCTGGTGGAGGTCTACAGCTGTACATGAGTCCCCTGGGGAAGGGCTCCCCCTAGTGGCAGTCTTTGCACAGTGTTTTAGAAAAGGAGGGGAGGGGGAGGAGTGGGAGGAGAAAGAGGAGGGAGGGGAGGAGGGCAAGGAGGGGGAAGAGGAGTAAAGGAGGGGAAAGGGGAGAGGGATGAGGGGGAAGAGGAGGATGAGGATGTTTCTGTGCAGGTCTTGAGTACTGTGTGTTCCGTGTGCAGCAGAGGCCACGCGAGGGAGAAAGCAGCAGCTGGCAGCACAGCAAGGTCCTTGGGTGGAGAAGATGGTCAGTGGAGCGTGAGGACTGAGGACAGGAGACTCAATACCTATGTGGGGGTGAGCACACAAGGTAGACCGACAGGTGGGTCGGAGGAGATGGAGGACTTAGGATTGAATTCCCTCTCTGGAAGAATCTGGGTAAGCTTCTGCACCCTTATGATTTTTCTTTCTTTTAAACATTTTCTTGAATTTTGTTTTCTGGCTGGGGATCAAACCCAGAGCCTCTCACACACTGGGCAACTGCTCTTCCACTCAGCCGAGTGGTTCTCTTTAAAATGTGCGTAACAACAGAGTGGCTTAGGGTCGAGCTTGCTGGCAGGTGCCTGGCACATGACTCCTGTTTTAAAAGCTCTCTTTGCCGTGCGGGTGGTGTGCTGACCGCTGTGTGCACTCTGCTGTAGGAAGGGCTTTCGCCGTGCTCTGGGCCTGTCACCTTCTGACCAAAGGGGAGGTGCAAAGTGGTCTAGGTAGGCTTTCATAAAGGTGGGATGGTCGGGATTTGCAAATGGACGTTTAATGCTTCTCAGTATCTCCTCACACAGCCTTAGGTCTGTATTCGTTACCTTTCAAAGCTCTGATAAAATACCATCACCAGGGGTTGGGGATTTAGCTCAGTGGTAGAGCGCTTGCCTAGTAAGTGCAAGGCCCTGGGTTCGGTTCTCAGCTCCGGAAAAAAAAAAAAAGAAAGAAAGAAAAAATACCATCACCAAAAGCAACTTTGGGGAGTGTTTTATTTTTGTTGATGGTTACACCGGGAGAATCCATAACGACTGGGGGAGGAATGGCGGGCAGAGCACACCGCTGACTCATCCTATATTCAAGGACAGTGCAAAGCAGAGGGAGGGCAGGCTGGATACTGGCCAGGCTAAAAACCTGCCTACTCAAAACTCATCCCTGGTGATGTGCTTCCTCCAGCAAACAGCGCCACCCAGTGGGGACCGAGTTTTCAAATACAGGAGCCTCTGGGGGACATTTTCACCGAATCCACAGTATACTGGAAATTGTTTAGTTGGTGATTACGATTTACCTTTGGCTGTTTATGTTTGAAATTATTGCCAAATGGAGCTATAATGCTTGACTTTTGTATTTTGGGGATGTTGGGTCTTCAATCCAGGACCTCACACATGATAGGGAAGTGCTCTGCAACTGGGCTACGCCCCCATCCCCAAGTTTGTGAGTTTAAAGACATCTAACATCCTTTTATATGTTAGGGAAAGAGGACTGGGTGCGACATGTCACTCAAATAACAATGCCATAGTAACCTGTGTATACTCGGTCACCACTCACTCAGAGGCCGTCATGAGTGGAATGGTCAGTCCCTACTTTCCCCAACTCTGCTGTTAATGACTCTGGTCAAGGAGTCCGGGCAGGCAGAGCCAAGAGTCAGAACACCCAGTGATACCAGAACACGGTCTCAGTTGAACCAGAATGGGGATTGAAGCCAACCTGGAAGTTTTCCTCCTGGACTGAGATGTCCCTGTGAAGTTTTGTGTTGAAGGTGATGAGGACTGTGACTCTGTTTGGAGCAGTTCTTTCCTGAACGTTTATGATGGACTGTGGCTCCAGATTGGCACCTGAACATCCTCACTGTCTTCACTGGGTTAACTGGAAAGTTCCTGAGGTCCCTCTGCTGGGCTTGTACGGGGAAAGAATGGATGGATCTTCTGCTGTATTTATTCGCCAGGATCCGGGGCCAGTGCATTGGTTTGAAGCCCATGTCCCTTCCACTGTGTTATGACTCTGGTTGGGTCACAAAGCTAGCTTCAAGTAGAGGAGACTTCACGGTGGCACATATATAAAAGCCCAGGACGGTAGGGGCTTTACCGTCCATGTTGGGATTCCTGTGGTTCTGTGTGGGACAGGTGCCAATGTGCTCATGGTGTATTCAGAGAAAAGTGAGCAGGAGGCAGCTGACAGATGAAGTCAGGAGAGTCCATTCAGCTTTGATACCGTCTGTGGAGCCCCTGAGAGCAGCGCTGAGGACTCAGATACACAGGTCCATCGTCTCTGCCCCAGGAGCACCCGGGCTGATGCAGACATGGTTACACTTCAGTGTGGGAGCCGTCATGATGGCTGACCCTTGTCAGCTTGACTATGTCTGGAATCCATTAAAACCCAAGCAGCTGGGCACACCTCTGAGGGATTTTGCCTATTGGATCATTCGAGCTAGGAATACCCACACATTCTGTTTGCAGCCTCACATAAAAGGACTTGGGAGAAACAACCTTTACTTCTTGCCTGCTTGCTCTTACTCTCA
Organism: Rattus rattus; assembly: GCF_011064425.1. Lineage (NCBI taxonomy): Eukaryota > Metazoa > Chordata > Mammalia > Rodentia > Muridae > Rattus > Rattus rattus. The sequence goes on along the minus strand of NC_046167.1, from coordinate 72,803,090 downwards.
TTGTCAAGTTCATCCATCCTGTTGCTGAAGCATCCCTTCGGTGGTTTTAGAGCCTACTTCTTTGTGATCTCCAGACTAGAGTGAAGACAGCATCTCTTTAGGAATTCCTCCAGCACCACATTAGCACTGCGGAAACACTTGGTCTCCTGGACTGAGCGACTAACTTTCCTGTTCTTGGCTTTTGCATCAGGATACAGCCATTGTTGGACTACTTGGACCACACCCTGTGTCTTAGTCAGGGTTTCTATTCCTGCATAAAACATCATGACCAAGAAGCAAGTTGGGGAGGAAAGGGTTTATTCAGCTCACACTTCCACATTGCTGTTCATCACCAAAGGAAGTCAGGACAGGAACTCAAGCAGGTCAGGAAGCAGGAGCTGATGCAGAGGCCATGGAGGGATGTTACTTCCTGGCTTGCTTCCCCTGGCTTGCTCAGCTTGCTGTCTTGTAGAACCCAGAACCACCAGCCCAGGGATGGCTCCACCCACAATGGGCTGGGTCCTCCCCCTTGATCACTAATTGAGAAAATGCCTTACAGCTGGGTCTCATGGAGGCATTTCCTTAACTGAGGCTCCTTTCTCTGTGATAACTTCAGCTTGTATCAAGTTGACACATAAAACTAGCTAGTAAAATTGACCCCTTGTCAACTTGACACACAAACACATCACTATTAAGCCTCAACCCTTAGTTTCTAATTCATCCCCAAGATCTAAATAACACAGTCTTTACAGATTCTTACATATTAAAATTTCAATCCCTTTAAAAATATCCAATCTCTTTTAAAATTCCAAGTCTTTTTACTATTCAAAAATCTCTTAACTGGGGGCTCCACTAAAATACTTTCTTCCTCCAAGAGGGAAAAAATATCAGAGCACAGTCACAATCAAAATCAAAGTCAAACTCTAATCATACAATGTCTGGGATCCATCCACGGTCTTCAAGGGCTTGGGTCACCTCTCCAACTCTGCCCTTCATAGACACACCTTGTCTTCTAGGCTCCAGATGCCTGTACTCCACTGCTACTGCTGTTCTTGGTGGTCATCCCATGGTACTGGTATCGCTAATACACTGGGGTTTTCCATTGCAACTAGGCTTCACCAACAGCCTCTCCTAGGCTCTCTTCATGGTGCCAAACCTCAACTCCTTTGCATGACCACTTCAGTCCTGAACCATCAGTTGCAACTGAGGCTGCACATTCACCAATGGTGCTCCATGGCCTCTCACAGTGCCCAGCCTCGGCGGCTCTTCATGAGCCCTTCATGCCTTCAAAACCAGTACCACCTGGGAGACTCTTACCCATTACCAAGTCCAGCCACAGCATGAGGTACAACCTTAGCTATCTCTGGAACACAGCTCTCAAAAAACACTTCCCAGAAGATTTCACCACAATGATGCTCATCTGTTTTTAATCACCACTAATTTCTTAGCTTCAGCTGACCAGCATCAATAGTCCCAGTAATGCAAAGGTTTCGCTTTAGCAGTTCTGGTATCTTGTCAACCACAGCTGATTCTTCAGCCCCAGCTAACCAAAAAACCACAGAATTGTCACACTCAAAATACCAACAGCCCCGATAAGAGCCTTTAATCTTTCCTCTGAAATTTCCAAGCTCCTACAGAACATCCCACAGAGCTCTTAACATCCCAATGACCCTTTTAGCTCAAAGTTTCAAAGTCCTTCCACAGTCCTCCCCAAACATGGTCATGCTATTGCAGGAATACCCCACTTCTGGTACCAGTTTGTTTTAGGGTATCTACTCCTGCACAAACATTATGACCAAGAAGCAAATTGGGGAGGAAATGGTTTATTCAGCTTAAACTTCCACATTGCTGTTCATCACCAAAGGAAGTCAGGAACTCAAGCAAGCCAGGAGGAAACCCTCCATGGCCTCTGCCATCAGCTCCTGCTTCTTGCCATGCTTGAGTTCCAGTCCTGAGTACAGTACTTGTCACCATTCGGAGCTGCTCATTTGTTGGCTTGTTTTGTGACTGTCTCTCTAACCTGCCACATGTACTGGGGACCTTGTTTGACACAATCATTGATCTACTACTTTCATGTTTAATCATGGGCCCCCTGTGATTATAGTCACAACTCCCAAGAAAACCTGGTAATAATACAAGGTTTCAGAGTGCACTGTGACTGGAAATGAAGTCAGAAATCAAGTCCACAGTCTGAGGGGTACTGACTGTGTTTACTGCAGCCCTGGTTCCTGACACGTGACTGTGCACTTTGCGCTGTGTGCTGTCATGACAGGCAGCGATGATGAATGGTCCACAAACACCTCAGTTCTGGCTCGAGACTTCCGTCCATTTTGGATCGCAGTGTTTTTAGGGTACATGCTAAGCTTTATGCTCTTACACAAAACGGTGTGGTTATAGAAAACAAAGACTTAAGTGTTTCTCAACATGTCTCAGCACGTAAGTACCAAATTAATCTATCTTTGGGTTATATTTGGCTAGGATGTTTGATTTTAGAGGTTGCTGTTGGATTGTGAGTTTCATTTTAAAAAAATCATTGAGTGAATTTTTTTTTTTTCCCCCGGAGCTGGGGACCGAACCCAGGGCCTTGCGCTTGCTAGGCAAGCGCTCTACCACTGAGCTAAATCCCCAACCCCCATTGAGTGAATTTTAACTTTGACTTAGAACAGTCCTTCTGGAGGGGCCTAAATCCACTTCTGTCATTTCTAACTGTGCATGTGAAATGGCGTTCTCATTATTGACCATTTTAAATCAAAATACTTACCAATTCTGAAAGACACGGAACCTATCCCACACTTGCAAATATTCTGTTCATATTTTATTCTTTACACCAAAACAGACACAGTGCTATGGTATGAAAACTTGCTTTAGTTTTTAATAAATAGTAATATATACAACAAAGAATTAAAAACAAAAACAAAAACAAAAACTTTTGGTCTGGAGAGATGGCTCAGAGGTTAAGAGCACTGTCTGCTCTTCCAGAGGTCCTGAGTTCAATTCCCAGCAACCACATGGTGGCTCACAACCATCTATAATCAGGTCTGGTGCCCTCTTCTGGCCTGCAGGCATACATGCAGGCAGAAAGCTGTATGACGTATACATAATAAATAAATAAATGTTTAAAAAAAAAAACTTTCTAGCTGGGTGTCATGAGTCACACCTTTAACCCCAGTGTTTGGGATGTAGAGGCTGGCAGATCCCCCAGAGTTCAAGGCCAGTTAGAGCTACATGATAAAATGTAAATGAAATCTCGAAATAACAAAATTTATGTTTTGTTTATAGTAAGTGCTTGATTCATATTCCTGTTTCATGTACTTACATGCCCATGGTTCTGTAAGAATTTTCTGGCCCAAAGAGATCATAAAACATATAAGAAGCCCCGGTCTCATCCTTCTCCTGACCTCCTGCTCCTCCTCGGACTTTGGGCTCTCGCAGCCCCAAATCTCCTTATGTGGGATCAGGAGGTCCAGAATGAGATGTCTGCATTGAGACCCTTTGATGAAATAGATCAGTGGGATACCAGAGCCTATCTATATTGGGAAGCCTGTGCTCATTGGCATCTCAGCATCCCTGACTTCGCTTCTAATCAATATGGCTTTTTTTTGAGGGGGGGCGGTTGGAAGTCCTGGACAGCAACGTCATCTAGCCTCAGGCCTTTGGCTGCATGCAAGCGGATCTTTCCAAACTCCAGTCTCCCCAAGTAGGGGCATTTCCACAGGTGAGGAACCAGTGTCTTCCTGTGTGCTCGCTCCTCTCTGAGGGGGCTCTCACGCAGCACCGATCAGTTAGGTGCAGCGCGCGCGCTCGCTCGCTCGGAGAGAGTTTCAGAGAGCCCGGCTTCTTTCTCGCGGAAGGGAGGAGGGGTGGTGGGGAAGCACTTTGGGGCTGGCTGTGAAGGGGCCAGCAGGTGAGCCAAGGGGGTCAGCTTAAGTGCCTTGCCGGTCTTTAAGCAGTTGGAAGTTCTGTTTTAGAAAGGCCACCTGGGGCAGTGTGGAGCCTTGCAGATCAGAAGGGAGCAATGCTGGAGGCGGCTGCATAGCACCAGCTCAGAAAAGCCGCAGAATCAGCGTAAACTCCCGCTGTTAGGTCTGGCCCCCGAGTTTTAGCTCTTGTGTTGGCTGGGCATCGCTATAACAGAATACTGGAACTTAAAAGGAAATGTTTATTTCAGCGGAGAGAGAGAGGGAGGAAGGCAGGGAAGGAGGGAGGGAGACAGAGACAGACAGAGATAGGCAGAGAGACAGAGATAGACAGAGAGAAATAGAGAACAGGAGATAGAAATATCCTCTTTAAGGGATGCACTGTCTAATCGCTCCATCATCTAGTAGTCAAGCCTCCAAGTTTAATGCCCAATACTCTCCAGGAGACACAGCTGCGTTTGAAATCCTTAGGTACAAGGACACGGCTCCAACATGTAGACGGATTAAACTGCAGGTCATCCACACACACACACACACACACACACACGTATATGGCCTTTGCTACCTTTGTGAGCCTCAGTTTCCTCTCCTGCAGACAAGATTCTACCTGATTCCAAAGGGAGTTGTAAGAATTCTGGGTGACTGCTCGGCATGGTTCTTGCGGACAGCATCCCGCAGGAGGAGGCGGCTGTTTGTTATCTTATTGGTACCATTAGGGAGGCTGTAGCAGAGTCCAGAGGGCAAGGGCCCCAGGCTAGCGACTGACAGAGGGAGAGTGGCGGAGGTGGTTTTCAGGTTCGAAGCTCAGTAAAGACTCGTGGACCACTCCCTGTGTGGCCACTAGAGGGCAGCAGAGGCAAAGCCGCGGGCGGAAACCTGCTCCAGGATGCAGTGCGGCTATCTGCCTTCAGTCTTTAAATCCCTCTTGTGGAGCTGGACTGCGTCTCTGCCTTGAACAATCCCTCTTTTCTTCCGCTGGGCACATGCTGATGTTTTTGAAAAAAAAAACACCCGAGGTTTCTTCGTGTTCCTGCTTGCCTTGTGTCTGGGGTCAGGAGAAGTGTGCGTTTTAATTTCTGAAGACACAGACTGTAGCAGACCGTGGGGCCGCTCCCTGCAGCTCTGCCAGTTGCTTGGGGTCCGCTCCATCTCGCACCCTCTCTGCTTGTCAGCTCTTTCCTGCATTCTTTGATCTTGTGTGTAGAGTATTAAACTGAGCCTCAAATCCTTAATCCATTTTGAAGGCTGGCCGGGAGCATAGTTTCCACGGGCCCACTAAACAGCACTGGCTGGATCGCTTTAGAGACGGGAGGGAGGTTTTCCTTCCAAGGTCATGGAATCACTTCTTCATAGCCTTTGGGGCTGTACCTCATGCCAGCCCCGTGCATTGATTTATCCCATAAGCATCCATAAGAAGTAGGCTGTGGGGATAGCTCAGTGTTAGTGCTTGTTTTGCTATGCAAACACAGACTCCAGTTCGATCCCCAGAACACAGGTAAAGAAGCCCAGTGTGGTTGTAGTTTAGCGCCCTGGAGGCAGAGACAGGTGGATCCCTGGGTTTACTGCCCAGTTAGCCTTAGCTAAGTTTGCAAATTCTAGAAAAACAAAGTAGACAGCTCCCAAGGAACCATACAGGGGGTTGGCTTCTATACCTCATACCACGAACACTTAATTATACACCCCACCACAGAGATGTGAGCTCAACGTACCCTGAAAACACCATGCCCTGTGAGCTTTACACATTATCTTTCTCCAGCTGCCCACTTTAATCCCAAAGAAGGGCTGCTCAAGGGAAGTATGTTAGTTAATTTTCTCGTTGCTGAAACCGAATGCCCAGGAGAGAGAGAGAGAGAGAGAGAGAGAGAGAGAGAGAGAGAGAGAGAGAGAATTTAGAGACTTTTTTGCAGGTTTTTTTTTTCTCTTTTTCCTTTTTTTCCCAGCCCCGCAGGTTTGTTTTGGCTCATGGCTTGGGTATGGTCTATGGCTGCGCAGGTATGGTCTATGGCTGTGCAGGTATGGTCTATGGCTGTGCAGGTATGGTCTATGGTGGTTGCAGTATGTGGCCGCTGGGCACATCCACAGCAGGGGGAGATGTCAGTGTGTGACCCCCCAACCCATGGGATGGTGCATCCACATTCGAGATGCATGTCACCATCTCAGTTAAACCTGTCTGGAAAACACAAGCCAGAGACTGGCTTCTTGGTGATTCTAGATGTAGTCAGGTTCACAGTCAAGGCTGACCGTAGGCTATAAGGCTCAAAGACGGTCCTATCAGCTATTCCAACCGGGTGTGCCTGACGCCACAGCCCAAGCCTTTTCCTTTTTAAAGTTTCGGGAACGGTCCATTTCACTTTTACCCGGTCTCTTTCCAGTGTGAGTGTACAGATGTTAACCATTAGGAAGGAGAAAGCCAGAGCTATAACAAATCACCCCAGGAATTCTGGATGCTCCAGCTTGCTTGTCAGGTAAAAGCACAGATTCAGAGTTGGACTGCCTGGGATTGACTCCTGGGTCACCCACCAGAGACACTCTTCACTCCTCTCTCTCTCTCTCTCTCTCTCTCTCTCTCTCTCTCTCTCTCTCTCTCTCTGTGTATAAAGAGGTTTAACAGAGAAGGGAAGACCCCCCTCTTAAAGAAAGGGCCAGGACCCCAAATCCTTTTTGAGGTCATACCACCAACAAGATAAGGTTCTTTTATAAGACTCAGACTGATCTTTCTTTTCTTTCCTTTTCTTCCTTCCTTCCTTTCTTTCTTTCTTTCTTTCTTTCTTTCTTTCTTGTAAATGAGTACACTGTAGCTGTCTTCAGACACACCAGAAGAGGGCATCGTGTGGTTGCTGGGGATTGAACTCAGGACCTCTGGAAGAGCAGTCAGTGCTCCTAACTAGAAAGACAACTAGAATGACCTTCATAGTCTTTGGGGCTGTACCTCACGCCAAGCCCTTTGCATTGATTTATCCCATAAGCATCCATAAGAAGTAGACTGGGGGGATAGCTCAGTGGATAAAGTGCTTTTTTTTTTTTTTTGCCATGCAAACACAGACTCCAGTTTGATCTTCAGAACACATGTAAAGAAGCCCAGTGTGATTGTCGTTTAGTGCTCTGGAGGCAGAGACAGGGAGCCATCTCTCCAGCCTGGGAAGAACCACTTTTAATGCAGGTAGCACAATACAGTGGGTTGAGGTCCCACCACTGACTCCACGGGTGGAAGAGAAAACCCTCGAGTGCCAGCACTCATCCCCTCTGCTCTTGTCTGTGACCAACTGTGACCAGTTACCTCATGCTCCAGCCATGGTGCCCACACAGCCGTCTCTGTGAGGACATGGCAGACATTTTGATTCGAGCCTTAGCTCCTGCTGGAGGGTGCTTGACACATGGAGGACCTTCCACGACCTTCCTTCAGTCCCTGTCCTCGGGACTAAACAGTGGTCAGTTTTCACATCTGGGTCAAATATGAGAACCAGTTTCAAGGAGGGAAGATTACTTTGGCCGGTGGCTTCTGTGGTTTCTGTCCACAGTCATGGTGATTCCATTTCTGGGCCTGAGGTGAGACAGACCACCACAGCAGAAGGGGACAGGCTGAGTCATTCACCTCCAGGTGACCTGGAATGGCCCCGTGACCTGGTATAGCTTCCAAAAGCATGCCCAGTGATCTCCTTCTGAGAAGAGGAAATCTCAGCTGAGGAAAAGCCTTCTCCATCGGGTTGGCCTATAGGCAAGTCTGTGGGGCATCTTCTTGACCAATGGCATTTTGGTTGGGTCCAGTCTACAGTGATCAGTGGCTATTCCTGGGCAGAGGATTCTGAGTTGTATAAGAAAGCAGGTTGAGGAAGCCACAGGGAGCAAGCCAGTAAGCAGCACCCCTCCATGGCATCTGCTTCAGTTCATTTTTTCAGGCTCCTATTGGAGCTTCTGTTCTGACCTCCCTTCATGATAGACTATAAGCCGTGTATGCTGAAATCAACTCTTTTCTCTCCAAGTTGCTTTCGGTCATGGTGTTCTATCACCACAATGGAAAGTTAACTAAGGCATGTGGTTAAGATTGGGGTGAGAGCTCTGGGTGGTTTCAGGCCTGGTGGAATTTGGATAAATGGAGAAGAAGAAGAAGAAGAAAGAAGAAGAAGAAGGAAGGAGAGGAAGAGGAGGAGGAGGAGGAGGAGAAGAAGAAGGAAGAAGAAGAAGAAGAAGAAGAGAAGAAGAAGAAGAGGAAGAGGAAGAGGAGGAGGAGGAAGAAGAAGAAAAAGAAAGAAGAAGAAGAAGAAGAAGAAGAAGAAGAAGAAGAAGAAAGAAGAAGAAGAAGAAGAAGAAGAAGAAGAAAGAAGAAGGATGGCCAGGATGGCTGGAATTAAGTGTTCCTTGACTTAATGTGCCTCCAACTTCACTGTTGAAACAAGTTGGGTCTTTATCCATGAAGCCGGTCACTGAGACATAAAGGTGGGTTTTGACTTAGTCCTTGCCCTCAAGTGCCCTGGGTTTCATGACACAGCACCCAGGGAAACAAGTGACAATAACCTGTGATTCGAAGGAATCAAGTCAGACTTGAGTAGAAAAGAAAGTCAATGGCTCACGTATGTCGGACATACTGGACTGAGGCTGGACCCAGGCTCTCAGCATGCATCCTTAGGAGAGTCAGCTCTTTGTCTCTGATTTTCTGATTTCTTTCTGTTGGTTTTACTCTTTGTCAAGCCACCCCTTGGTGGAGGCACAGGTATCATGCAGCTCCTGGATTCCATAGTAACATTTCAGTCATCCCAACAGGAAAGTTGTAATCCTCCACATGAATTTCCTCTGCTATCGTGACGTTGAGACTCACTGGGTGTTGTGCTGGCTGGTCTTGTGTCAACCGGACTAGCACATAAACTAGACTTATTGAGGGAACCTCACTTGAGGAAATGCCTCTGTAAGATCTGGCTGTGGGCATTTTCTTCATCAGTGATTGATGGTGGGCGAGCCCATTGTGGCTGGTCCCATCCCTGGGCTGTGGTCCTGGGTTCTGTAATAAAGCAAGCTGAGCAAGCCATGGGGAGCAAGTCAGTAAGCAGCACCCCCCGCCATGGCCTCTACATCAGCTCCTGCCTCCAGGTTCCTGCCTTGTTTGAGTTCCTGTCCTGACCTCCTTTGTTGATGAACAGTGCTGTGGAGATGTAAGCTAAATAAACCCTTTCCTCCCCAACTTGCTTTTTTGGCCATGGGGTTTTGTTACAACAACAAAACCCCTAAGACAGAAGTCGCTGCTCATGCATTCATTCGCCATGGTCAGGGCAAGCCCCTCACACCTGAGCTTGAAGGAGCACAGAGTAGGGCAAGAGCAATGTAGTTCACCCAGAGAAAGTTCAGATCTGTTACTAGAGGTGGAAGCAGTGGATGTCTTGGTTTTCTGTAGCTGTCTACCACGGCTGCTGAGGAACAGAATCTGAAAGAGCTTTGTGGATTGAGACTCAGTTCTACCATTAGCAGCTGGGTCCTGGCACCTGTCATCCCAAGTCTCAGTATCCCAACCGGAAAATAAGAACAATCGAACACATCGTCATCATAAGACAGTGGTTCTCAACCTTCCTAATGCTACAACCCTTCAACCCAGTTCCTCATGTTGTGGTGACTCCCCCAACCATAAAGTTATCCTTGTCGTTAGTTCATAACTCTGATTTTGCTACTGTTATGAACTGTTCATGAATATCTGGTTTGCGAGGGTTGTGACATACGGGTTGAGAAATGGCTGAATGTCACTGGCTGAAGACAATGTGAAAACGCATTACAAAGAGCCAGTCTCTCTGGGAGGCACCATTTCGAATGGTTGTGGCATGAACCTTGACACCTCTGAATCATTAACTGATCAGATGCTACCCACAGACATGGCTGCCAGACATCACAGATGGGACCAGGTAAGATTGGTTCAGACCCTAAGCTCCACCTTTTTAGTTCCATTGCTTTTCCTCTCTGAAATGAAGATTATCATTGCTGCCTCACAGCACTGTTAAGGAGAAAGCTGAGAGGTGAGGTCTATCCAGGAACGAACTCCATGCGTACCCACTAGCCCATGCTGGTCACATCCTGACTGCAACTAGTGATGGACGGCTTTTTAGCACAGTTTCTACTCCTGATCATGTCAGCAGTGCAGGTAGGCACCTACCAGGACAGACACACTCTCTGGGAACAAAACCTAGCCCTTCTGGATAAAGGATACACTTGCCCGTTGGCCATGACCTTGGGTGCAAGGGTGGGGGCATTCTGTGTAGGACTGATTCTTTTCTTTCTCTGTGGTGTGATCAGCCTTGCAGACACATGTCACTTCCTCAGTACCCGCAGGCTCTGTTATCAGCTTGTCTTTCATTGCCACCACAAGGCTTCCAGCCAGCCAGTCATCTGGAGTGTGTTAATTCTTCTCTGTTGCTGGCAGAGATCTGGGATCAGCACTGTATTAGGACAAGTTGTAAGTAAACATGCATGACTCAGCGTGGCCCGTCTTCCTACCACATTGTCTTAGAATTGGACAGCTTCGAACCGAATACTGATTGGGGGGAAAATCTGTATGTTGTTTAATTCAGACAACCCATTTTTCCACAGAGAAAACCGACAATGCGTTGTAGGAAATCTGGTCACAGACACAGTGCCCAGAGATCAGGTCTTCCGAGTCTTTTGAAATCCTGATTGTCGCCTGGAGTTTCGATCAGTTGGTCACTCGGACATCTCATGTAAGCTTAGGTTTTGTCTGTGCATTGTAAAAGCAGAGTTGGAAAGGAGATGATCTCTTCTTTAAGTCTCAGGAACTTTTTCTCCTTTCCTTCCTCTCTCCTCTGCAGTCCCTTCCCCTCTCCCTCCTCAAAACGTTCCTTCCTTTCTCCATCCACCCACATCATCCACCCACTCATTTTCCTGTGTGTCTTTTCAGTCGTCTGTTTATCTGACCACACAGTATCTGTCCCTATGTCCCTCGATCTACTTCTCTTTCCATATTTCCATTAATACATGTATCTATGGCTCTATCCACTTACGGTGATCAGTGGATCTCCCCCTGAGTGGCTGCAGAGATGACCACATTGAATAGCAATCCCCTTTCTTTAGGCTTTCCTACCTCTCATGGGGGAGTAATCTGCATCTAAGGACATAGACAGGGGTCCTCATACAAGAAAGGAGACCTGCCTCTTGTTTCTGAGAAGGCTTCAGTCAGAGGGTGAGGGCAGTCACTCTGAGAAGGAATACCCAGTGGTAATGACCAGGAAGAACAAATGGTGAAACCAGAGTGTCTGGTGGGCTCGTGAGGGGGAGGAATGTGATGTCCTTTGATGACTCTTTCAGGGAGTGACCTATCTAGTTAATAGTTGAAAGAGGTTGTCAAAGGAGGACATTGAATATCAGACTTGGAGCCAGAATGCTGCCCTGTGGGTATCTGGAAACCATTGCAGGGCTCTCAGCGGGCCGGGACTTAGGTCAGTGAGCATTTAGAAAGATCACTCTTGGTGGTTGGATCAGAGGAGAGACTGGCATTATTAAGAGTATTTAAAGCCTTCTCTAATAGCCCCAGAAGATTTGATATCATGACATCTTGGCAATAGAGTTGGAGACTGGAGGTGGGATTTCAGAGACTGGAGAGGGAGAGTCATCAGGCCTTGAAGAATGTGCCATGGTGATGTCCTTTAAGACCGCAGTGGGAAAAGGACTTTTGTGGGTGGGAGAGATTGACATACTTTAGTTTTAGGACTCTGTGAAAACACTTGAGAGGAGAGCTGGGAGGATGTTAGTTTTAAGACCCGAAACTTCTGCTAGATGTGGGGAAGTTATTGGCAAAGATGGAGAGGTAGAGTGGAGAGAATCGAGTCACTGCACACAAAACAGCAGCTGGCATAGAGGCTAGAGGCTGGGGCTTGGGGGTCAGTTCTCTGGTCAGCAGTGTTCAATCTAGAGAAGGATAGAAGGATGAAACAGTGAGGACTTTTGAGGAAGCTGGATGAAGTGGATTTGTGCGATTCAGAGTTCTCTGAAATACAACCAATAGGATGAACACACACACACACACACACACACACACTCACACACACACACACACATGGATATTTTTCTTAACCTAAAAACACTTCCACTAAAACTATATTGTTATACATGTTATGTAGCAATTTCCCAAGAGTCAAAACAGTTGAAACATTCATTCTCAAGGGAGACTGGTTGAGACTCAGGAAGTAAACAACTCAAAAGTCTCAGGAAGTCCCTGAAACTTACCAGATGCACAAGGCTCCTTATATACCCTAAAGGTATATAAGCAGACAGGACTTCTGAGGAGAGGAGACTCTGACCTGTTGAGCGCCTGCATATCATACAGAGAACTCGAGAGGTGGCTTTCTTGATGATTGCCTGTGCTGGTTGGGCTTTCAGTGCTGTATCTGCTTTTGAGTTACCTGTATTCACGTAACTAACATCAGTAAACTCACTAGTTCACCAGGTAGGGTGGACGTCAGTGTTGGAATTACCTTGGTCTGGAGAATGTATTTGTTCATGTTTTTCTGCAAAAGTGTCATACAACATAAATGGCACCTGAGCAGGGGAGGAGTGGTTGCATGGCTCCTGCGTGGGTACTGAGACATGCAACTGCACGGGTTCTGAGACACACAACTGCACGAGTACTGAGCAGTGCAACTAAGGCTAATCCGACTGAGAGTGTCTGAGGGGAGTGAGGGGAGATATCTGAGAATAAAGCACTCATATGGCAGAATCCCAAGGCGGCCATCTTCCTCTGCTTGTTATGGAGTGACATGCCACCTTCATGAGTACAGTCTACCTCTTGAGTCCAGGGATGCCCTGTGAGCATCTGCTAGATTAAAGAACGTGCTACAATCCCCTCAAGTAACACACAGGAGACGGGATTGCAAGCAGGCTGAGGTATCAGTTGCGTAAACTCTGCTCTATGCAGACAGGCATGCAACTGAGGCTAAGCTGTCAAGAGCCTGGTTGTTTAGCGGAGGAATTACAGCAGGAAAGGACACATGGTTGCCACCACGCTCCAGTCCTGCTTCTGAGGGAAAAGAGGTGAAAGTGAAAGAGAAGATGGGTAGAGGGGTTGGCTTGAGACTTCTCATGACTTGGGACCCTAAAGGCAAAGAGATCAGAACTCAGATGGGTCTTAAAGAGACCCTCCATAAAGTTGGAATGTGTGGGAGGATCCAGACATGGAGGACAAAGAGAGCAAGCTAGAAGGTGGTAGAAGATACAGAGAAAGGGAAAAAAAAATCCACAATTCAGTATGCAGATGGAGATCCTCAAAAGGACCTCCCAAGAGACCACGATATCCAGGGTGCGTCTGAACAAGTAACAAAATAGCGAAATAAACCGTCACAGCCTGGCCCAGAAGGGGGTCAGGTGAGATCGCTGAGTGCTTTGGCAGTGCAGAAATAGAGTAATGTCAACAACTAACACCTCCCCTCACATCACCTCAACCCTCCCCTCCCTGAGATGAACACTACATCATCAAAGAAGTGTGGAGAAAAACCAGTCTTAACAGATTGGCTCGCAAGAGCCATTGTGGATCTGTAGTTGTCACCAGCTGATGGCCCTGTGATTACCAGGGGCAGGAAGACAGTAGAGGAGGGGCGGGTGCTGCTGGGAGCCTTGGGCCTGAGAGAGGAAGCGATCCATATTCAGTTCACTGGGTCTGGCTTACAGGAGAATTGAAAAGGAGTCTTCAGCAGGAACCTGGGGAATGCTTCAGGGCTTAGTGGCTTTGCTGACCCCAAGGTACACCATTGAACAACGGGTGACTTTGATCTAAATAAAAACAGGGCGCGTACCACGTAAAGGCAAACTGAGAGGCTGGTTTATTCAAGCATTCAAAGGCCAATGTGGGAGGTCTGGATGGAGCTGGATTATCTTGAGGGGAAGAAAAAAATTCACCGGAGAGCCAAGGGCTGCGTCAGAGAAGCCAGTAAACCCTGGGCAACGTTTATATCAGAAAAAAGTTAAGCAGGTCCAAGTGATGGGCAATTATTCCGCCCACAGTGTGAAGTATATAGCGGGGGTAGAGACTGTTCACCCAGGCCGGGGACCTTGTGGCAGTCAGGTGTGGCTGATGGAAAGGCTGCCAGAAGAAAGAAGCCGGCCCCACAGCAGGCATGGCAGGCCAGAGTGCAGCCCTCGCTTGGGCCTGAGCCAGATCAAACAGCACAAGCTGGCCCTGCCCATATCCTTAGAGGCAAAGAGGCACGGGGCAACCCCATGGCAAGAGCAGTAGCCAGGAGGAGGAGGGCAGGTGGCTCAAGGAAGCCGCCTAGAGCTTAGGTGGGGTAGAGACTCCCATACTCGCTTCTGAACCTCCGGGTTGCTTTTCACTGACAGAACTGATGAAGCGGTGAGAAGTTTTCATGCGGTGTCGGGGCTGGCCGGTGTTTACTCTTTGCTAACCCCCTAGTTGAAGACTAACGTGTACTTACTTGGAATGGAAGATTGTGGCCTTCAGAGGTTCTGCCCACTCTCTGTTAAAAAAAAAGAAAAAAAAACACCTTCTTACATAATGGTAACCTTTGAGAGTTTACAGATTCATACAAACATCTTTTCAAAGAAGTCAGTTTTAAAAACCCAGCACTGATTTATTTTCAAAAAAGGTTATCCCCACATGTTTGGAGAGGGTAGGGAAGACACTCTTGAAAAGCCTTAAGGCTGCCAAATTAAAGAATCCCAGTGCCACAGTTGGCCTACTTCCCTGTGGGTTGTTGGTTAGGGAGGTCCCAGAAGCCCTGTAATGATAAGGCCATTGTCAATTTTGGGTAACATGATAGAACCAGATAATAAGACCTTCTCTCGGTACACGTTGTACATACGTTGGTTACAAGGCCCAGAGATCAGGATGGGACTGAACGGAAGCTTTCTCCCTTCATCCTGGCCTTCAGGATGCCGAGGTGCTCCGTGGGATTCTAGGGGTGAATTTCCAGTTCCCCTACTTGCCCGTGGCCCCTGTATAGACCACTATTAAAACACCAAGCAGGTTGTGACTACAGGTGCAGAAGTGACCCAGACAGTTTTGGATGCAACCAACAGCTCACTGATTAAAGGCTGCCCTGTAGTCTGTCAACTCACTTCTGGTCTCTAAGTCAGGGGGTGAACCTGACATCTGGGGAAGTCATAGGTGTCAGTGGGGAAACGACTGCTCTTGCTTTATTGATGGACATAATGTACCTGTCCGACTGCCTTCTAAGAATTAATATCTATGCCCACAGATCACTGCTGTCAGCTGGTTATGGAAGAACACTTTCTTTAGAAGGCATGGCGGTACGCCCTAGAGAGGCTCGCTTGCTTCAGAAATACTCCGGAGTAAATCTGTCAAAGAAGCAAAGGACCTCTCTCCCTCTCTACATCGAACCCTTTAAAAACACTCAAGATGCTAAAGAAGATGGAGAGGTCCCTCGCGCTCAGAGTTTGGAAGGATTAACATTGTGAAAATGGCTAACTTACCAAGATCAATCTGCTGATCCAGGACAACCTCATCAAAATTCCAAATGCCCTTCCCTATTGAAACAGAAAACCCTAAAATTCATATGGAAACACAAATTATCCCAGACAGCAAAAGCTAGGCTCAGCCAGAAAGAACTCGTTTCCTTTTGAAACATCGTCAAGCATGATTTTAAGTTAGATTACACTGTATCAGTGAATAGACACAAGATGGGACACAGAGGTCTAGATATAAACCACACAGCTACAGCCATCCGAGCTCTGACAAAGACAACCAAAAATAAACACGGGGGGGGGGGCAGCCTCTCCAACAGGGGATTCTATGGCAACAGAGTATCTACATGTAGAAGGATGCGGCTAGACCACGGTCTGCACAAAAAGCAACTTCAAGCAGATCCAAGACGTAAGGCTGAGAGTGAAATGATCAGGGGAGAGGGTTTGGAAACATTTTAAGTACAGACAGATCAAAAGCGGCTGTAGCAGAGACCATGGACAGATGTCTGCATGACCCTCAGTGGTGACATAAGCCACAGACATCATCCTGGTCTCCAGCAGGGCATGGCTGGGTGGGGCACGGGCTTGGCTCCCTCAGTTGCTGGCTTTTCCACCCCACCCTGCCCCTTTGATATTTCTTGTTTATTAAGAACTCTAAGGGATAAGGAGAGAAATCTCTCTCTCTCTCTCTCTCTCTCTCTCTCTCTCTCTCTCACACACACACACACACACACACACACACACACACACACACACACACACACACACACAAACATGTTTCCATTTTTTGGTGCTTTTACCCTTTGTGTAGTTCTGACTTCTATAAAAATGATTTTCTTTTTATGCAGGGCTTTGATTTAACATTCACAAATATTTATTTCATTTGCATGGGTGTTTTGCCCACATGTATATTTGTGCACCATGGTGAGCGCCTGGTGCCCACAGAGGTCAGAAGAGGGCACCAAACCTCTTGGGATTGGAGTTATGGATGGTTGTGAGCCACCATTTGGGTGCTGGGTACTGAACCCAGGTCCTCTGGAAGAGCAGCCAGTACTCTAACTACTGAGCCATCTCTCCAGCCCTCTGTTAAAGTTTCTTTTGGTGTGGGGTTTGACAGTCACTATCTTTAACTCTTGTTCACCTACATCTTCACTGTGACTTTAAAAATATCCTCCCTGTGTAATAGATTTCCACACTGACAGTTCCTTGATGAGGTGATTCTGTCACCTTCCCCACTGGGCTGTTTCTGAGATGATGTCTGTGCCTTCCTTACCCCCCTGGCTCGCTGTATCCCACGCCATTATGACCTCTCCAGCTCGCTGCACCCTGTGCCTATTTCCTCCGGCTGCCTTTAAGATGTTTGCTAGTTTTGATAAAATTGGCTGTACCATGTCGCTTTCTCATCTTTACACAATTTTTTATTGTTTCTTTGAGTGTCTCTCTTCTCCTCACCACTTTATGACTTGGATTGTGTGTACACGACAGACGGCCTGACCCTTGTCTACAAGTCGGTGTGTGTGGGCGCATGTTATCTTTGAGAAAGTCTCAGTGTAGTTTTTAGTGGTTCCCGTTGGGCGTTCTTCATTTTGAGCCCAGATATCCGCTTAACTTTTAGAATTTGTGGATTAGAGTTATTTTAACTGTTTTAATATCCCTGTGTACCCGTGCTAGCATCTGCATCGGTTCTCAGTTCCAGATCGCAGATTACTCTCTTCACTGAGGTTTATCCCTAGCTTTTGCATTTCTTGATAATCTTTGATCGATGCTGGCTGGTGTGAGTTTTGTTACTGTTGGACATGTCTGGGTTCCTGGTAACCCCTTCTCTGGAATTAAGTTATTTGAAAGCAGTTTGATCTCATTGGGTCCTCCTTCCATAACTGTATTTCATCTCTGCGTAATGACTTCGTAGGACTCCAGAAAGCCCCTTGGGATGCTCCACCTGATGTGCTGTGACGTTTTAGCCTTTACTCTCTCTCTCTGACTGGTGGCACTAAGTCTTGTTTCCAGCCCCATGTAAATGCTGGATAGCAATTCCTTCCGCTCTTTCAAACGAGCCTTTGCACCGCTTCAGTGCTCTCCCTGTCTTACCAGCCGATCAGGCCGGCCTCTGTTTTCTAGCGTGGGAATTCTGGCTCCTTGATTTCTGGAATCTGCTGACATCTGCTTCTTTTGCGCAGTCACAAGTTTCACGTCTTCAGAGAGCACTGCCCTCTGTTACCTGATGTTCAATGCCTTAGAAACCGTGTTTCATGTATTTTAATGGCCTTGGTGTTTCCAATGGGAAGATAACCAAACAAAACCATCTGTTGGCTCCTGTTTGTAAGGGATCTTGAGAAACCAGTCTGCCTCCATCCTAGGATGGAAAGCGATCTTCTAGTAAAGACAAACTAGGCTCACTCCTGTTTGTGATTAAACCTCTGTTTCTCAAGAATTGGGCTATGCTACACCCGGGACCTTAACCATAAATGGTTCTGTGCTGCCTGTTCCAGGAAATGGCAACCATATGTTTGTTTCAAAAAGTTGTAATGGCAATCTTGCAACCTGGTTCAGAACCTTTTTTTTTCTTAATGATTTATTTATTTATGTATATGAGTACACTGTCGCTGTCTTGTCATCAAATAGACCATTACAGATGGTTGTGAGCCACCATGTGGCTGCTGGGATTTGAACTCAGGAGCTCTGGAAGATCAGTCAGTGCTCTTAACCGCTGAGCCATCCCTCCAGCCTGTATGCCCACCTTGTTGTGTTCTGTTTCTGTTATGTTCTATTTTGTTCACTAAATGCTCCATTTGGAAACCCCCTACCCTGAGCTATAACATCTTATCTTCCCCATGCCCAATGCTGACCTCTTTAACTCTGCCTTAGGGGGAGGCAGCCCATGCATGTGAATAAAAAAGCTTGCTTCAATTAATGGCTTACTTTAATTAATTTGGCTGTGATGATTAGGGTTGGTGGCCGTTCTCACATCTCTGGGATTAACACCCCGTGGATTGGCTCTCATTCCTGAGTCAGGGTAGTGCCTCCTCCCACACTATTAACACAGGATTGGTGCATATCCCACTGAAGAAATAATTTTAGGCTTCCTCGTAGAGGTGTAGAATCAGTTGAGATAAAGTTTGGTTACCAGTACGCAGCAGAATGAAGATTCAAAAACAGACCCATCCATCCAGCCTTTATATCAGAGCATAGGTAGGGGGAATGACTCTTTAAATAAAGGGAAACCACTTGTTAGACATGTAAACCCATCTCTAGTTAATATGGATTTATGTTGAGTCTCAAATGTTCCTTTTTAAGTATTTGTGGTTTTGGATGAGGGCCTCCTCATCTCCTCCTTCTCCTCCTTCTCCTTCTCCTCCTCTTCTTCCTCCTCTTCCTCTTCTTCATCTTCCTGGAGCCTTACTTGTTAACACCTATAACAGAGGAGTGGTAACACATAAGTCAGAGGTTCCTCGTGGGTTGCAGATGGTGACGCCTATAGAAGGGCTCAAGCAGCATTTGGTAATGTAAATGGGGCCTCTCTCCTAGGCCTATTGATTCCGGGACTGTCGTGGGCAGAGGAGCAGCATCAGATAGGACCTGTGGGGATTGTGGGAGCTGAGGGTGGTGGTGCTGGAGGTCATGTACAGGAACAGGGCTCATTTGTAATTCTGGCTGTTCTAACACGTGAGCATTTGAACTCTGGGTATAGATCAAAGTTTCTAAGATAGGTCAAAACCCCCAGTTTATTTTGTGGATTCTCTTGAATTTTTTTTCTTCCAAATGTCAGTATATAATTAAGACGGAAACTATGTAGTTGTTTCACCTTGACTGCAGGTGAAAGGTATTCTGGGTAGCAGAGCTCCCTTGGGACTGGTGTTTCCTGGAAGCTACAAGGCAGCAGAGGGAAAAAGCTTTACACACAGGGAGGAGACATAGTCATAGGATTGAATATCGTGGGATTAGAACTTTTTATCCTTGACCTCCTTGGGTTTACATCTGTGGGATAGTTCCCACCCCTCCCCATCTCTCTTTACTTCTGTTGCCAAAATGCTGAAATTGCTGTGGTAAAACACTTTCGTGGCTCACGGAGAGAATGTTTTCTTCGGGAGGAAGGGCTTTCTCTGTCATTTGATTTATTCCTCCAGTGAGCAAAAATCCCATATTCCTTGTAGAGCATTTAAGACTCAGATAATAAGAGTTTGTGGGCTGGAGAGATGGCTCAGTGGCTCTTCCAGAGGTCCTGAGTTCAATTCCCAGCAACCACATCAGGTGGCTCACAACCATCTGTGATGGAATCTGATGCCCTCTTCTAGGGTCTGAAGACAGCGACAGTGTACTCATACATAAAATAAATAAGTAAATCTTAAAAAAATAGTTTGAGAGTCCAACAAGGTGGGGCGAGGAGGGTCTCCAGGGCCTGTTCCCTGTAGACCATATGGTGCTCAGGTGAGGAAGGAGAAATGTGTCTTGAGGACACTCGAACGTCAAAGGTTTGTGCTAGTCTTAGAGGGTCCTTCAGTCAACACTGTGGTTGACCTGATCTGATCAGAGAGGCTTCTCCGAAAGTCATTTAACCAGAGTCCAGATGAGGAGACACAGCCACATGGTTTAAGTGGGTAAGTGAAGATAAATGTCCCTCTTTATCTTCATTAGAAAAGAAAGTGTTGATATAAGGATAAAGCTCGACTCTCATTTTGATTCCGATTGCTGAGTAAAACTAGTTTCCCAGTCCGCACACTCCTGTCCCAGGAGACTCCATTTTACAAGCAGCTTTGACGCCATCTTGAGGGAGAAGGATGACTGTAGCCCTTGGGTAGACCCAGAAAGGGCACCATCTGCTGTGCAGCTCTCGCCAGCACAGACGGTAAATGGCGCTTATTCCTCGGAACAGAAAAGGGGCCGCCCTATCAATTTATTGGAGTGAATTCAAACTGTGAGGGTACGGAGGTGCACTAAAATTCTATCAGTGAGATCAAGGCAAGGACTTGGACACACCAGACCAAGGAAAGACTGTACTCTCCCCACTTCAAGCCCATAAAGGGATGGACACCTAACATTGCGACGGCATGGACCCGTGCCAGCCTATTACGAATACTCAGCTCTTCTGTAGGTAAAAGGTTCTTCATTTCCTCGAGGGAACTCGGCTCATCGGTTGGTTCCGTGGTTGACTGCATGGTGAACTAAGGATCCAATCGTAGGCTAACTTCTGTGATTGTGGGCGGAGTCTGGGTGGGGTGGGATGGAGTGGGTGGAGCCAATACGTTGACCTATGCCCGCAACAGCTCCTAAGCAGGTACAAACCCACCAGAATAGAGGGAAGGTCTATGGGAGAGAGGGGAACCCCCCATCAGGCCATGATCCCTGCACGGGACTCCCAGCTCTGAGAGCCCCTACTCTGTTCAAGGAGTCTGTACCGCTTGCTACTCAACTTCACTTTGTTCTGCTCGTGTTACTTGACTTTTTATTCTCTCGTCAATGGAGAAAAAAGATTCCATCAGCCTGGTCGCTCCTCTTCTGTCACCACCCGTAACTGTCTTTCTACTCTGAGTTCCAGCGATTGCTCCTCTACGGTCTCTATATGGGCTATTAGCCTATTCCGGACATTTGACATAAGCGGAATCTTATAATCTGCAGTCTTTTAGTGCCTGGGAGGTTCTTCAAATATTAATATTCTGTGATATGTAAATATTAAAAACCAGGCACCATATATGTTTTACAGATATGTTCTCTCAAACCTGCGGCTGCTTTTTCTTTCATACTTAATAGCTTTCTATTCACACTGAAATTTTAAACCGAGCATTGTGCTTTAATACGAGTTGTGTTAGTATCTGACTATATGGTCCTCCAAAACCCAAACCCAGAGTGGGTTTGATGATGAACACTGTCTCTTTCCTTATAAGAAACCATTCAGCGCACATCTGTTTTGAACTAGTGAAGCTGCACACGCCCTTTGCTCATTCCCATACTATAGAAACTTAGGGAAATTTCCTGCTTTAATTTTATTTAAACCTGTGGGCTTTTGAAAACCCCTTTAACTGTATTTTTCTATAGAGCAGAATTCTTAATTTCAATCAAGCACAGCTTATTTTTTTCCCCTCTCACGAGTCATTCTTTCAGAGTTGTAATGAAGAAATCTTTGCCCTAATGTAAAATCATGAACACGGAGGGAAGGCCATTATTAAGAAGAAAATTGAAGAAGTCGCATTGGGGAGCTTTTCACAAGCTAGGTCCAAAAACCCCGAATGGAAAAACCTTGCCTCCAGCCAGACCTGGAGCTGCAGAGCACAGCACCCTGACATCCACGACAGGGCTGCAGCCCAGGGCCGGCATCCTGCCTCTGCTTGGGGTCTGCACACTTAGAACATGGACCACCCTCGAGTTGCACGGTTGGGATCACCTATCTGGAAATTCCATGCACAGTGCTCACACTCGACTCCCAGAGCTGAAGAGCCGCCAGTGTGAACTGCCCTCCCCCCCCACACACCGAGAGACTCACACTCCAGGAAACGGTACACAAAATTGTCATAATTGGACAAATGCTTTCCCAGGATGGACCCCTGCATGCCCAGACTACTGCCTCCCGCTGCAGCCATGGCTCTGATAACACTTTGATTCTGCTTTAGTTCAAACGATGAATGAATTCACTGCCCATAGGTGCCTTCCTGCTATGGCAGCAGCCAGTTGACCGCAATAATGATTTCTCCTTTTTTTTCTCTTTCTTTTTTTTTTTACTGTCAAAGGTTTTCTTTTTAAAGAGATAACAGAAATGAATTTTTAATATGAAGTAAAACATGTTTACGGGCCCTCAGTTTTTAACCTATTACTTTATAGTGCAATAAATATTTGGCCACACTTGGTTCTTTTTGATCTATAAAATCAGATTTTCATGTAGTTAAAGTTCATACCCTTTGCCAGTTACTAAATTATCAGCTGTCAGCCAATCCGCAGGTATCTCTGGTATAGCTCACGTCTTGGACTGGTTTTTGGTCAAGTCCTTGAGTTTGCTACATCGTTGTAGATAGGAACACCGAGGCCCAAGGAAATGCTATGTGTTGCTGGAGGCGGGGTGGGGGGATGTCCTTCAGGGCTTCACTTAGTCTTAGACATTGTAAGGCATCTTGCTCTCTAAAGCCAAAACTTCTACACACGTGTTCCTGAGACCCCAGATTTTACATGCTTGTTTAACTGTGTAAACTATAACGAATTGTAGCAGGTGCTTTAGGAATGTCCTCCAAGGGTCCTTTGTGTTAAAAATTTTGTCCTCAGGGTGGTGTCAGCATTCCCTACTGGGTGGTCCCTGGTCACTAGGATCATGTCCTTGAAGGGAAGTGAGACCCCTGTCTCTTCTCCTTCCATTTTGTTTCCCGGGTCAGACTTCCTGAGGTATTACCTCACCACATGGCCACAGTCATGGGGTCAGTTGATCTTGTACTGACACCCTTCTACTGTGAGTCAAGTGCGTTAACTCTTTGTTGTTGTTCTAGGGTAGACACTTGAAATCATTTAAAGGAGAAAGGATTTACTTTGAAACGTGAGTTCAGACTTTTTATTCCCTTTGGAAGGACATCTGATGAAGGACAGTGTTGACCTCATGGCTCTAGGAGACCAAAACACACCCTCTACCCACTTCCTTCAACCAGGCCCAACCTTCCGTATGTAGCTCTACCATCTCTCAAACTCAGGTTTATCAATGCATGCAATCGTCGATTAGGCACCAGTCCTCATCATCTAATTGTCTCTAGAACCACTAGTCTTTTGGACATAACCTGGAAGTGGACGTTATTAATCTCCTAGAAGGTTCTCAGTCTAATTAATAGTCAAGATTGAACATCATAGATAACGGGTGTGGGGGTACTCTGGTTGTGACATCTGCCACCCCAGTGATTGCCAGGGTTGATTCGGTTGATATGGCTGGTTAGGTGGGTGTCTGATTCTTCTCTCATGTTTGTTCCTCCCAAAGGCCAGTGTTCAGTCAAAAACGAAAACCTTCCCTGAACAGAGGAGGACTGCCTGTCTGTCAAGGGTATTCTAGCGGCTGGGCTGTTTTGCTAGAACTTTCAAATAAGCTCTTAAGCATCACAGTTAATTTTTTTTACTTTCAAAAAACAGTTTTTGTTTGTTTTTATGAGACAGGGTTTCTTTGCGTAGCCCTGACTGTCCTGGAACTA
This sequence comes from Rattus rattus, assembly GCF_011064425.1. Lineage (NCBI taxonomy): Eukaryota > Metazoa > Chordata > Mammalia > Rodentia > Muridae > Rattus > Rattus rattus. The sequence goes on along the minus strand of NC_046167.1, from coordinate 72,779,623 downwards.
GATCTGTAGACCAGGCTGGCTTTGATCTCACAGAGAGCCGCCTGCCTCTGGCTCCTGTGTGCTGGGATTAAAGGCGTTCACCACCACCACTTGGTTCATCGCAGTTAATTTCATGTCTAACAGTTTGTTATAGCAATATCGATAACAGGGAATATGGCAAGAACCACTGGGCATGCCGTGTGCTGACGTCGGACATCTTGGTAACAAACAGCACGGTTTCTTCTCACTAGAGTTTCTCCTGTTGTATTTGCATCACGAAAGAGAATCCTGAAGTTGCAAGCATATCTATTGAATACTCTTAGCATTTTAAAGAAAGAGTTATTTATTATATATAAGTACACTGTGGCTGTCTTCAGACGCACCAGAAGAGGGCGCCAGATCCCATTACAGATGGTTGCGAGCCACCATGTGGTTGCTGGGAATTGAACTCAGGACCTCTGGAAGAGCAGTCAGTGCTCTTAACCGCTGAGCCATCTCTCCAGCCCGTTTAAGTAAGTTCAACTTTCAAAGTTTGAGTGTCAGTGACCAGGAACTTGAACCCTGAACCCTCAGATTAAAAGTCTGATGCTCTACCAGTTGAGCTAGCCAGCCCCATATTACTCTCAGCACTCTTAATTCCTGTTCTTTGGCAGACTGGAAGTTCTTAAAATATTTGCATGCTAGAAAATACTTGAAGGTTTTGCAGCCTAAAAACATTGGCTCTCGACTGCAATGTGATGAGATGTGACACATCTGTCATCCACGGCTGATTTCTTTTTTTTTTATCCATTGCCCCATTCTCCTTGTACCCTGTGATTGATATATGTTATGGCTTGGATCTTAAGTGTTCTCTCAGTTCCCACACACATAAGGCTTGGCTTCCAGTCGCTGGCACTACCAGGAAGTGGTAGGTTCTTTGGGAGACGAGTCCTGCTAAAAGGAATTTAGGTCATTGACATGTGCTTTTGAGGAGACATTGGGATTCTGGTTTCTTCTTCTTCTTCCTCCTCCTCCTCCTCCTCCTCCTCCTCCTCCCTCCTCCTCCTCCTTCTTCTTCTTCTTCTTCTTCTTCTTCTTCTTCTTCTTCTTCTTCTTCTTCTTCTTCTTCTTCTTCTTCTTCCTCCTCTTCTCCTCCTCCTCCTCCTCCTCCTCCTCCTCCTCCTCCTCCTCCTCTTCCTCCTCCTCTGATTAATGGCCCCTATGAGCTAAACCAGCTTCCCTTTTTCATGAGTCCCCCACTATGAACTCAAACCAACAGGGGCTAAGTGAGTTGGGCTGAGCCTTCGAAACGTCCCTTTCTAACAGTTCATTGCCATGGGGGTTTTGTTACAGTGGTGGAAGCTGACTAACAACCAATAAGAAGTCAGTGCTGCCAACTGTGGTGGTTTGCACATGCTTAGCCTATAGGAAGTGACACTATGAGGAGGTGTGGCCTTGTTGGAGGAAGCACATCACTGTGAGGGTGGGCTTTGGCGGTCTCCTCATGCTCAGGCTCCACCCAGGGCAGAAGAGGGTCTCCTTCTGACTGCCTTCAGATCAAGATGTAGAACTCTCTGCTCTTCCAGCACCATGTCCGCCCTGCTCCCCACCATGATGATGATGATGGACTGAACCTCTGAAACTCTAAGCCAGCCACAGTGAAATGTTTTCTTTTTGTAAGAGTTCTCTTAGTCACGGTGTCTCTTCACAGCAATAAAACCCAAACTAAGACACTTTATGGCAGAGGTACCAAAACCAGGGTGGTTTTTCCTCATCAGGTGGACTTTTACCAGGGTCCCTGGCCTGTGAATCGACTCGTGTGACAGATGCTGAGGTCCAACTGGGGTGTGGGCAATAGTGGATGTTCCTTCTCTCCTTCCATAGAGGATAGGCCTTTACTATGATTGGATGAGAAATGGTGTTGAGGGTGGGGCTCAGGGTGACTGGCTGGGGGTGTGGGGGAGAACTCCCAAGAACGGTTCTCTGAGCTGTACTCACCAGGGAGAAGCCAGTCTTTGTTAAGATGCTGAGCTGTTGATGTGCGTATGACAGCACACTCTAGTTATTCCTGGCCTAATACTCGATTAAGCAGATAAGGTAAAATTTTCAACAGAACCGAGCTTTTCGTTTGTTTTGTATTGGGCTCCCCTCTATTATTCATTGAACTCCAAAGCGTTCTTCTGCTTCTGGAAGGTTCCGGGATCAGCTACTGACTTTAAGTTGGACATTACAGCAGGGGGAACTTCGGGTCCCAAGAGAGGTGATTTGCCTGGGGCTACTGAATGGGGACAAAGCTCGACTCCAACTCTGATGTCGGTAGCTGGGGCCCTTTCTTTTGGTAAGGGCCGTTGAATTTTCCCATCTCCCTTCTAGGCACACGTGCCTCATGCACGACTTGTCTTCATCTCTCAGATCTACATCGGCCTCTTTTGTACGATTTGTTACCCAACTCCCAGTGATTACATCTGTGAGTCATGTGACCCAGAAGGCTCAAACCCCAGCCAGTCCCAGCATCTTTGTTGAATCCACGTGGGCCGCCAGTTTCTGGGGCTCTTCTAGCTCACCTTCGTTAGAAATGGAGACAGGAGGAGCGGTTAGCGGAGTGGAAGATGCGGGCAGACAGAGGGGCGGTGACGGTGTCTGAGGACCTGGATCCAGCCGCGCCCAAAGCCAGCGCATTTCCTTTTTTTGCTTTTGTTTTGTTGTTGTTTTGATGGACATTTTCAACACTCGAACCTGACTCATGCGCACCGCTCTCACGCTCTCATCAAAGGACAGGTGCCCGTGACTCGTTTGGCCTTGTTTCCTGGTGATACTAAGGGGGCCAAATGTGATCAAATGCCTCTTCCAGTCTTGTGAGATTCGGGGCTGTGACTCTCTCAGGACCGGCCACACAGGAGCTCCCTGCTGCCTTTAACCCGGCCGGGGTCCACATGCTCTTGGAGTCCTGGAGACAGCAGTCACTGAGGACCGAGTTGCTACTGAAGCCTCGCTGAACCGCAAAGAAAGGTTTCTACCAAAACTGTGCCACGTGTGATGAGGAGGCTCTCAGAACTGGGATGGACAGACAGCGCACTAACCGATATTTAATGTCACTAAGACTACCAGGAAAGCAGATGCTGTCACCAATGAGCGTAGTAAAGGTTATCTGGGAGTGGGGAAACGTTCACGGGCTGCTGGAAACGGAAGAGTAAGGTGGCCTTGCCTTTCGGAGCATAACTTGGTAGTGACTGTTCAAGTGGAGAAGACAGGCAGCCTTCCTGTTTAGAACGTACTCAACAGATAAACGTTGATGGGTCCACAAAGGGGTAAGTAGATGAAGATGGATAGGACAGTATTTGTGATAGCAAAGATATTGGTCGCCATTACCCAGTAAAGGAACTGGGTACTGTTTTCATCAGTCCTGGGACGTCCAAACCGTGAATCCATTCCAGGTGCTAAAAAAAAAAAAAAAAAAAAATGAGGTCACTCAGGATGTATAGGGACGGGAAGGTGTTGAGGGTCTGCGACGCTATTAACGTGGAGACGAAAATAAAATCTTCCCAAAGTTAAGGCGAAGTTGGGAAATAGGACTAGGGAGCCAGGGGACTTTCATCTCTGACTAATTAATTGTCTTCCAGGATATGGAGAGATGGCTAAGTGCAAGGGTTGCTCTGGAAGACAAGTTCCACCACCGCCTGGGAAGTCCGTTCCGGGGCTCTGATGCCCTCTTCTGGACTCTGCAGGTGTTTCTACCCACGCAGGCACCCCCTCCCCGTTGAAAAATTAAAATAAAAATCTTTACAATTTAATTAAAGAAATTATCATCTTACATATTCATTTGAAAACTAATATTAATAATACACGAAGTGAAAAAAAACGAAAAGCTCAAGGGGCATGTGCCAGATATCCGTAACCAACTGATACGGAATTAATTTATTCCTAGTGTGTATTTACTGCTTTTAGAAGGATGAGGAGGAGAATGACGAGGAGGGCTGGAGGACACTGGGGACACTGTCCTGTCTTTCTCAGAGTCATTCTTTGTACATGGGCTGGAATGAGGCTCCCTGAGCCTCCCCGAAGACCTTACAAAGCCGTAGGGGGTATCCTATCCGTGGACCTGGCTGTGGTTCTCCTAGATCTGGATCCTGAACTCGGGGAGGCGGGACTAGATAGTGAGGCACTGGGTCCCCCAGGACTGGCCCCTTTCTGCCAGCCCCCTTGAGCCGGGCCTGCCCGGCAGATACTCAAACACTCATTAGGCAAGACAGATCTGTAAGCAAACATTTATCCCTGTGCATCTGCGGGCTGCAGGTGCAGGGCAGAGTCCTGTTTACCCAGTGCGCAGCCAAGCAGGCTGCTGCCTGTTTGCCAAGTGCCCTTTCTGGCTCTGCTTAGAGGCCCACCTGGGAGCAGGCTGGGGTGAGAGCGGCAAGTGAGACGCCAGGAGATGCTACCCTGGCAGACGAGTCTTTACAAAGGCCTCGGTATCAGGTCCTGAGTGTAGATGTGGTTTATGCGGTAAAGTGAGCAGGGCTCCCTTCCTCTTCTTGCAATGGCCTCCCACGCTGTCTGCTAAGGTCCTCCCGTTTGTCCTCCTCTCTCTGGGATCTTTCTTGGGCTTCAATTCCCATACTCATCAGGGTTTTCATGAATTCACTTCTACCCCAGAGCGGCTGGGTTCCCATCAATCATCGTTGTGACCTGACCTCAGATATCATCAAATGTTGATGGTGATGGTAACGGGGTTTCCTGGCCTATCTGCCGGTACCAAGGGATGATGCCCAGGGCCCTTCCATACTTTATTTTGTGGTGCTGGGGTTCAAATCCAAGGCTTCAGGCAAAGACTCTACTCCTCCTGGGCTCTCTATGCTTGGAATGGTCTCTAGATGACTTACAGTGTCTAACCCAGGCTAAATGCTGTGTAAAAGTTTGACCTACCAACCAGTTCGGAGAGCGAAGCCAATCTCTACGTACTCAACACAGTGGGGACCCAGAGATGTGAGGGGAGACCCTGGGTTTTGAAAATCCATTTATTTTTATTTTACGCGCATGAGTGTTTTGCCCGTGTGCATGTTTATGCGCCGTGTGCATACCTGGTGCCCAAGGAGGCCAGATGACGTGGTTGGATCCTCTGAAATCGGAGTTACAGTCTTGTGAGCTGCCGCGTGGGTGTTGGGGCTCAAACGTGCTCTTAAGGGCTGAGCCGTCTCTCCTGTCTCCACACTTATTTCCCACACTTCCGCGGTTCAGGTTTGTCTGGGTGAGCTAATAGATGGGCGAGGTGGGGGGCTTCTGCACACTGCTCTCTCTCCCCAGCACTCCCCAGGGAGCCTAGGCAGCAGAAATCTACTTAGAGTCTGCCTGAGAGAAGCCATTCAAAACGCTTCGAATACTACACCAGTGAGGCGGGTTTTCTCCAGCCAGAGACAGGAAATGGCTGGGTAAGGAGTGTAAGTAATAGGAACAAGAGAAACCAGATGCGCCCAAGCAAACGATACAAACTCTGCAGGGCTCTGCCATCTGCTCTCCCAGCCACGCCCCTTCCCCAGCCACGCCCCTTCCCGTCTCTCCTCTCCACTCTTTGCTATTTCTTTGTAAGTTAAAAGAATGATTTAAGGGGCTGGGGATTTAGCCCGGGGGTACAACGCTTAACGAGGAAGCGCAAGGCCCGGGGTTCGGTCCCCAACCCCAAAAAAAAAAACCAAAAAAAAAAAAAAAAAAAAGAATGATTTATTTATCTTCATTTCGTACATGTGGGTATTCTGCCTGCATGCATCCCTGTCTGTGCACCATTTGTGTGCATTGCCTGTTCAGGGCGGCAGAAGAAGGCATCGGCTCTCATGGAGCTGGAGTTACAGGCGGCTGCGAGCCACCGAGCGGGTGTTGGGAATCAAACAAGGGTCCTCTGAAGAGAGCAGCCATTACTCCTAACCACTGAGCCACCTCTCCAGTCCCTTTCGTTATTGTTTGAACAACCTGGAAATGATCCAGCCTGGGGTCTTCTCAGGCTGAGGTTTACAGCATCTCCAATCTCTCTGTGCTATTGGCCGAAGACTAGTCTCCAAGGTGACAGTGTTAGGGGTGGGGTCTTTGGGAGGCAATGGGTTATAAGGGGTGGTCCTCATCGATAGATTTAGTGTCAACAAAATACATCTGTCTTAAGTGGTGTGCTCGAGTGCACCTTCTAGAGTTTGTATGCTGAGGCTTATCCCTCCTCTGCCCCCAGTGCAGTAGTACTGAGAGATGGGATGTCTAAGAGGGGCTAGTCGGAAGGGCTCTGAATAGCTTAGTATTGCTGCCTCACAAGTGAGAGCCTGATACAAGAATGGATTTAGCCTCCTCTCTCTCTCCATCCTTCCTCCCTCTCCTCCCACATTCCCCCCCCCCCGTATTCTTGGTCCAATGACAGGCCTCGTTCTATCCTGTCTTCTTATATGATGGGGGGTGGTGGTGGTGCTGTTTTTAAAATAAACGACCTAGCCTGTAGCATTTTGTTATAGTAGCTCCAGATAGACTAAGTCAACGAGTTATCCATTGATGGTGTTTTGTTATAAAGGCTTAAACAGACAAGATAGTGTTGTGATAAATAAAAAGGCAGTGGAATGGTTCCAGGTTCCCTGTATCCTGACGGTTGTGCTCTCTCGCTAGTTCTGGCTCCAACGGGCCACTGGAACTAGCGCTAATTTATCTCAGAGGCTCCACGCTGCCCCCATCTACTTTCTGACCTGCTGTCCTCGAGCCATTCCAACACGGCATTCTGTCAGGCTGCCCCTCTCTCCCTCACAGCTCTCTTGGCTGGTCTCCACCACGCCAGGCATGCACATCACAATTCTATGGCAGGCCGGGTGCATCCTGCCACCATATACTCTCTCGAACTCAAGTAAGTCACCACACGAAAGAACGCATCCCACAATATCCTCGGACCCAATTGATAAGCTATAATTTGCTCATTTAGACAACACAAAATCCTGTACACATCCATTCTTAGAATAGTCATAACAACCTGTAATATGTGCAGAGAGGAATCTTGACATCCGCCGACATGGTCTCTCAGTTCCCTCCTCCTCCTCCAGCCTCCTCTGCCTCTCTAAAACTTTTCTCCCGCCCATCCTTTCTTCTGGTCCAATGACAGGCCTTGTTCTATCCTGTACCTGCTTTCGCCTGCATAATGACATCAACCTATAAGAGGGGGCCTTCAAACGCCCTGTTCTCTTGTTAGAGTTCTTTCCCTGGAACATCGTAATGGATGTCCTTACTTGCTTGTATCTTACCCTCCAATGTCATCTGACCAGAGAGCCTTCCTCATGCCACAGTGCCCATCCTGGTCATTAACCTTTCTAACGGTTGAATCTGCACGTTTGCTTGCTGTCTGACTTGCACCAGGGACAGGAAAGTAGGAGTGTCATGCACGTGCATCCTGCTGGAAGCCCAGAGCACAGAGCTTCAGACGCGTTGAATGCCTGCCGAATGACTGTGTGTGAAATATTAAGCTAAACTACCCAGGTTCTGGAACGAGCTAACTGATGCTTACATGGGTCCACAGTAGCCCTGTTTGCTGACCCCTCAGTTTGTCCCCTGTGTTCTGCATGTCAGCAGGGAAGGGATTATGACAAGCCTTCGAGAGTGATTAGTGACGGCCCAAGAGCCTCGCCATCTACAGAACTGGGACGGGATGCCTGCAGGCTCATGGCTGCAGCAAAATCAAATTTAAAAGCTTGATGGGTGGGAATTGCAGCAGTGGGGGAAGGGTCTCTGTTTGGAAGCAGGTATCCTCTGTGTTCAACTCCCAGCTCAGCTATTTACTGTGTGACCCAAGACCAAGAAAGCCCCCACTGTGAGCCTTGGCTAACCCTTGAACAGGGACAATAGGGCCATTTCCTGGACTGCACTGTTTGCTCTGCATCCGTTTAGGGACCCGGGTAAGCTGAGGCATGCACTTTGCTTAATCAGTTGGTCATTTCTGGAGATGTAACCTAACAGTAGTTCCCATGTACTGATCATACTGGCAACTTGGCTATGCCCTAAGCTGAAGCTACCCTACTTCATTCTGGCTCCTCTGTGACGTGTGTGTGTGTGTGTGTGTGTGTGTGTGTGTGTGTGTGTGCATGTGCATGTGTGTGTGTGTGTGTGTGTGTGTGTGTGTGTGTGTGTGTGTGCATGTGTGTGTGTGTGTGTGTGCATGTGTATGTGTGAATGTGAGTGTGTGTAAGTGTGTGTGTGCGTGTGTGTGCGTGTGTGTGCGTGCGTGTGTGCGTATGTGTGTGTGTGTGTGTGTGTGTGTGCAGGTGTATGTGTGTACGCATGTGTACGCATGTGTGCATGTGTGCATGTGTGTGTGCATGTGTGTGCATGTGTGTGTGTGTGAGAGGGTATGTGAGAGTGTGTGTGTGTGAGTGTGAGTGTGTGCGAGTTTGTGTGTGTGTGTGTGTGTGTGTGTGTGTGTGTGTGTGTTTTTTTTTTTTTTTTTTTTTCGAGGTGGGGACCGTCCAGGGCCTTGCTTATTAGGTGCTCTACCACTGAGCTAAATGTGTGTGTGTGTGTGTTTTGCAAATGATGCCACATGACTCGGAGCAATGGAAGGTAGGTCCGGGATTGGATGGTGTACAGTCAAGGGTAGAATTTTATTCCTTTAAAAAACGATTTTAATTTATTTATTGTCTTAGCCAAGGCTTCACTATGTAGTTCAGCCTGGCCTCGAACTCATGATCTTCCTCCCTCAGCCTCCAGAGTGCTGGGATTCAGGTGTGTGCTATTATACCTTGGCTTGCTCCTCTTTTACAGGTTAGGGAAAAAGAGGCCCAGGGAAACCAGAGATTTGCTTTGGGCGAAATTGGAAAGAGCTGAGACCGAGATTTATCAGTTTCTGTCTTGTGCTCTCCTCTGGCCCATCTTTGCCCTTTGGGGCAACAACTAAGTGTCTCATTTCTCCTGGACAGTAAGTGACTGAAGAGGGGTGGGTTTTCAAGTGTCCGCTCCATAACCAGCTTCAGGTTGGAGGACCGGTGGGGTAGGGGTGCGTGTGGACCGCTGGTGAACAGAGGAAACCTATTTGAGTCTACAAATGGTCTTTCCTTCCTTCCCGTCTGCGTCTCTTTCTCTCCCTCCCCCACTCTTGCCTCCCAGAGAGCTCCGCACTAATTAATCAGCAGACATTAGCTGTTCCAGCTGGGACCAAGTGGGGTAGACTCATTAGTACAGAATGACATTAATATAACATTTTTTTTGGAGACAAATCAATGATTCAGGGTGGGCGCCTATGGAGGGCTGCCTGCCGAACCGGCATGGACCAAGAAATAGGTGTAAGATACAGAGAGGAGACCATGTGAATGCAGAAGGAGGACCAGCGGGCCTGGTCTCCAAGGTGACTGGACAGAGGGGAGGGCCAGAGCAACGGTAGCTTACGCAGTGACTTCATCCTCCTGTGCTAACTGGTGTCGACTGGTTTTAGAAAGTCTCTCTCCCTGTGCTGGCTTCTCACCGGACTAAGAACCTCTTCAGTGTGGGGCAGGGATCCCTGTTGCTGACTGGTCGGTTCCTCTGGGGGCCCTGTAGGATAACACTATGGAAATGAATCCAGAAAGTATAACCCCTTCATCGGTCTCCTTGGAACGGGCAGGTTGGAATAGCAGTGCTGTGCCTTCGGGCCTGGCTGGTTTGGGACAGGGGCTGTTGAGGTCTGTCAGGTGACAACCTTTGTAGGAGCATGTACCAGAGGAGAAGGAATGGCCTTCCTTCTTTCTTCCTTCCTTCCATTCTTCAGTTTTTAATCTAGTAGACCTAAACAACTCTTGGGTTTAAAACATTGTTATTGTTGTATATGCTTGTATGATGTGTGTGGGGGTGGGGGGGTGGGGACACGCACGCCACAGTGCAGGTATGGCAGTGAGAGGACAGCTTTCGTGGAGTCGCTTTTCCCCTTCCACCTTTACATCCGTTCCATGGGTTCCAGAGAACTCAGATCACCTAGCTTGAGCAGCGAGTGCCTTTCCTGAGAGCCGTCTCAATGGCCGCAACACCAACTGTCTTTACCTCCAGAGACAAGAGGCTGAAGGTAGCCCCAGAAGGGAGACATAGACACTGATTTCTTCCTATGCCATTCATTCCCTCCCCCACTCTGTCTCCATCCACACGGTAGGAACCTCCCATGGGACAGCTAGACTCTGAGGTAAGAAGGAGGATTCGATGACAGGCGTGTTCCTGAGAGGAAGTTAGCACTGGGGAAGAAGAGAACTGCTAGAATAGAAATTGAGAAGAGCTGCTGGGTTTTCTCAAGATGCTCTTTCAAGTGTATTGTCTCGTGGCTCTTAAGAAACACTGGTATTGCCAACACCTTTTTCTTTCCTCTGGAAATGGGGCTGGTGGTGGCTATTGTCTTAGATTCTGTGGAGAGGTGTCAACCAGGAGAAGTGAGTGTACAGTTTCTATCTTAAGTGTCTCTCGTCGAAAAACGTGGTCCTCAGTGCATAATGCTATTGGGTGGTGGTGGTGGGATCTATGGGCGGAAGGGCCTGCTGGGAGGTCAGCAAGCCTTTGAAGGACACACCGGGTCCTGTGGGCCCATCGCATGCTCCAGGTGGGTAGCTTCCTTTTGTCACATGCTCCTAGGAAGCTGGATCATATAGGAATTCTATTTCTGGTTTCTGAAGAGCATCCACACTGAACCCCAGATCTACAGCAGCAGCGTATAGGGGTTCCCTTTGCTCTTGACCCTCACCTGCATTTGTTGTCATTTGCTTTTTTTTTTTTTTTTGGTTCTTTTTTTCGGAGCTGGGGACCGAACCCAGGGCCTTTCGCTTCCTAGGCAAGTGCTCTACCACTGAGCTAAATCCCCAACCCCTGTCACTTGCTTTTTTAGGGGTGGCTATTCTGACTCTCATTAATTTGCATTTCCCTGATGATTAAGGGCGCTGAACATTTCCCCCATATGCTCATCCGTCGTCTGTACTTCATGCTCGGAGAACTGTCTGTTCACTCATAGGATCTTTTATTTATTGAGGGGTTTTCTTTTCTTGGTATTTAGCTTTCTAAAAGTTCATTATGTATTCCAGATATTAATCATCTATCAGATGTATAGCTAGCAGGGATCTTTCTTCCGGTTCTGTAGGCATCTCTTTATCTCCCTCTTTTAGGTGTGTATGTGTGCGCGTGAATGCATAATCTGTGTGTGAGCGTGTATTCCACAGTGTGTAGTTATTGACTGAAAACAACTTTGTGGCATAGGTCTCTTCTTCAAGCCCAGGTCTCCAGGCTTCCGGATGGACCACCTTTATCCTCTGAGGTATCCCTTCTGCCCCTAGGCTGTCTCATAATCCAATGAACTGTTAAACTGCTGTGTAAAAGCCCTTTCATTCCACGGAATCCCATTTTTCAGCCTATGGCGATGTATCCTTGAGCCACTGTAACCCTCTTCAGGAAGTCCTCGCCTATGCTCACATCTTGGGGCATTTCCTCTCCACTTCTCTCTCACAGTTGTCGGTGTTTCCGGTCTTACTTGGATGCCTCTGTTCTACACTGCATTGGTTTTTGTAAATAGTGTAGATAGAGACCTAGTTTTATTCTTCTACGACGGGTGTCCAGCTTTCGCAGAATCATTTACTGAAGAGGCTGTCTTTCCTTCCAAATATAGCCTCTGTGTCTTTGGAAGGAAACACTCAGGTGACTGTGGCTGTGTGTGTTTAATTCTGGGTTCACCACTCTCTTCTGCTGATCAGTATGTTTGTTTTTGTTATTGTGGACCTGTGGTCTAACCTGATGTTTTTGTTAGTGTGGACCTGTGGTCTAACCTGATGTCGGGTAGGTGATGCTTACAATAGTGTTCTTTTGACCACGGTTGCCTTGGCTATCTGGGCTGCTTTGTGTAACCATATGGATTTCAGATTGTATTTTCTATCTCTGTGAAGAACGGCGTTATACAGGGATGGCAGTGGAACTTAGATGGGGATTGCGCTGAATCTCTAGATCACTTTAGGAGTGTGGCCATTTTCCCTGTATCAGGATGCTCTTTCCATATGCCGTTGTCATGTTCACTTTATTCAGAATTTTAAACATTTCGTTGTTAATATCTTTTACTTCTTTGATTTTGTTTGTCCAGCACAAGGTCTCACTATGTAGCTCTGGCTGACCCGGAACTCTCTATGTAGAGCAGGCCGGCTTTGAACCCACAGAGGTCCACTGGAGTGCTGGGGTTAAAAGCTCCTCGTGCCCCGCCTTTTGGTTATTTTTATTCCTGGTTATTTTTGAAGCTGTTGTGAATGGGGTTGCTGGGCTGGTTTCTTTCTCGGCACATCTAGTGTTGTCTACAGGGCACACTACATGCTGTTGGGATTGACTCGTGCATGTTGACCTCATATCCTGACATTTCGCTGAAAGTGTTTATCAGTTCCGAGAGTTTTCCAGTGGTGTCCTTAGGGTCTCTCATACACAGAGTCATACCGCCTGCAAACATGATGGTTTTTACTATTTGTATCTATTTCTTTCTTTCTTTTGTGCTGTTGCTTGAACTCTGACTCCAGGGACTGTACGGAAGGGTGGACACTCATACTTATTTTATTTTTAATGGAAATTCTTTGAATCTGTGATGGCTGGTATTGTCAACTTGATGGGTGCGTTGGTTTGTACAGGAATGGCCCCCATAGATTCATGTGTTTGAATACATGGCCTATAGGGAGTGGCACTGTTAGGAGGTGTGGCCTTGTGGAGAAAGTGCGACACTGTGGGGGTGGGCTTTGAGGTCTCCTATGCTCAAGCTCCACCCAGGGTAATGTACAGTCTCCTGCTGCTTGCAGATCAAGTTATAGAGGACTCTCACCTCCTTCTCCAGCACCATGCCTGCCTGCATGCCGCCATGTTTCCCACTGTTGCGATAATGGGCCAAACCTCTGAAACCACAAGCCAGCCTCAGTTAACTCTTTTCCTTTATAAGAGCTGTGTTCGTCATGGCGTGCCTCTTCGCGGCCACAAAACCCTAAGGAAGACAGTGCGATCTTGACTCGCTCAGGAGGCAGGCATGACTGTGGAGGAGTTGAGTTGTATGTGTTGGGGTAATGATAGTGGGAAGACCTCTCCTCTGGCTGTCCTAGAAATCGCTCTGTAGGTCAGGCTGGCCTTGAGAGTCACCTGCCTCTGCCTCCGAGTGCAAGGATTAAGGGAGTAAGTACACCATGATACAGGGCTCACCCCTGGTAAATTATAAGACTTTACTGCTTCCCTTTCTTCCTTCCTTCTTTCCTCCCTTCCTTTCTTCTTTCTTTCTTTGACATTTTCAGATGCCACAAATAAATGTGACGTTTGTCTTTCTGTGTCAGCTCATATCTCTTTACATAAATTTAACCGGGCATCCTGATATTTAGTTTCTTCCTAGTTTTGAGACTTTCCCGAGTTCAATTCCCAGCAACCACATGGTGGCTCACAACCATCTGTAATGAGATCCGATGCCCTCTTTCGGTGCGTCTGAAGACAGCGACAGTGTACTCATCACATACATTAAATAAATAATATTAAAAAAAACCTACCAGGTGCTAGGGTGTGCAGGAGGACTGAGGGTATGTTGGTCAACAATGGTGGCTTTGCTCTGAAATGGAGGCCACTGGAAGGTTTGAGACCAGGTGGAAGGGATGTGGTCAGTTTCGCAGACATCCTCTGGGAACTTGTTATGGACAGGTCCGCAAGCAAAGACAGAAGCCTGCCTTGTAACGTTGCAGATCAGGAATGGAAGCCTCACCGTCAGGGAAGGAGGCGCCGTGGAAATGCTCATGAGTCTTGGCGTGGTTTGAAGACAGAGCTGAGCCCATGTGTTGACAGGTCAGCTGGGGGTCGGCTCAAGGGGACTCCAGGGCTTTGGGCTTGAGTGGCTGGGGAAGATTCCAAGGAGAAACTCCCGTGTAGGTGTCAATGTTGAGAGATGCTCGAGAGGCAGCAGGAGGGGATGTGGAGTGGCTAGCTGTTGTCTTGGGGTTTCCAATGCTGTGAAGAGACACCATGACCAAGGCAACTCGCATCATGGCTGGAAGCATGGTGGCATGCAGGCAGACACAGTGCTGGGAGGAGCTGAGAGTTCTACATCTTGTTCTGAAGGCAACCGGAAGACCGACTCTTCCACACCGGGCGGAGCTTGAACTCTAGGAGTCCTCAAAGCCCCCTACACAGTGACACACTTCTCCAACAAGGCCACACCTCCTAATAGCAGCACTTCTCATGGGTCAAGCCTATTCAAACCACCACCGCTGTGGTCATGTCCTTGCTACAGTTGGTTGTTAGGACGAATGTCATCAAGAGCCTACCGCCTGTCTCAGGATACCGGGGAGGTCCACAGACAGATGTGTGGCTCACACAGACTTCAACAGTCTGGTGTGCTAAGCCTCCATGGGACACTGAGGAGGGCCAGTTCTTCTAATGTGCTATGGAAAATGAGATTGGTCGGGCTTTAAGAACAGGGAGCCGTGGGGCTTCTGAGCAGGGAACTGACACAGTAGATCTCTGTTAGAAAGGTCCTGTGTGGGAGAGAGGGTTTGAAGAGCTGCGAGGGGAATTGATGGTGACAGCCCTGGCACCTCATGAGGAGGCTTGGCTCAGGACAGTGGCTGGGGTTCAGGGATAGGGAGACAGAAGGGAGGATGGGTTTGTGGGCGGTACTGATGGGGCTGGGTACCAGATGGATGTGAGAAGCAGGAAGATGGATACTAGAGCCTTTGAGAGGAGGGTCCCCGTGTTTGTCTCAGAGGAGCGCAGACTGTCCTCACCCCATCCCCCGGCACCCTATGGCCACTGTGCTTGTTAACAAGGAACACTCCTCAGAGGGAACATATGTGCTGTTATTTTTAGGTGATTAGCCACACATCGTGGACTGTTTGACAGTCGTGGGTAAACAAAAGCCATTTGTCAAAATGAGATGTCCCAGCCTTGTCCCCTTCAGCAGGCCTGGTTGCTGCACTGTGAATTTCTGTTGCATCCTCAGCGAGGCTAATTAGCACCACGGCTCCTGCATAATAACGCCTGTGTCTGCCCAGGCTCCTGTGAGCAATGCCTTCTTCCGGAAGCAAAAGTCACAGGTGCCTCTCTCTCTCTCTCTCTCTCTCTCTCTCTCTCTCTCTCTCTCTCTCTCTCTCTCTCTGTGCCATTTTTAGGGTTGGAGAAGCTGAGGTTAATGGAGGGAGAGTAAATTCCTTATGGCTCTACGATCCTTGGATCTGAAGAATCCTAAAGCCTGAGGCTGGCGAGGGGCTTCTCTGTACTCTGAATCTCGCCCTTCTCCCATCCCGAGAAACTCAGACTGTACCTAGCAGCGTGGCGGGTAGAGGATTGCGGTTCTTCACACTGAGCTCAAATCTGGTTGCTGGGGATTCCATCCAAGCCGTTCTCCCATCCCTTTTCACAGTGATTCAGGTAACCAGGAAATGGACAGCTCAAAGCCCCACAGTGGATCTGCTAAGGGAGTGAAAACCTGAGCTGTGGTCTTGGCCTAGTTCACAGGGGGCCCCTGGGCCCATGGTCCCACCCAGTGGTCTCCAGATTACCACGTATGTATCTGTGAGTTCTACGGGAGTGGATTTTACCAATGATCGGTTAAAATAGAAGTTTTTGTTTGTGCTGAACATGTGCAGACTTTTCTTGTCATTACCCCCTAAATAATGGGGTATAACTGTTACAGGCCATTTCATGGTGTCTGTCAGGGGTTTCAGGTCATCTACAGAGGATTTACAGCACTCAGGGAGAGGTGTGTAGGTCACACATAAATGCCCAAGCCACCGCGTATGTGAGGCCTGACTATGCTAGTTTGGCATCCATGGGGGGCCTGGACCCTCCCACCCTGGGCAAACAGCGGAGACGACTGTTATTTTATTACAGAATTCTGAATGTACCAAGACAGACATCATCTGTACTTCCGGGCCTTCCTTTCTTCCCTGCTGCTGTGATAGTCCCACAATGACATTGCATTCTGCCTGCTGTGCCTGGAGAGAAGGCCCTTTCTGAACTTCCAAGTATGTTCTCCTGAAAGCTGGAAGTTTTGGGGAGTGGATGCTGTTTGGATCCCACACACAATGCTGGCTGCTGGTGTGAATGTGTGGGGAGCGGGACTCTGGTCTTGTATAGTACATATCTGATATCTCCTGGGCTCTCTCCTCAGAACCCAGTTTCATGTTCCTCATAGCATGCATTGACCACACCCTGCAGCTCTTTGTAGCTTCGGTCCCTTCTCCTATCAAGTCCAATATGTCCGTATGTCATGCTTATTTTATTTCCTTGTCATTGGCTTAGTCTGTTTTCTGTTGCTTTGTTGGGATACCCGAGACTGGGAACACAAAAAGAAGTGAGCTTGGCTCCTGCTTCTAGGTACTGGGAGGTCCAAGAGCATGGCCTTAGACTCTCACAGGTGACTGCCTCATTGGGGAGAGATGAGGCGAGAGGAGGAATCACACTTGTGTTGAATCCATGTGCTTGGGAGGGAACATTCATTTCCACGAATGTGAGATGTCTCTCCTGAGAGACAGCAGTCACCCACCCATGAGGTGGTGCCTACTAGAACTAAACATCTCTCTTCAGGCCCCACCTCCCTGCACTGCACTGTCATGGGGGAAATCCAATTTTAACCCATGATATATATATATATATATATATATATATATATATATATATATATATATATGCCATATTTGAGTCACAGCTTTGGCCTGGTGGCCAGGAAGAGAAATAACATTTCACAGCAGGAGACATGACAAGAGGGCTAGTCTTCAGCGGGGAAGGAGGCCCATTTATGTAGGTTCCTAAGGTTAGAAGGATCTGGAGTGGAAATATCTACAAAATATTCATTCCGTATATTTCCAGTGATGCCTCATGCTTCTGAGATGAGAGCCCCTAGAGCCTGCTATTGCTGGTTAGTTACGCTCACTGTTTAAAAATTAGCCAGCCAGTTGAATGGTCCTTATCGTCCCCTTCACAAATCTGGCTTCTTCATTACCTGTCACACACACACACACACGCACACACACACACACTACCACTAACATAAAAATAATAGGAATTAACAATCATTAGTCATTAATATCACTCAGCATCAATAGACTCAATTCCCCAGTAAAAAGATACAGGCTAACAGAATGGATGCAAAAACAGGATCCATCACTCTGCTGCATACGAGAAACACACCTCAGCAGCAAAGATAGACATTGCCTCAGAGTAAATGGCTGGAAAAAGGTTTCCAAGCAAATGGACCCAAAAAGCAAACTAGAACAGCCATTATCATATCTAATAAAACAGAATTTCAACCAAAATTAATCAAAAGTGATGGAGAAGGACACTTCATATTCATCAAAGGAAAAAAATCCACCAAAATGATTTTCAATTCTGAACAACTATGCCCCAAATGCAAGGGCACCTTCATTAGTAAAAGAAACATTATTAAAACTTAAATTACACATTGAACCTCACACATTATTAGTGGGAGACTTTAATGCCCCACTTTCACTAATGGATAGGTCATTGAGACAGAAACTAAACAGAGAAATAATGAAACTAACTGAGGTTATGAATCAAATGGACCTAACAGATATCTACAGAACATTTCACCCAAATACAAAAGAATGTCTCTTCTTCTCAGCATCTCATGGAACCTTCCCATAGGTTGCCATGTAGTCAGTCACAAAGAAAATCTTAACAGGCACAATAACATTGGAATAACCCCTTGTATTGTTTCAGACCATCATGGATGGTTTTCAAACTGGATTTCAAGAACAACAGAAACGACAGAAAGCCTACAAACTCATGGAAACTGAACAACTATTCAGTGATCACTGGGTCAAGGAAGAAATAAAGAAATTAAAGACTTTCTAGAATTCAGTGAAAATGAAGGTACGAAATGCCCAAACTTATGGGACACAATGAAAGCAGTGCTAAGAGAAAAGTTTATGGCACTATGTGCCTTCATAAAGAAATTTGACAGTTCTCATGCCAGCAATGTAACAGCACACCTGAAAGCTCTAGAAAGAAGCAAACACACCCAAGAGCAATAAAAGGCAGAAAGTAATCAAACTCAGGGCTGAAATCAATCAATTTGAAATAAAGAGAAAAATACAAGGACTCAACAAAACCAACAGCTGGTTCTTTGAGAAAATCAACAATATAGACAAACCATTAGCCAAACTAACTAAAAGGCACAGAGGCAGTATCCAAATAAATAAAATCAGAAATAAAAAGGAGTCATAACAACAGATACTGAGGAAATCCAAAGAATCATTAGATCTTACTTCAAAAGCCTGTAGTCCACAAAACTGGAAAATCTAAATGAAATGGACAATTTTCTTGATATCACTCACCAAAGTTAAATCAAAATCAGCTAAACAATTTAAATATTTCTATAATCTCTAAGGAAATAGAAGCAGTCATTAAAATCTCTCAACTAAAACAAACAAACAAACAAACAAACAAATTAACTAACTAACTAACTCCAGGGCCAGATGGTTTTAGGGCAGAATTCTACCAGAGTTTCAAAGAAGAGCTAATATCAACACCCGTCAAATCATTCCACAAATAGAAATGGAGAAATGGAAGGATCATTGCTGAACTCACTCTGTGAGGCCACAGTCACCCTGGTACCTAAACCACACAGAATCTACAAAGAGAGAATTTCAGACCAATTTCCCTTATGAGCATTGATGCAAAAATACCCCACAAAATACTTACAAACTGAATCCAAGAACACATCAAAAACATCATCCGCCATGATCAAGTAGGCTTCATCCCAGGGATGCAGGGATGGTTCAACATATGGAAATCCATCAGTGTAATCCACCACAGAAACAAACTGAAAAGAAATAAAAACCCCACACGGTCATCTTACTAGATGCTGAAAAAGCCTTTGACACAGTCTGGCATTCTTTTATGTTAAAAGTCTTGGAGGGATCAGGGATATGAGGCACCTACCTAAATGTAACAAAAGCAATATCCGGCAAGCCAATAGCCAACATCAGATCAAATGGAAACTTAAAGCAATTCCACTAAAATCAAACAAGACAAGGCTGCCCACTGTCTCCCTATCTATTCGGTATAGTGCTTGAAATTCTATCTAAAGCAGTAAGACAACTGAAGGGGACCGAGGGGATACAATTTGGAAAGGGGATCGAGGGGATACAAATTGGAAAGGAAGAAAACAAAATATCGCTTTTCACAGATGAGTTGATACTATGACCCTAAGAATTCCACTAGAGAACTCCTACAGTTGATAAACACCTTCAACAAAGTGGCTGGATTCAAAATTAACTCTAAAAGTCTGTAGCCCTCCTTTACACAAATGATAAACAGGCTGAGAAAGAATTAGGGAAGCAACACCCTTCGCAATAGCCACAAGTAGCATAAAATATCTTGGTGTAACTCTAACCAAGCCAGTGAAAGACCTGTTTGACAAGAACTTCAAGTCTCTGAAGAAAGAAACTGAAGAAGATATCAGAAGAGGAAAGATCTCCCAGGCTCATGGATAGGTAAGATTAACAATGTAAAAAAATGGCCATCTTAGCAAAAGCAACCTACAGATTCAATGCAATTCCCATCACAATTCCAACACAATTCTTTATAGATTTTTGACGAGCAATTCTCAACTTCATATGGAAAAAAAAAAAGGATAGAAAAGCAATCCTGTAAAAAAAAGAACTTTGGGGTTGGGGAAAGTGGTAGAAAAAGGCCCTGGATTCTGGTCCTCAGCTCTGGGAAAAAAAAAAAAGAACTTCTGGGGGTTTCACTGTCCCTGATTTCAAGCTGTATTACAGAGCAATAGCAATAAGAAACACATGGTATTAGCATAAAAAGAGAAAGGTGGTTCAATGGAATAGACTCAAAGATCCAGAAGTAAACGCATATACCTACAGTCACTTAATTTTTGACAAGGAAAGCAAAATCATACAATGGAAAAAAGAAAGCATCTTCAACAAATGGTGCTGGTCTTACTGGATGTCTGCATGCAGAAGAATTCAAGTAGGTCTATATGTCTCATCCTGCACAACACTCAAGTCCATGTGGATCAAAGACCTCAACATAAATGGAATACACTAAACATGCTAGAGAAGAGGAAGTGGGGAATAGCCTTGGACACACTGCCACAGGAGACAGCTGCCTGAACAGAACACCGATGGCTCAGCCACTAAGGTAAACAATTATAAGTGGGACCCCATGAAACTGAAAAGCCTCTGTAAATCAAAGGACACCACCACTCCCAGGAGTCTGTGGGGGGTGACCCTAGCTGAGACTCCTAGCATCTGGGGATATGGAAACTGTCGTGGCCACCTCCTATAGCCAGGTGGGACTTCCAGTGGAAGGAGGGGGACATCAACCCACCCACAAAACCTTCAAAATTTGTCCTACCTACAAGATGCACAGGGCTAAAGATGGAGCAGAGATTGAGGGAATGGCCAAACAATAACTGGCCCAGCTTGAGACCCACCCCCTGGGAGAGAGCCAACCCGTGACACTATTAATGATACTCCACTGTGCTTGCAGACATGAGCCTAGCATAACTGTCCTCTTAAAGGCTTCATCCGGAAGCGGATGGAAACAGATGCAGAGACCCATGGCCAAACATTAGGTGGAGCTTGGAGAGTCTTGTGGAAGAGTGGGTAAAAGGACCGAGAGAGCTGGAGGGGTCAAAGACACCACAAGATCTACAGAATCAACTAAATGGGCCCATGGGTGCTCACAGAGACTGAACCACCAACCAAAGAGCACGCGTGGGCTGGACCTAGGCCCCCTACACAGTTGTAATAGATGTGCAGCTTGGTCTTCACGTGAACCCCCTAACAGTTGGAGTGGGAGCTGTCTCTGACTCTGTTGTCTGCCTTTGGATCCCTTTCCCCTAGCTGGGCTGCCTTGTCAGGCCTCAGTGGGAGAGGATATGCTTAGTCTTCAACCAAAACGAGAAAAAGAAAAAACCAAGAGTACACGGGCGGAAGAGATGGATAAGAAGTTGGTAGTGGGGCTGGAAGGAGTTAGGGGGAAGAGCGGTGGGGTGAAGATGACCCAAAGACGTTTTAAGTCCTCAAAGGATTAAGACAAATACTTTAAAAACTTCAACTCAAAATAATTTAGGCAGTGAGAGAAAGCCATTTGTTCATGTCCTCAGGAAAATACCTTGCAGGGATGGATGGATCCAGGAAACGACTTCGATTATCCCTGTAAGTCAGATTACCAACTCGTCCTGAAGATTCCCCTCCCTCCCCACCCGTCTCTTGTCTCTGAGTCTTCTGAGTTGGCCTCACTTCAGGCAGTCTCCCTTTGTGAATGGAGGCCCACATCCCACCAGCAGGGTAACACTAGAAGAATGGGGTGTAAACAAGACTGAAACAGAGCAACCAACCAACCGAAACTGGTTAGCAGTACCAGGCTAAATCAAATTGGAAGATACTCATTGAGCCAGACCGAGGCCTTCCCTAGACTCTAACCCCTCTTGATAGAAAGTTCAAGAGATTTCCTAAGAGACTGAAATTATGAGCAGGCATGCACACACACACACACGCACGCACGCACGCACGCACGGACGCCGCACACGCACACGCACACGCACACACGGACGCCGCACACGCACATGCACACACACAGGAAAAAAATGGAAACCAAAGAGTGAAAAATCTAATCAAAGACAGCTCCCTCCTTCATCAGTGGGATGGCTCTGCCACCCTTCCAGAGGGTTGGGGGTGGGGTGTGTGGAGCATCAGGTTGGTGTGCCAGTAAAGGGTTAATGACCTAAGACCCTCAGAAAAGCAGAGAAACTCCTGACAGGCAAGTTGACTGGCTGATAGCATCTGCAGGCAGTTAGGGGATGGGTAGTCAACACGTTGGTAAGAACCTCCATTAGAATTTATTTACGACCTTGGGAATGCAGAAAATAGATCTGCAGATGGAATTTTCCACCTCAAAAGTTCCATTTTTCGGCTCTATAAAGCTCTCAACCCCCTGCACCTCGGACAGGGCATAGTCTTCACTCCTGTGGAGAGACTGCTGCCCTTCACTGACAGCCTGCTTCTGGTCTGGTCGGTATCCCCACAATATGATCTAGCTCAGGGCTGTGGTTCACGTGCCCACATGCATACCTCGTTTGTGTGGGCCACAAAAGACCCAGCACAGTGTTCCGGCCACGTTTCCGGGGCTCCAGCTTCCGGATAAATGGAAGAAAAATGTATTGGGGGTCGTGGACAGAATGGTATGGCTTTTGTGTGACCTTGGGGCTGAGTCTTCTGCGGCCACTGAGCGCCAGCCTTCTGTGAGCATGTTTACCTGAAGCGCAGAGCAGGTTCTGGCTGCGAGAATTAAGTTGAGGGCACGTTGTAAAGAGCACCTGGCCGGAAGCCCGGCGCACCGTTTGCTCGGGTATTAACACGAGAATATTTTAAGCTGCTCTTCTTGGACAATTGGAGAGTCTGATTAGGAGGTGATGGTTGCCCTGGAAACACGTTTCTCTGCACAAAAAGGTCAGGAACCCCCAAGGTCTGGGTTTGTCTTTTTGCCTTTACCTGGGGCAGAGACCTGAGGGTTTTGATCTGAGGAAAAAGCCTTTCCGGTTGTGGCATCGTCAGCTGCCAGTTTCCCAAAGGCCCTTCTTTTGGCCTATGACTTCTGGACCCAAGTTTCTAAAAAAAAAAAGAAAAACAAAAAAATCGATAGCAGGTCTTTTGCTCAGTGACCCTCAGAAGACGATATTGTCTGGGCTCTAATTTGGAGACTGTGAACTGGGAGGCCCACACAGATCCCGGTTCAGTTTTAAATCATTCATTCCCTCTGTTGCCCTCGTATCCATTTACTACATAACTCTTAGCATCTACTTTTGCCAGCCCCTGGATTGGTTCTGGTGAGCATATCTCTTTTGAATTTCCCCACAGTGTGTTAATTTCCTGGGAGTGAACAGCGAGGCTGAGGACTAGGCCACAGGGCAGACATTGTGCTCCATTGACATTGTTCAGGACCACAGAGGCAGCGTTGGGAGGAGGTGTGGTCTTCAGGAGGTGTGGCCTTCAGGAGGTGTGGCCTTCAGAAGGCGTGGTTACTGGTGCCCTCCTCCACTCTGCTTCTTGTCCTACCATGTGACTGTTATGTATGTGTTCCCAGTATTCTGAGGTGACTCAGCCAAGGCCCTCATTAGAGGCTAAATTGATGAAGCTGCCCAATGTTGGACTTTCCATCTCCAAACTTGGAGCTAAATAAACCGTCTCTTTACACAATACCTAGCCTCAGGCATTTCATTATAATAATGGAAAAAGTATTGACAAGAGAGATCTGGCGCAGTCTGGGCCAGCGACCAGCAGCCCGTGAGCCCGTCTGGCCTTCGGGCGTCTTTCTTGGCCACCAGGATTTAAAAGCATTCACATTTGATCATATCTACTGTGAGGCTAATTGCAAAGCATTACTTTATATAACACAAAGAAAAAGCTGAACACAGCTGTAGCCCAGCTCTCCCCCCTCTCTGTCTTTAGCGGTATTACTCTGAAAATACTGATTATTTTGTGCTGGTGTAGTTCAGTAGTCACCAACATCTAATTGGGGGAAACGGGATGGAGCTTCCTTAAAAACATTAACAACAGAGTTACCGTATGATGTAGCAACCTACTTTTGGGGGGGGGATATGCCCTCCACCCCCAATTTTAAAACAGGGGCTTGTACAATGTTCATGGTGGTTTTTATTCATTGCAGTTAAAACATGGGATCCTTTCAGATACCCACTGACAGATGTGTGGATCTCACTTAGAGTAAAATATTATTCAGTCTTTAAAAGTGAAAATTTGACACGGTCTGCTACACGGGCGAAACTTGAGGACAATGTGCTTGGTGAGGCAAGTCTAGTCATCACAGGGTTCGACTTATAAGAAGTGGCTACCACGAGAGAGGCTTTTACACAGACAGGAAGTAGCATGGTGGTGGGAAGTAGCCTGGGGAAGACAACTGCAATGGCTGGTTGGCACCGTAAGGGTGTGACTGCTGGAAAACCGCACACCTAGGATGAGGGGCGGCATTACGCCCTGTGTATCCCAGGGCATGCGACAAGTTCAGCTATTTCACATTAAATCTGACTCCGCCCCAGTAGGAGAGCAGTGGGGCTCTCTCCCTTCAGCTATTTAAACATCTGATTCCTTTGTTGTAAGCAAATAGTGACACTTTTAGGGTTCAACCATCAAAACAATACAAAATAATATAGAATAAGAATCTGACCCCTGCATCTGCCGCCCGTCTGCTGTTCTCACCCCGCCCCCACAGACAAATCCTTCTGTCAGCTTCCTGTGAGTCTTCCCAGCCATGTTTATGCAGATGCAAACAGATAGGACTGGCTTCCCTTTCTTCTCTCTTTCGTTTGTAGTAGGTTTTGTCTCTGCTTTGATCACTTAATGATGTGTCTGTCAGCTACTTCCAAAGCTGCAGACGGAAGCTGGCTCCTCACCCGGACACCCCTCCCCCGCAAGCCCTTATGCCTCAGTACCTCCCCTTTTTACTGTCGGACTCTGGGGAGATTAGAATTCAGCCCACCATGCTCTGCCAGGATCCACAGGCACAGAGGAGCTGCTGATAAAGGGGTGGGACCAACAAAAGCATGTGTTCTGGGGCTTGTCTTGGGTTCAGAATGTACGTGGGCGCTTCAGGGTGTTTTAAAGATGGTGAACTGAGTGGAGAGTCAGGAGGGCAAGATGAACAAGATCCAGAGACTCGGGATCTTTTTAAAAGGTTTGTTTTCATTTATGTATATGTGTGGGTATGGATGTGTTCAAAGGGGGTTACCACACAGGTCAGTAGAGGGTGTTGGATTCACTGGAACTGGAGCGACAGGTGGCTTGTGAGCCGCCCAACATAGATGCTGGGAGCTGAACTTGGGTCTTCTATACAAGCATCAAGCGCTGTTAACTGCTGAGCCATTTCTCTAGCCTTGAGTTCACAGCCTTGTTGGGGTAAAATGGGTAATCTTGACTGTCAGGAACTAGAGGCTTGTCTTTGGATGTGTTTGAGGGAGTTTCCAGAGAGGTTTGAATGAGGAAGGAAACTCACCCTGAATCTGAGTGGCACCATCCCAAGGGTTGGGACATGACAGTGACTTAAGGGAGAATGCGGGAGGGCACTGGGGAGAGGGCTCAGCCATTAAGGGCACAGGCTGCTCCTTCAGAGGACCTTGGTTCAATTCCCAGCATCCACATGGCAGCTCACAACTGTTGGTAACTTCAGTTCCAGAGGGATCTAAAGCCTTCTTCTAGCCTCTGTGGTCACCAGGCCCACACGCGGTACACAGACACATAGATACAAAACAGATAACTTTTTGAAAGGGAGAAAGCCAGTACGGTACCAGGTCTCATCTCTTGCTGCTTCCTGGCAGCGAACGCAGTGTGTCTGGCTGCCTTGTATTTTGTTTGTCACTTGACCCCCCCGTCCCCCAACCATCATGGACCACAGCCTCAAACTGTCAGCCCGAATGACCCCTACCTTCTGTCAGTTGCTTTATGTCAGATACTTGGTCACAGCGTCAAAGAGGAAAATGAAGCATGGTGAACAGTTGTAAGGGTGGAGAGTGACGCTGGGTAGGCTCATCACATAGTTAAGCCGCTTATGCTTGCCCTCAGGCGAGCAATAATCCGGCCTCTCCCTTTCAGAGTTACTGTGCAGATTAAATACTACCCCACAAAAGCCTGGCACAGAGTAAGCGCTCAAGCCTGTAGAGCATTTAGCTTTTTAAACTTTATGGTCATATGGAGGCATCACCTCCTGAGAGGCACCGCACTCAGAGCGATCTTTCCAGGTTGATGCTGTGTGTTACGGAGCTCCCTTGTAAGGCTGGGCAGCGTAGTGAGCTGCAGGTCCAGCCAGTTTCTGGATGGTCACGGTGAAGGCTTGTTCTCCGCAGCTGAAACGATGCTGACTTTGGATACCAGGTAGGTTAAGTGCATTAATACGTTTTTAAAAAAAATTTTTTTTATTGATTCTTTTACTTTGCATTTTCACCTACACAGGAAGCAGAGCTCGTCAATACACACTTGGTCTTTGCTATTTCCTTTAAAATCTTTTGTTTTGTTTTTTTTAAGAATCCATTTGCTTGTTTAGTGTGTGTGGAAGTCAGAGGACAACCTGTGAGAGTCTGGATCAAACCCAGGCCGTCAGGTTTGGTGGCAAGCACCTTTACTTGCTGAACCATATTGCTGCCTCCCCCAAACCTTAGATATTTTCAATATATAATGTTATTTTTTTAGGACAGAACTCCATTGTAAGTGGAGAAGGATTTATGTTATCACCTTGGGGGCAAGGACACAGGCAAGATTGCAGGGAGGGAGAACCAAAGTTGGGTTTTTTAAGCTTACAGGATGGAGAAGAGGGAATAGCACAGCCGAACAAGGAAGGTCCAGGGTCTCCTCTCTTGCCTGTAGGTATGACTCTATTTTATTACATTATTGATTTTGCATGTATCTGTGTTCTCACGCACAAGTTGACTCTCCCCTTTTATGCTACGAGTCCTAGGGACTGAACTCAGGTTGTCAGGCTTGGTGACAAGTACCTTAACTTGCTGAGTCATCCCCTGGTCCTTCACTTTATTTTAAAGAAGGGGGGAATCTCATTCGGATGGGACTTGCCCAAAGCTGAACATGCTGGAGTACAGCTATGCTCCCTGCTTCACTCGGCCAGACTCTGAGTCCAGTGCTCCAAGTGAGTGCCATCTCTCTCAGGACGCGCTCCTACGGTGGGCTTGGTGTGCAATGTCCTCTGAATGAAGGCAGATTTTATGATGCCCAAGGCTCAGACGAGCAACACGCACAATCGCTCAGCTCTGCTCTCTGTTTGTGAGCTTCCTTCCACAAAGGTTCTCACAAGACCACCAACATCTCCAGACAGGCATTTGGCTGTCACAGCTATCAGAGAGAGCCTCTTTACCTCCATAGTTTCAGCCGCCGTCCTAGGGAGAGTTTTCATTGGCCATACCCAGATCACGTGATCATGCCTGAGCCAATCAGTATGGCTAAGGAAATGTGGCTCTCTTCGGGTTGGACTTGGCTCATACAATCATCTTGGAGCCAGAGCAGGTAGAAAATACACGGACTAGGTATGCAGGAGAGAGGTAGCCCCTCATCCCATAACACTGGAGTCCTGGATCTAGAAGGGAAAGTAGTTGGCCAGTAAACTCAGTGGTTGTCCCCCAGAAGAGCTCAGAGGATCCCATAGTCCAGGTCTGTGATCAATGCTCTGCTTTGGCCCCGAGATAATGAAACTATAGGTAACCTGAACCCAGTGGTTAGAAAAATCGTTGTGGAGGCATAAAAGGACATCTGGCTCAAAGAACCAGTTCACGTGGTGTGTAATTGCCCCAACAGTGGGCAACAGATGGGGCCGTGTGCAGGCTTGGCCATGCCCAGCACCTTGGTTATGGGGGAGCATATTCCCATCTTCTCCCCATATTATCCTGATTGCAATTTGGCGTACGGATGCGAACAGAAGACTCAATCAAGGTCCCCTGATTCATGGGCCCAAGTCACAGATCTGTCCTAGGAAGTTCTCAGGGGATTAGCAGTAACTAAGCAGGAAGAGGATTTTATGAATTAGTTCCAACCCCTGAAGGGACAAAACCAGCCTAAGGGGAAGCAGAGAGGTGAGCCCAGTCCCCACCGCATCCACTGCCCCACTGTGCAGAGAATTCTGTGTTTCCAGGGCAACTGCTGCATCCTGATTGGACACCTCACCTTGCCAGGGAGTGCAGCTTGAAACCTTCGGGTGTATAATTTATTTTGAATGTTCTGTGCACGAAGCACTGTGTGTGTGTGTGTGTGGGGGGGGATCGTCTTACAGATACGATATAGTTTTATTCTTTCTGCACGAGGGGCGTGGTCTTTGGCTCCCTCCATGCTGTGACAGAATACCTGGTTCAGACTACAGAAGAGAGGAAGGAAGGGCACATTTGTGGCTCATAGTTTGAGGGCACAGTCCATCCTCATGGTGGCTGGGGGGCATGGCGGCAGGGGTACAGGGCGCCTAGCCCTGTTGTGTCTTTAGCCATGAAAGAGGACTGTTGTTGTTCCTGTTGTCTTCTTTTATTCAGTCTGGGACTTCAGTTCACAGAATGCTGCTGCTCACACTCTGGGTGGGTCTGCCCTCCTCAGTTAAACCTCTTGAAAAGCCAACACAGACGCATAGAGATCAGTGCTCAATCATCATACTAGGCAATTGAGTTCTGTCAAGTTCTTAAGGTTGACCAGTACTCCAGGTGTGGTGGTGTCTGCCTTTAGTACTAGCACTGGGGAGGCAGAGGCAGGTGGATGTCTGTGAATTTGAGGCCAGTTGCTATCTATATAGTGAGACCTTGTGGGGAGAGGGGGAAAGGAGGGGGAGAGAGAGAGAGAGAGAGAGAGAGAGAGAGAGAGAGAGAGAGAGAATTAACAGTCATAAAAGACTATGGTCCCCATTTTACAGAAAGTTGGGGAGGCCTTCTAACAACATCACACTGGAAGGGAGTGAAGGTTTGTCTGAGGTTCAAGCACAAATTTTCCTAAGCTAGGGCCCTTTTGACACTAATAGGTCCAAGACCCAGTGGGAATCCCACGTGCCCTCTGGAAGTGGCATATGTTTGTGTACATGTGTGCACAGGTGTTTGTGTGTTCTGCTTGTATCCATAGCCACCTGACAAATATTCCAGAAGTGGCATGTGTATGTGTGTGTGCTTGTGTGTGCTGTTTGGGTCACACACATGACAAGTGGACACTCGGTTGAGGCCAGACAGAGACGCCGTCCCAGGTTGCCTTGTCAGAGTTCTTATGGCCCCTCCCAGAGCTGAGTCTTTTCTCATTTGGGGCCCATATCTGGGCTCCCCAAGGTCCAATTGCCTCCGTGAGAATGGTGAGGAGTTCAGGAGAGCTGGAAGTAAGCAGAGAGGGCATGGGGCCCAGAGGCAAGGCTTGAGCAGGGAGGCAGCCCCATTATCCTGTCCCCAGGGGACTTGGCAGCCCAGTGTTAAATGCTCCCTAATATAGTTAGCAGGGTGGCTGAGGAAAGAAAATAAAGCTCCCAAGAGGTGTGTAAGAGCAGGAGCTTGGTTGTACCTGGACTGGAAAATACCCTGTCATTTCTTAGGGGCAGGACTGAAGCAGGGCGAGTGTGTGTGTGTGTGTGTGTGTGTGTGTGTGTGTGTGTGTGTGTGTGTGTGTGTGTGTGTTGTGTGTTGTGTGTGTGTGTTGGTGTGTGTGTGTGTGTGTGTGTGTGTGTGTTTGGTGTTGTGTGTGTGTGTGTGTTTCTGTCTCTCTCTCTTTGTGTTTTCTTTTTTTTTTTTTTTGTCTCTGTGTTTTTGTGTGTGTGTGTGTTGTGTGTTAGTTACCAGTGTGTGTGTGTGTGTGTGTGTGTGTGTGTGTGTGTGTGTGTGTGTGTGTGTGTGTGTGTTCCTTGGTTTCCTCGGTAGTTGGGCTGAAGGCAGAGGTAGTCACTGTATCCCTGTCTGGTTTATCTCTGGAAATCCTATAAATTAGGATGCTATCTTGGAGCATCTTCTTGTTCCCTATCACGGGATCACGTTATTTCCCCATGTAGTGACCTGGTTCCCAGATCTCTTCTCTCTGGTGCTTGTGGGTAATCAGGTGCACTGAACTTCCTGCTTCCAACCTGAAGCTCTTGGTAAGCAGCTGCCTATTGGGTGTCTCCTGGGTGTCTCCATGGAGACATCCCCTCCAACCAGCTCTTCCTCTATAATACTCCACCTCTGCAAGGGCTCTCCCGGCTCAGCTAAGAAACCCCCATTCCGTTCTTCCCTTAACCCGCCCTAAGACGCCCCTGTCGGTCCTTTGTGCTTCTTCCTCAGTGTCCACTGTCGTCTTTAGCTCTCTTCCCAATACTATGCTCTAATTAAGGACTCCCTACACCTTTTCCATTCACGACCCATTTATACCAGAGAAACTTTTGCATGACCCCCCAAGGACATAGGTATATAAAATAGAACTTCAAATCAAACCCTTGCTGACAATAAATCATAAACACATAATCCAAGATAGAAGAAGTTTGCTTAGGGCCATGTCAGAAGCTATCGAAAATTCTGTCCTAATCCCAAAGTCAAAACTCATTTAATTTTTTTTTAATGAACCTCAAGTCAGCAGCTCAAACTGTGGTTTTTTAAAAAATAAACATTCAAAAACAACCCAATCCAAATACAGATCAGCTTGATACTTCCGGGCGGAGAAGCGGTGGTAGAAAATATTAAAAGGCTTTGCTCCCCAGGGTTCTACACACTTCTACAGGAGCAGGAAGCTTTGCACATACATTAAATCACTGCCGGCCAGAGCACAGAGGAGTCTAGAATCACAGCCAGTGTCTCTTGGTGTTGCTTGGAGCCTTAGCATGCACAGTTATGTGTGTTCAAAGCCAAGGCTGCCGTGAAGACACGCGACGCGGCACAACCCAGGAGAGACTGCCCAGACCACCCCAGTCCCATCCCATGTTTGGTTTTGAATTAAAGTTTGGTTGTTGACTGTGCTGCCAATTTCCTCAACCTCGCATTCAATTACGAGATTGGAAACTGGAGCTCAATAAACCAGCCTGCAGCCTACATAGCGTCCCTTCCTTCCTGTGCCCCCATAGCTTCAGCCTGATCACACTGCCTGCCTGTCCCTCCCTGCCACTCCCACACCCCCATCTCTCTTCTGCCTAAAATTCCCAGTAGCTGGATCTTTCGCAGACGTCCACACCCCATTTCCCTGGCACCCCGGGGATCGTGGCCTGCCACTGCCACTCCTGCATCTGTCCTCAGTCTTTTGCACACTCCGGTGCCTACCTGTGGCCAGAGTCCCACACCTTCCCAGCCTTCGCTCAGGCAGTGCTCTCTGCCTGGGTCGGAATGGAAGCCAGGACCGCTGCCTGCCAGAGCTGGGCTGTGTCACTGAGATACAGCAGCCTGCTTCTGGTTTTCATCTCTGCTCATCAGAGAGTGACTGAAGCTTTTGACTCCTCTATGAAACATCCCCTGAGTGTGTCCCCCCCGTGTCCCGCCTCTGGGCTCTGCTAACATCACTCATACAGCCATATTTAAAGATTTATCTTTGTCTTCTGGCTGACTATGAGAGCCTGGAGGGCCAGTGGTGTTCATTCAGGAGGTTCCCAACACCCAGCTTGAACCAGGAACGTGCCTACCTACGCTTAGCTGAGGCTACCCGAATGAATGGGATACCTGCCAATCATTCTCTCCAAGGCCTACAACAGGGCCTCGTGATGTACTCCGTGGTTTCTTATTACTGCTCTAGCAAGCGGCCACAAACTCATCGGCTTGGAACAATACATATCCAATCTCTAGCAGTTAGCATTCTCGAGGTTAGCAGTCAGGCAGGCTCATTGCATGGAAATCGAAGTGTAGACAAGGCCGTCTGCCTGTCTCCCTCTGGACACTGATGGAAGGACCCGCCTACTGATGGTTCCCAGCTCTTAGAGCTTCACTCACTCCCCAGCTTACTCAACCCTTGGCCTTTTCTGTGTCTTCTAATTTCAGAGATTCTGGGCTGGATACTCACAGCATCTCCCCTCTTCCTCTCTCTTCAACTTCAACAGGACTGGTGTTTGCACTGAATCCAGTTGGACGATCCAGAGTAACCTCCCTGTGTTGAGATCAGACTCTACGTGACTTCATTTTACCTGCAGCAGATATGGCAACACCGAAGTCACATGGCCTCAGGATTAAGACCTCGCTGTCCTTGGGGAATGTGATGTCGTTTTACTCACCACAGTGTGGGAAGCGAGTGACCTTATGTAAGAGGATGATACTCTCCAAACTTCTCAAAGCTAGGGGAATCAGGGTCAAAGGACAGTGGAGATGAGTTTTTTTTTTTTTTAAAGATTTATTTATTTTATGTATATAAGTATTTTGCCTGCATGTATGCGTGTGCATCACATGTGTGCCTGGGACCATGGAGCCCCTAGAACTGGAGCTATGGATGTTACAGACAGTCGTGATCCACTAAGTGGGTGCTGGGAACCGAACTCCAGGCGTTTGGAAGAGTCACAGTGCTCTTAACTGTTGAGCAACCCCTCCAGGCATAGAAAGCAAGTTTAACATAGATAGATAGGTGTCTGGTGTGAGAAGCCAGAGAGGCCTTCCCATCCTGCAAATAAGCTTGAAAGGGGCGAAAAGATAACTTGAAGTGGCTTGAGGAAAAGATTGCTCAGTTAACTGCCCGTCTACAATATGGGGATTCAGCTACTCATGTAAACTACAGTCTGAAACAACGAACAGAAAGAGACAACTTGACGGTTCTAAGTCGCACATTCTCCCGAGTAGCTTGGTGTGTCCGTTCAGGTGTGAACCGTTTCTTGGTTCTATGTGCCCAGGAGGTGCGTAGCGCATGGTACACTTCTCATCTGACTGCCTGTGGCAGTATCACAGGCTTGTGTTCAAGCCTCGATTTACTCAAAAGTAAACAAAGTTACTACCTAAGGTTTCCGATCCCCACTGGGGTCTTAGGATGTATTCCCTGGAGACAAAGGTAGACTTCGTTCAAGAGGAATTGATTGACCGCCATTTCTCTAGGTGTGGCTTGGAGGAGCCGTGGCTTAGCGGAGGCGTGGCTTGGCGTAGGCTCGGCAGAAGGAGATGCAGGTGACTGCACTTCTCTATCTCCCAGATAGGTAGGTGTCTTTATCTCAAGCTGGCCACCTCAGGTGGCCACTCCTCACAGCCACTCCTGTTTCTTAGCAATGCCCCAAGGCACAGTAGTAGTAATGCTGGCAATTGTATTACAGTACAGTACTGTAAACCTACAGTACGGTATATGTTGAACCTTATCATATCTGTATGATTCTGTATAGGATCAAACCTCACTAAGCCTTGCTCCCTCCTCTGCCCTCCCTCCCCCCAACACATCCCACCTCAGGCTCAGTAGGCTGTGCTTAATCCAAATCACGGGCAGACACCGGGGAGGCAGACTCAGAAGGGAAATGCTGGTTGCTATGCACCAGATAAGTGACGGTCCCCACTCTGACCTAGGGACCATGGACAGTGTTTCTTGCTCTGCTGCCCTTTGCTGTGTGATGTCGAGCGGCTTACTGAAGTCTCCAGGCCTTTCTGTAGAAGGAGGGGTGGGACTGGATGCTCTTTAAGGACCTTCCAGCCCCCACAACCTTTTCACTCAGAGGCTTTTCCATCTGTCTAGCCCATCTGCTCTCTTGTGCTTGCAGACACTAGTAGTAGCTGTCCTTAGAAAACATAGTATGTTTTCTGTAGAGAAGGCTGCGCAAGAATGGCGTTTAGTCTGAAGCAGGGCTTCACGGACTCCAAAGGGTTTGTGTTCCTCGAGAAGCTACGGAGGGGGCTGGAGAGATGGCTCAGCAACTAAGAGCACCTGCTGCCCTGGCAGAGGACTTGGGTTCAGTTCCCAGCACCCACACCATGGCTAACCATTGTCTGTATCTCTAGTTCCAGGAGACCCTATGCCTTTTATTTTCTGGTCTTGGTGGGCACTGCGCACATGTAGTGCATATACATTTATGTAGGCAAAAGACTCATACACATGAAATAAAAGAAAGTTTAGAATGGCTAGAGAGTACTGTGGAGAAGTAAGTATTAGCTTCCTGGAGAATTTGCCAGCCGAGTGAACAGTTGGGGCAAACATGACCCAGGACTCTGGTTTGCCACGGGACGTCAGCCATACCCCATGCGTAATGGTCAGGGCTGGGAGTGCATCTGAATTGTCGTGGGAATAATCATGGGACGTCTGAGTTAATGACTCAGTCTGCATCTGGGCTGGGCACAGGCCAGACATGCGTCAACAGTACACAGGGCAGGTCCGTGGGCAATTCAGATGTCCTGTGAGAGGGCTCTGGCCTCATGGGACTTCTTGGACATTTACATCATTTGACATGCTATACATTTTATTGTTCCTCGCCAGGCCTGTGGACTAGAATATCAATTCCACATTATTCGGTGACCTTGTTCTCTGTGTTCGTGTTGGAGTGACTGAATAATGCAGAGGGGCCTGCAGCCAGGGGCAGCAAGCACCATGTGCATTGGAATACAGTTCTGCAGCTTTTCTGCTAGCAGAACCATTTGTGGGGCTCCTTGAAGTCCCAGTGCCCAAGCTGCACACCATACACATTGTGCCAGGATGGTGGGGGTCTGAGGCCTGACATCACTATAGTTTTTAGGAAAATTTCCCCAGGTCCGTCCGTTGTACTATAAAGAGAAACACTGTATCTGGTCGGGTACAGGTGTGCGTACTCTCCCATGGGAGGACACACTGGGCAGGCTGCCCATGCCCACGCAGAAGGCAGGAGTGGGGCTGGAGATGGAGCTGCGGTTGGCCCCGGCTTCTGGGTGGCTGAGGGGGGGGGAGGGACTTTTTGTTCCAGATCTCTGTCACTTTTCTCTGGACACCCACTAAGGAGGTGACTACTCCGCTCTCACAGAATGGAATTTGGCTGCGAGTCAAGAAGAACCCTTGTTTCCCAGATAACGACGGCAAATCAATTTGAGGTCTTGGCTGGAGCTGTTGATTAAGGCTGGCAGCCAGGGAGCCTGGAGCTGTGTGAGCCAAGTCGGGGCTCAGCTAGTGTGAGGGAGGAGGTAGCGGGCATGAGCTGGAGGCCACCGTTGGATCCAAGAACCCAGTGCTGTCTCTCAAGGCTTGGGGGCTTATAATCCCAATTTGTTTATAATTTGCAGTATTAATAGCCTTTATGCTTGCGTATTGGTTCGGAGCAGGGTTTTGCTATGCAGTCCATGCTGACCTGGGAACTCACTATGTAGCCTAAGCCAGCCTTGAACTCACAACCTTCCTGCTTCAGGTTCCTGAATGCTGGGATTACAAGCATGGGCCACCATGACTGATGAAGATCGGTAGTGTCCAGAGTCTTAGGTATCATTTTTCGAGAAGCTGATATCCCTGGGCCAGGCATTCTAATACATATCATGGCTAACTGGGCATCCCAGGGCTTAGCCTTTTATAATGTAATTCCCAAGAGATGAAATTCTATATCCAGTGTTGAAGGGTCCCCAAGTTCCAAACAAGGCTTCCTGGGGGAAAAAAATCCAGATGTTTTCTCCTGGTGCTTGACTGTGTGCTGTTCTGCACATATAGACTCTGAGCTCCCATGAGGTGAGCAGATGTTAGGTCTATGGGTAGGCCTAACAGGGAGGGCTCCCGGGGAGGGTCTGCTGAAGGCAGAAGGGAACGGGTAGACTTTTACTGTAGGAGTGGGTCAGTGAAGGGAAGTTACTAAGCCTTGAAGAAAGATCTGTAAGGTAGGTGGAGGCACATGCTGTCAGGTAGGTAGCCCCAACATGTCCCGCCCCCACCCACCCCCCAGCCATATTCCTTTCTAGGATTCATGCTCTGCAGAGTCTCCCACACTGAATCAGAGCTGGTGTCGGGGACCAACAACACTGTATAACGCCTTAAAGACATTCAGCTTCTACTTGGTGGTCTTGGATGATTCTTTCCCGAGGAGATGGGTAGTCATGTTGGGAGGGTGTGCGAGAGGCTTCCCTGGTAAGGAGACCTGCAGACGGCCAGAACTGTCAACGCTGGCACTTAGGCACTGTAGAGGTATGTCATCTGGACACATCCGGTCAGCCGAGCCTTCAGAAAAGGTTATAGCTCAGATCGCAATCTTTGTGGTTGTTTTGTTTTCTTCCGACAAGGTCTATGTATCCCTGGCAGGCCTCAAACTCAATAGGTAGCATGGGCTGGCCTCGAACTCAGAGCTCCTTCTGCCTCTGCCTCCCGAGTGCTGGGATTAAAGACCAGCAGCACCACTCCCAGCGATCCAGGCTGCTCCCTTGATGGCCACTTAATGACAGCTCCCCATGTGGGTCCTAGGGCACCCACTCTAGATGGCCCAAAAGAAAATCGAATGTGCTTGAAACCACTAAGTTGGGGGGGGGTAGTTTGTTACGTGGCTGCAGATAAATAAATATTATACATTGCTATCATTTTAAGATCCAAGAGGGAGTCTCAATGGAGACACAGGTATTGTCACCATCCTCTCGTCCCGCTTTGTGTTGTTACAATGAAAAGACATGGAGAAGATTTGGTTTTTCATTCAGTTTTCCCATTTGTTATTCGGATGGCTGGGGATGGATTCTCCTGATCTCTCTTTGTTCTTCTTTCGCCTCTTTCCCCCCTATCATCAGTGTCGATATAGTAATAATGATAACATTTAATAACCATGACTGTTATTCTTAAAATATGTGTCATCACAGTGGCAGACTTACAGGCACTCTTTTACCCAATCCCTCCCATGACCTTGGTGGTTAGACATTGTTACACTTATGTGTCTGAGTTCCAGCCAAGGCATCTATGTCTGCTGTACAGCCATTTTCCTCACAAAAAAAGTACCAGGAAGGTCATGAAACCTACAAGACCCACAGAGCCCTTCTCCTAGACGACATAGCAGCAAACAATTGCTGGGAGAGAGGGGACTGTTTTCCAGAGACGGAATGCAGCTTTTGCATGCCATCTTTCCTGCAGAGGTGTGTCTTCTGACTGGTGCAACAGCCCAAGGGTTGCCCACACTCATGTGAAATAACCCCAATAAATTCATTGGTCACCAAGCTGGACTTGGGAGGAATACTTTTCTTGGGTCTGTTGCTGGTGTAAATAGACATCTGTTCATGTGTCACACAACTTCAAAAGCTTCTCTTTCTCATGTCTAATGTGGGGGCAATGCTAGTCTCATAGATGGCTTTCAAGTTAGGTCCTGTGTTTGAAGCAATCAGCTTTTGAGGATGGCAAAAAGCAAGTGTTTAATGAGTGGGGGAGGGGCGCTCCCTTTTCCTCCCTAGCTCATTGTATTAACGTGACCGTTGCACAGACAGGGGTCATGCCAAGTTTGTCTCCCAGTGAGTGCATCAGGGAGCTGATGTAACCAAGAGCTGAAGAGCCCTGGGGCTTGCCTCAAGATGGATGAACGGATGGATGGATGGCTCTGAGTCTGGAGACTTAAGATGGCTGTGCCAGCTCCCATGCAACCAACGAGCCTAAAATGTTTGTCAGCTCTATGCTTGGAGCTGGGGATGCCCTGCCTGAGCTCGCACAAAGAGGAAGGGCTGAAGCCCGCATTTATACCCGGGTTAGCATGCAGGCAGAGGCTGGGTATGAGAGATGTCTCCTGCTGGAGGAACCTAGCTGAGAAAATTCTGTCTTCAGGCAGTATCAAATCATCTCTCAGATCAGGCGAGAAACCCCAATTAATTACAAGTGCTAAGTGAATGGTCTAGAAGCTGGGCTTTGCAGTCAATTAGCGAGATATGGAAGGAGGTTTCATTAACCCTCTGCCTCCCGGCAGTTTTTAGTTCAGGGGAAGAAGGGACCTTTCAAACTAGAGTGCGCTCCAGGAGATTGTGGGGAGTGCAGACATGAGAATACCCTCAACCAAGAGTGGCACAGAGGGGTTCCTGAATGCCCGGGAGAATGGGTTTGACTTTAATGCTCCTGCCCACTCTAGACTTCTTGACTTCAAGATCTTCTGGTCTTGCGGTGAAATCATTGGTCAGATCCTTCCCAGCTGGGGTACTAGACCATGCAAAATGCTCCCTGGGAGGGAACCCGTATGAAACACAGACCACCCACTGGACTTTACCCAGGTGCCTCGAGCCCAGCATACCCAAACCCGTGACCTTCCTCTAACTTGCCCACACCGGGCCCTGTGTTCTGGATCCTGGAGAGTTCTACCTTTAAGGCAGAGACGCAGACCCTGGCCTAGATGCCTCCCTCCTGCAGGCTCTGCCCACGTGGTCCCGTCTACTTGATTCTGATGCATCCCTTCATGCTACCTGCTTTCTCACGCTCTTTCCTCAACGGCAAAGGTCAGGCCACATCCTCTCCTATCATGATATTGCACTCTCTTTCCTGGGTTCTGGGTTTCCAGCCTCTTACTCCCAACCTGAAAGGACATCCCTTCGTATCTCTGCTTAAAACCACTCTGCTTCAAAAGGCTTCTGGTGGCCCGCAGATATTGCCCATTATTGCGGGGCACCACATTTGCACTGTTCAGCCTCGGCCTCTCAACAACAGCTCGGCCAGCTCCTCAGACATCTCTCTCGCCCTTTCTTGCTGTTTCCTACTTCCTGATTTGTTCTACTATTGTCCCCACCTCCCCCATTGGCTTTGCTCTGGGTAACCGGGGTGCCCCCCTTCTCCACCAAGCAGTCGCCTCCTCATTTCAGGCTCATTTCAGTTGTTGTCTCCTCCAGGGAGCCTTCACCAAAGACTCAAGTTTGCTTGAGTGACGGGATATGCTGTGGCGAGCCATCGATCCATCTCTACCTTTACGAGTTGTATCCCAGTTAGACTGGGCTGTGTGGCTGGCATTCTTGGTGCCTAGTACAGTGCCACGTACGAAGCAGAAGTTTGATTTAATTAAGAGATTAAGATGCCTAGAAGAATAAAAGGAAAACTTTAGAATTAAAACAAGGAGGGTGGTGGCGGCTGTCTGTCAGGGCACAGGTGCACTGGAGTCTGCTGTAAGGAGAGGAGAGAAGGGGCAGGAAGCATGGAGCGTCTGAGCTGAGCTATCACAAAGCCTGTCTGGGCCTTGGGAGGCAGAGTTCACTGTGTGGTGGACTCCTAGGGAATTCTGATGTCCATAGTCTCCCCTCCAATCCCCCATGGTTCTGGGCCTGAACTTGCCTTGTACAACTCCGCACCTGTCCATGCTCCTCTGGGACATCTCCTCTATCTCCTGGGACCATGCCTGGAAAGGTATGGGACTCTGGCACTTTCTGAGGAAGAGAGGCTTTGGGTTTAGTTCTGGTAATCTCGCCTTGGTGCAATTCCCTCCCTGTCAGCGTAGGAAGAACTTGTAATTTCTTCTAGCCAATAGCATGGTACATGCTACATGGTGCGTCTTTCTGCAGTCAGGTGATATACAATTGTGGCTTCCATTTTTGCTAGCAGACTCACCTGGAATTGTCTCGGCTTGCGCACGTGGGTAGAACAAGCCTTATGTCGTGAGCTGCCTCAGTGGAGGGGCCCACAGGGTCAAGGAACGGAGAACGTTCTCCAGCCAACATCCAGCAACTGTGTGAGCTTAGGAGCGACCCACGCTCAGCTGAGCCTCCTGATGAGGCTTGTAATTTGCTTGTGTTTCGCTTCCCATCCTCATGCAGACCGGAGAGCACAGGATCCAGTTAATCTTGTGCCCGGACTCCTAACTCACAGCCACTAGGAGGTCACAAACGCGCTGCCCTTATGGAGACTGCAGCTGTGGAGGGAGACGTGTGTAGTCACACACCTTAAATAGAGTTCATAGCGCTAGCCGATGAGTGCTCGGTACTTGACGATAAGGGCGTGCGTGCAAAACGCCACTTACTCTCCGCAACGGTGGAGGTTAGAATAATTATTACCATCCCTTTTATTACCATCCCTTTCCCCTTGTGAGCAGATGCTCAGAGGGGTTAAGTGTCTCGCTCAAGATCGCTCTGCCGGATGGCAGTGCCTGTCCGTACACTGACTCAGGGCTTTTATCATAGCACAAAGCTACAGTGCTTTGTGCTCTGTGTGCTCGGTGGCAGACTGCTCTGGTCAAGGGACAGGCAGCCATCTCCGTGGGCTTTGTAGAGGGGAGGGACGTCTGAGCCAGATCTTGAGAAACTCGAGAATTTGCAGAGGGTACAAGGAGGGGCAGGAGCAACTATTCATTCTGGGCAGAGGGAGATATGTGCAAATGCCATACGGCATTGGATGGGGGCGGGGCTGAGTGCTCCTGGAACATTGGAGTGTGGCTCTGACTTAGCAGGTTGGAATCACAGGAGTCAATCACACTGGGCCATTTTAACCATCCGGAAGCTTTGCTCCGGGCGCAGGGGGGTAATACTATCTATCTCTGAGCAGGGAGTGACACATTCATGTCTGTATTTTACAGAGGCCTCTAGCTGGGGCTGGGGTGGCAGGGAAAGGGATGGATCTGGGGGAAGAGGGAAAGCTGTCTTTGAGGACAGACCCATGCATTACAACGGGAAGTGCTGAGAAACCAGGAGAAATGGGGGCCTCAGTTTGGGCTGGGTATGTGGTCTGACCAGAGCATGGCATGGAAGTGAAAGGGTCTTACCCTGAGCCCTCAAGGAGGTGTCTGTGTCCAGGAGGGAGGCTGAGTGCTGTCCTTTCTGTGTGCACTCAGCCTCCTTCCTGCAAGCCTCCCAGGCTCAGCAGGGAGCAGATGTCCCATCCCTGTTTGTGGAATGAACAACTGATAGACATTTGTCCATCGATTGTGTTCAGGGTGTTCTTAGGACGCCACACCCCGAGGAGTGAAGAGGGGCAGTGTGAAATGGAATGGGAGTGGAGCGAGGGGGTCGGCCTGCACAAACCCCTCTGGGATTGTGGAGTTGGCCTTGGGAGGGAGATCGATCCTGGAACTTGGGCCAGCCCTAACTTTGGCCTCCATTAATTTCTGAGGTCATTCCCACAGTGTCCTGGCTGGAAGCTGGGGTTATGACCGAGGGTGTTTGGGGTCTCTCCAGCTGTTGATGTTGGTTGTCCCCCGTCACTGGCAGTGCTGACTGACAGAAGAAAGCAGACAGATGGACAGCTGCTGTACAAGGTCTTTTTTCTTTGTCGTCATGGTTGGTTTTGTACATCATCTTAGCATTTGCATCATACAAAGTGGGGAGCACGGCCATGGCTTTTGGTCAGGTTCAAGGGAGTGCTTGGGGGGGTGGCCCTCCCCTCCCCCAGAGACTGACACATTTAAAGGAAGCAGAGCAACAAGGACAGAGCACAGTTGTGGGAAAGAGGTTCCCTACATGAGCAGGATGGTCCATCTCCCCTGGGTCTCAGTAGGACTTCCCACCCCAACCCTGGGGCCAGCAGGAGCACCTCGGGTCTCTCCCTGGTGAGAAGGGTAGGACAACAGGAATGAGGACTAGAGCAGAGACATTTGCTAGGAGACATCCCCCACGGGAGCCAGTCTGATCCCCAGGCCTCCTGGTGAGGTCAAGAGCCGGCCAAACCATAGAAAGATGGAGGGGGAGTTGTGGGTGGGCGACCCTGCTAGTTTCATAGCGGGCATTCTTGGGGCTGGAAACCCCATGGCACAAAACTTTAGGATGGCTGGTTTGCTCACCCGCTGTGCTGTGTGTGAGGGGTCTCTTGGCTTCCGTCTTTTTCCTGCTCTCATTTACTGGGATGACCTGTACAGCTCTTTCTTCCATGAAGGAAGTATTGTGAAGCTTCGCTGCTAAGGACTCACGTTTGGGTGCTTTGGAGCTGAAATGGAGGACATGTACTTTGGATATCCCCCTGTCATCTCCATAGAGGCCCAGAGAGGCCCCCTTTCTTCTCGATGGTGGTGATTTCCAGGTGCAGGAGCCTGATGGCTTTTCTAAAGAGTGCACATGCCTGTCAGTGATGTGCCTGCCTCATTCTGTCTCCAGCCATCTTCCATGCTGTGTGTGTGTTTATGTGTATGCATGCATATGCACATACATGCATATGCACATATGTGTGTATGTGTATGTATGTGTGTGCATGTATATGCATGTATGCATATGTGCATGTGTGTATGCATGTGAGTGTGTGTGTACATATGTGTTATGTGTATGCATGTATATGCATGGTTATACGTGTGTTTCCACGTGTGTCTATGCATGTATATGCAGTATGTGTGGCCTTTTTTCAGCATGCCATTTGCACATTGCATTTCTGCATGATATATTCATCTGCCCA
Organism: Rattus rattus; assembly: GCF_011064425.1. NCBI lineage: Eukaryota > Metazoa > Chordata > Mammalia > Rodentia > Muridae > Rattus > Rattus rattus. The sequence continues at coordinate 72,738,068 of NC_046167.1, read as the reverse complement.
TTCAGTGGACCACACACACCTCCTGCTCTAGGCACATCGAGTGACGGAACGAACATCCTTTCTGATGCTCAAGCACCCAAGTTCTGTCCTTCCATGAATGTGTTGTATGCACATAGCATCCTTCAAGGGTCGCCCGTTGTTTTCTCCCTATAGTCCAGGTTGTGTCAGAAATATCACTCATTATAACCCCTGGGCTGCGTGTGGGTGGAACCAGGTATGTACCACGTAGAAATTCTCTTGCCTTCAAAGAACCTCAAAATCTGCTGCCTGGGGATAGAAAGGAGACATAAATCTAGACTAAGCCAGCGCAGCCTGAAGGGCACTGGGTGGGGCTCTGGGCTCAGGAGAGCCGTGGAAACTACCAAGGGCTTCAGTTGAAGGGTCTGGAGTCTCTCGGGCCCGCGTGGGTTGTTGCATGGCTGGGTTTCCTTGTTTGTGGCTCCCCGGGTCTTGGTCTCTACGATGCATCTGGTTCTCTGTACTGTGCTTCTGCCTTTAAGGTCTAAGAGTCCCTGTCGAGGGTTAGGCCTTTCTTCACACTGTTGTCCTTACCTGCCTTTAAGAGTGTGTGGGGGTCACACTCAGGGTCTAGGGAGGCCTGGGGCCCCTGGACTGGTCCCTGCCTGTCTTCGGCCCAGGACCCAGGGGCTCTTGAGAATGACCGTCCTGCCCAGGATAAAAAACAGAAACAAGCAGACAATAGGGGTGCAAGATGGCTCCCCACCACAGACATAGACACAAACACTGGCCCTCTGTGGGATGACACAGGGACCCAAGAGGGTGGGGGAGGGTAAGTCCCGGGAGCTAGAGCTACCGAAGCCCTGCTCCTTAGAGAAGGGAGAGACCAGGGGACTTTTCTGGTTCCCTACACATAAGGATTGTTTAGTCTCATCTTTTAAAGTATTGCGGTCTAACTGATATGGCTTTAACTATTGGAAACGGACAGGGAAGACGTCTGTCTTCTCCGAAATAAAAGCGTTAAGTCCACTAAAATGGAAAACTTGCAGAATGCAGACTGGGGCCAGCGGAACAGGGGCTTCAGGGGTGAGCAAGTCGCCCCCTCCCGGGCCCCTGCTTTTGGGATAGGCCCTGGTAGGGGCCCAGCATGGCTTCCTGGGGCACTGCCTGGGTCTGTCCCAGTAGCATTCTGAGGACCTCAGGTAGGAAACCCCCAAGGGTGGGAGGATTCTAGGCCAAGGTTAGGTCTCCTGTCGGATGTGGCCATCTGTGACTAGCAATCTCAGGGTTGGGAGGAAGCATCTCATTCCTGACTGCTTTACCTACAACTGCCTGCTTTAGACCCACACACATGAACACCAGTCTTAGCCCACATGACAGTTCTCTCTCTCACACACACACATATGTCTGCAGCTAACATGTAACCTGTCACTCTTGACACACATGCCATTTTGAAAGTACATGCAAATACAAGCTAACACATGCAATCTTTAAACACATGGGACAGCTAGCACGCACCGAGCACGTAATTGAAACTCAGGCACACTCCATCCCACAAACACATATACACAAGGTACATCAGGTAAAACAGCCTGTAACACAGAACTGACACGAACACATGCGATCTCGAGACACACCGCACCTAGAGGTATGATGGATCTGCCATACATTATCTAGTGTGTGAGGACTCACACGTTCATCCCTCATTTGCACCTCCCCTCGTGTCCCTCCATTTCTACACAAGTCACAGAGCAGGAAGCCTTGATGGCGTGGTACGTGAGGACACATACCAGTCCTATCCATCCCAGAGGAGAGCTGACTCTTGGCCAGTGGGATGAATGGACAGTCTTTTGCCAGGTGACAATTGGCTTCTTTCTCCCCAGCTGTCTGGGGCTTTGGCCAAGAAGAGTCCTCCTGGGGACAATGGGGACTTGGAAGCACATGGACGGGACATGGAAGGGGTGGACAGGAATGGGGGCAGTTTGGCCGTACCGATGAGGGGCCTCGTGGCACAGACCATCACTGCCCGATGGCTCCAAGTATTTTCTGTGGGCCTGGGCAACCCCTTGGCTGGGTAAACTGGGGCCTAGCCTGGCAGTGGGGACCCAGGACCTAAGTCAGATGAGAAAGGATAAGGGGTTGCCCTGCCCTGGGCTCCTCCACAGATGTGCTAAAGTCCAAAGAGGATCCATTTGGAGGGTGCGGCTCCTCAGGAACCATGCTTCTTTAGGTCGGGTTGGGAGGAGGTGTGTTCCTGGCCAGTGGCACCAGGAAGAGGAAAGAGGACAGCCCAGGCCAGATTCGAACCTGGCTAGACCCAGCTAGAGCCTCTCAGAGCTAGGCTCTCCAGAGCAGGCTTTTTCTGAATAGCCTTCCTGGAGCCAGACCACTAGGTGCCTCTGCCCTGACCTGGACTCCCACTGGGGGTTGAGGCCAACGGTCAGCATGCTGGGCAGGGCTGGAATGTGTCATTACTTTGGCTGGCTGGGGACAGTGGTCCTCCTGGCAGTGGGGAGCATGAAGGAATGTATGGGGGGGAGTGTTACCACACTAATGTAGACCATGGGCTTCTGGGGGGGCACCCAGCGCCTTTGGCTCTGGGTTCGATGCCCCCTGCTGGAGTTAAACTGTCTTCTTCTTTTTTTCCAAGCTACTTGGGAGTGAAACAGAACTAGAAACCCTGGATGAAGGGCTTGTGAAGGGTTGCTGAGGGGAGGAGTCCCTGACGAGGGAAAGGGGGCAGAGGCCGACTGAGGTTTTCCCCTTTGGAACTGAGACTTAACTGAATAAAAAAAAGAAAAGAAAAACTAAGAACACCAAAAAAAAAAAAAAAAAAAAAAGTCATAACGTGGACGGGGCCGGAAGAGGACAGGTTACTTCTTGAACATGTCCTGCAGCGGCCCCGGCAGATATTTGAGCACCGTGTCCAGGATGCTCTCCTCTTCTTCCTCCTCCTCGTCCCCACAGCCTGCAGGGATGGCCTTCTTGGGTCTGGTCAGGCTTCCCTCGCAGGGCTGTTCCAGGGCTGCCTTCTCCTCTGCCTCCTTCTCTTCTTTCTTCTTCAGCCCATACTGGGGAAGAGAGGGGCAGAGAGGGGCATGGCGTCAAGTCAAGGGGAGGAGAAGGTTGGCTATGTGGTGTCTCATCAACACTTTTAAGCTCCCCCGGAAAGCTGCCATCCCTGGAGAACTGAGCCCAGCCCTTAGCAGGTGACTGATAGAAAAGACCACGACGCGGTTTCTTTCAAAACTCGCACTTAACCAGTAATACCCCTTTATCCGTTTGAAATCCTCAAAGTCCTGAATGTTGAAGGTCTTCCTACGTTCTGAGGCACATCTCTGTGACACGGCTGGCTGATGGAAGGCTACCTGTGCTTTGCAGTGTGGGGCTACCAGACACTAACAAATGGCCCGGGACCGTGCGCCACAGCTACTGCAGCGTTCTTTCCATGTTCTTTGTTAGGTACAGTCCTCGAGGGCATGTTCCAAGGATGAGAGTGAAGCTCGGGGAGAACCAGGTCTAAGATGAGATCTGGGGCTCAGGGGAGTCAGAGGTGGGACTTTCAAGGGGTGCTAACCTTATCTCGAATCTGCTGCCGGACCTTCTCACGCTCCGCTTCCATGCGGGCGTGTTTGGCCTTGCGCTCTTCCTCCTGCTGCCTCAGGGCCTCCTGCCGCTCCTCCTCCTTCTTCTGTGCATCTGGGTCCTTCTCCTCCTCTCCCCCCAGCATCTTCCCCATGTCCTTGGTGGCCCCTACAGGGATGTGGAGTGGTCAGGGAGGAAGAGGGCGTGGTCAGTTGGACAGGGAAGGCCGGTGGGTTGAGGGTGCGTGGGTGGGCAGAGGTGGCAGGCTCACCTCCGAGGGCTTGCTTCATGACGAAGTCCATCCTGCAGGCTTTGGTTAGTGCTCCCTAGCCCGTGGCTGAATTTGCATTCAGCACTCCTGGCTGGTCTGCCTTCGGGGAATGAGCTCGCCTGCAAGAGGGGAGGGAGGGTCAGACAGAAAGCACCCTTCCCAGGTAGAGTGTTAAGAGACTTGGATTCTTGCTCTGATAAGGGATCGCCAATTGAGAGAAAGGCTCGACGCCTTGATGGGAAGAAAGAGGTGAGGTATCTATTGAGACTGTATCATGGGCGAGGCGTGCATTAAAGAGCCTCTCATTCCTATTCTGTGTTATTTTTTCTTAAAGAGGATTTATTCACTTTTATTTTATGCATCCCAGTGTCTTGCCCGCCTGCAGATTGCACCGGTGTGTGCAGTGCCTGTGGAGGCCAGAAGAGGGCGTCAGATCTCCTGGAACTGGAGTTACAGATGCTTGTGAGCTGCCCGGTTGGCCCTGGGACTAGAACCTGGGTCCTCTGCCAAAGCAGTATACGCTGTTACCCTTGAGCACCTCTCCAGCCTTGCTTCCTGTGTGATAACCTTCGCTCTGAACATATTTTCCCCCTAATTTGATCAAAGCGAGGAAGATTGAGATGAGACTAGATTTTGGAAGGGTTCCGCTTTAATGCAGTCCTCATTTACTATGTCATGTGACCTTCAGCAGGCGACACCCCTTCCTTATGCTCTCGGTTTCCCCGTTCCTGAAACAGAAGTGGTGGGGTCAGGGATACTCTGGAGAGAAGAGAGGAGTCAGGCTGGGCCGTTGGTCCAAATCACCAAGTAACTGAGCATGTGCTGTAGCTGCAGAAAACCACGGGTGCGTGAGAACCAAAAGATAGCGCTAGCATGAACAGGCACCTGGCCAGACTTTGGAAAGCGGACAAGTAGAAAATAACTTATTTTTCATCAGAGCGTATGTGTAAGTTTTGTGTTTGGTACCTTAATGTTGATTTTTTTTTTAATTTTGAATTACACGTGAGGGCATTGGGGGATATTGTCGCCTCAGTGCTTTTATGGTGTTTACAGAGGGAGGTCCTTGGAGGCGCTCTGCTAATCTTAGTCCTTTATCCTCCTCCCTAAATTACTGGTTTTCTGTTTTTATTATATTTTTTTATTGTTTTTTTCCCTCGGAAGATTTTCTCCACATAAAGTTGTAATTGGAATGCAGTGTGGAGCATATGAACAAGTGGGGGATAGCAGTGGCAGGGGAGGGCCTACAGACCGGAGCCCTGGGGTCCTCCTGCTGGAACCCCCACCCCTCTGAGAATAGGCGCCAACGCTCTAATGTAGAACCTCCTGTTTTGTTGAGTGGTACTGATTCATTAAGAATGTCCTTAAAATGTTTATTTTTAATTTGTGTGTGTGTGTGTGTGTGTGTGTGTGTGTGTGTGTGTGTGTTTGTGTTAGTCTGTGCACCACAGGTATGCCGTCCAGTAGAGCATATCAAAGCCCTGGCAGGGTTATACATGGTTGTGAGCCATCCTGTGGTTCCTGGGAATTGAACCTAGGTCCTCAGGAGCAGCTCTTAACCCCTGAGCCACCTCTCCCACCCCTGAGTTACACTGATTCTTTGACAAGGCTGCTGCCCATCTCCCTGTTCTGTGTGGCTGCATCCATAAACTGTCCCGAATGCGATGAGGGGTGGAGGTTAACTGGGTCCAGCTTTTCCTAGCCCCAGGGCCTTTTATCTCATACAGACTTTACGTCTCTATTACTTTCTAGGGAGAAGAAAGAACTCTGGAAAGATGATGACAGAGAATTCTGCCAGGCCAGTCATCGAAGCCAAGTCGAGTTCAAGGTCACAGGCTATTCGTTGATGGATTCTCTTCGTTTCTTTCAAAATGAGAAACCATTAGCAGACTGTGTTTCTCGTAATGAGGGATGCAAGAATGCATCCACAGGATTAAACCGCTTCATGGGATCTTTTTGGTAGAGAAAGATCTTAATGTGCTAGATAAAAAAGTTCCCAAGGGTTTTGGCACCAGACAGAACCGGTTAAGGATTCCAGACTGGGCCTGAGTCTCTGTGAACATTTCAGCTTGCTCCAAATGGGGCAGTGCTAAGATGATCTTTGTACTGATTTTTAAGGAAAAAAAAATGCAGGTCAAGTGTCTGAAGGTGTAGAGGAAACTTACACAAAAGGCAGCCAACGCTGACCACATATTTACGGGGCCACATGAAGCCAGAAGGGAACACACGTGTTCCAGTAAAGGCAAGAGAACCCACCCTGACCCGGAGATCTGAGTTTGAAGGTCGCTCAGCTCTGTGGAGACGGTCCCTGTTGATTTCGGACCTCGGGAGAAGGCTTAATTTCTAAGAACAGGAAATGAGCTGTGAGCAAATGAAGTGATTTCAGGAACCCTTGAGTTTCTGCGTGGTGTTTACACAGAGCTCGGAGAATTACCAGGTGGCTGGTGGAAGGTGCAGCCTGTCGTCTAATTTGAGAGGATTCTAGCTGGAAAGCAGGACACCTGGGCTGGAGCTCGGCTCTGTCCCTGACTTGCTGCACATTCTCTCCTGGGACCAGATGCTCTCCCACACCCCTCCCCAGCTCCTCTGCAGAAGTCCTCATGACCTAGGCGCTGTACCCTCAACCTCTCCTCCCATCTTCGTTCTGAAACTCAGTTCTCTCCTCCTCTCGCATCCCCGTCTTCCTTCCCACTTCCCCCTTCCTCCCTAAGTAATTCTGAGGCATAACTTAGCTTGTCTTCTTGGGTTACACCAAAGTCCTATTGTCTAACCTTAGTGTGGCCATCTTAGCTGTGAGGCCGTCTCTTTGCTCATATGCTGGAGAGAGTCCTAGGTGACTTCTGAGGCCCAAACTCTGCTTCTTACTCTTCTTTTCCTCCTCCTTCTAGTTTACTTATCATTCTCTCATATATTACATCCTGACTACAGTTTCTCCTACCTCCTCTCCTCCTGGTCCTTCCCCCAGCCTCCTCTCTCCCCCACATCCACTCCTCCTCCATTTTCCTTCGGAAAAGGGCAGGCCTCCCAGGGATATCAACCAAACACAGCATATCATGTCACAGCAACACTATGTACATCCCATATTAAGGCTGGACGAGGCAACCCAGTAGGAGGAAAAGGGTCCCCAAAGCAGGCAAGAGTCCGAGACAGACCACATTCCCACTGTTAAAAGCCCCACAAGAGCACAAACATCAGCTCAGCCATACCATCTATGCAGAGGACCCAAGTCAGACCCATACAGGCTCCCTGCTTGTCGGTTTGGTCTCCACGGGCCCCTATGAGCTCTGCTAGTTGATTCTGTGGGCCATTTTCTTGTGCTGTCCTCCAGCCCTCTGGTTCCTACAGTCCTTCCTACCCCTCTTTTGCAGGTTTCCCTGAGCCCCACCTAACGTTTGGCTGTGTAGCCCCACCTGGTAACAGGAGACTTCCCTCCAGGTCAGGATGGCTGTTGAAGGGGCCTTTCTTCCAGTGAGGCAGCTCTTTTGACACTGGGTCTTCTCTAAAAAGAGGAGGGCTACACGGCCAGTTTGAAGGTTAGACATCATCCGTGGGACGTGCTTGTCACATGACAGGTGCTCAGCCAATGGAAGCTATTATTAATGCGATTAATGAACGCTATGGCGTATACCTGCAGCCTCCCCTCTCCTAGCTCCGGGGAACTCCCTCCTCCTAGAGGAAGCCGATCTAGATTTTTCTCTCTGTACCTCCTCCCCTATGACTCATCTCCACACCTTCCTTGCATCCTCACTGTCCTCTCTCAGTCTCTTGGGTCTCCTCCCTTCCCCAAGCCTTTCCTTGAACTATGGCTTTCTTTGACTCTCTGCCCTGAAGCGTGCCAGAGAGTCTTCTCCTCATCTTACTGTTCCTGAGACCTGCTGTCTTAGCACACAGCCCTGGAGCCACCCTCACCATCATGGCTAGGAGACCCGTGCCTGACGAGGAGCACCCACAGCCCTCCGCCTCTTTCTCTTGTGCTAGCATTTGATGCTGATCATTACCCCTCCCCCAATGTCAGCTGTCTCAGATCTGAATTCCATGACACAGCACCCTTTGTGGTTCCTCAAACAGGTCTCCTTTTCCTCTTCTCTGAGGGTTCCTTCAGTAGGCAAACTCTTCCTTCTCTTTCCTCTGTTCCTCCCATGGAAACCTCCCATCTGTGCCTAACTGATTTAGGAGCCGTAGTTAGCCACACGTATGTGCGGCTTTCTCTCCAAAGCCTGCACGTTTTTAACCCTCTGCTGTATGCCGTTCCCAATTCACTCTCTGGGAGATCAAGCCGGTCCTTGCAGGGCTCCCATCTGGTCCTCCGGCATGCCTCGCTACAATTGCCTCAACCGAAGCTTCCAGTCATTACACACTCACTCACTCACCCACTCATTCACCCTGCACTCCTCAGTTCCGACCGTCTACCAGGTGCTGTGGAAGAGAGCAAGGGCATCATTCTCCAACACTGGTCCTCCCAGCCGTTAGTTAACTGGGGAGGGAGTTAACCGCACAGCAGAGCACACAAGGATTAGGTGGCTGTGATTGGGATAGAGGCGCAGGGAAGAATTCCAGACACTGCTTACCCGCCACCTCCTCCTACTGCTTGCTTTACTGCCTTGGTTCATAACTCTGTCTCTTCTCCAGCTCTTACCTATCTTCCACATGACCCTCAGATTAATCTGCCTCAGAGGCGGATTTGCTCATGCAAACTTCCAACCCTGCACTGGCTTCCCATGGCTTTGTTAAACCTACCACTGTTTGTGCTCTCACCCTCAAACCCTGCAGTCTAGAACCAGACATCGTACTTTCCTTCTCATGTCTCATCGTTTGTACATTGCTGTGTCTTAACCAGCATCCCCCTGCCCCCAAACGTCGTTTCCACCTCCACTTGAGACCGGGTGATTTGGGCATACTATTCCCACAGCCTTAGGACCGTTTAACCTCATCCCTGCTGGCCCAGATCCTGGCACCAGTACTTATTAAATGATCTTGAGTACTTGACTTAATGTTTTCTCATGTGTAAAATGGAGACAGTCGATGCCGCGTGCAAGGCCTGCTGTGAGCACCGAGATTATGCAAATCAGGTGTCTAAGCCTGTAAGTGTCCTTGTTGTCATCATGGGCATCCACAACAGTGGCAGCATTAACTTTCTAAGGCCCTTTGCCAATAATGCTTCCCTCTGTGCAGTTCCCATTTTCCTTGATACGATGGGATGGGTTCCTGCTTTTGTGAGATCTAAGGCACTTTCTATTCATGCTCTAACTGTCTGGGTATCTTTCCTTTGTTATTGCAGAAGCTTCTCTGTTGTCTCTCTGGAGGATCCTCAGAGGATATCCTCAGCGTGTTTGCTCAGTGGAATTTAATGTTGTGTGCACGGGCTCAAAGCATGAGCCTGCATGTCTGATTCTTAACCTCTTTGACACACTGGTTGTGTGTGTGTGTGTGTGTGCCCGCGCGCCTGTAGCTACTAGTGGGACTGCCAGAGAGAGGGCCTGCGGATGGTGTGCCGTTGAGGATTTGGGTCTCACCGCCAGGAGGCGCTCCTCAGCGGTGCTGCGGAAAGCAGCCGTCCGTCTCCGCGCGGGAAGGGAGCTAGCTGGTGGGGGTGGAGGCTACTGCTGCTGGTAGGGTGTTGGACTGGGGGAAAGGGGGAGGGGGTGTAGGTAGGCTGATGCAAATGTTTCCATGCTGTCAGTCGCGGGGGACCCAGGGCTGGCCCTCATCTTCCCTCCAGAGCCCACACCCCCACACCCCTGCTGTCAGTCCCCTCCAAAGGCAGCCAAGGCTCCAGTTCCGTCGAGTCTCAAGAACCGGACCCCTCCTTCTGACAAGCACACATGAGCACCTGCAGTGTTTGTCTTTGCGGCTGTTTTTCTATGATTCAAGTACGGGCTACAATCACAACTCAATTCAACACTCCGTTGTTTTTTTTTCCAAGGGACTCTACGCTAATGGCGGTGGTCGAGACAGAGGACGTCTCCCCTACTTCCCCATCCCACGACCCTAGAAACAAAACATCTTGGAGGTGGCGGGAGTAGGGGGGGGACGCTTGAGGTTGGGCCAGAGTTAAAGGATCACTCAGTCTGGGTTACGAAAGTGGCGGGGGCTTTCCCCCACAGAAGAGAGGGCAGGCTTCCAGGCGCTGTTCCCCGGGCCCTCATAGAGCCAGCACTCGCAACAGCTCTGCCCTGGGCTCTCAGTTGGCCAGTGCGTGTCCCCTTCCCCCAACACACGCCTCTCAATTTTGAACCCTAGCCTACTCTTAAACTTTGCTAGGGAGGGGACGGCCTGAAACTGTGACCCGAGTCTGTGACCCCGGCACAGGCTCCAAAGGTGCTCCTGTGGAAGAGGACAAATAGCCCCTCTACCCCCCACCGACGTGGGCTCTCCTCTCTCCACCTGGCTTCTGCCACCCTCGGATTCCCTTGGGAACCGAACTGTACCCCTTGGGGTGACTCTCTGCTCCTGTAGCAGAGGGCCCGCGAGGGCTTCAGGGGTAGCCACACCCCAAGTAGCCAAGGACCACGTCCCCCACCCTATTCTTGTGGGCTCGAAGTTGTTCTCCAGGTTCACACTTGAGTCTCCGCACTCTGGGCAGCCCGAGCTCTCCAAGCCCCACTGTCCCTGCTTCGGGTGCGCATCTGCCCACAGCTGCCTGCTCCGAGTCTGCAGTACCAGCCGTCCCCCCTGGCCTCCGCGGGGAGCTGTCCCTTCAGCACCACACCGAGCGGGCAGGGGCCCGCAGTCCCCAGTGCAGCGCCCCGCGGTCTTGGGGAGCCCCTCAAAACCGCACTGCCGGCTTCCCCGCTGTTCCGGAGCCAGAGCGTTCCCCTACTGCCCCCAGCCCGGCTCCACCTCCCCGGCCCACGGTCAGCACCGACCTGGTGGTCCCAGCAACCGTCTAAGCCACTGCAGGGCTCCGGCTGACTCCAGCAGGCAGTGCGGTGTGCTCAGCCAGCTCGCGCCGCTGCCTGGTGTAACTCCGCCAGGCGAGCTGGGACCGAGGCTGCTGCCGCGGGCGGGCGGATGCCGAAGGCGCCCTCCAATCACGCCCCTCAGCCAGGCCCTGACGCCGTACAGCTTCTCTTCCAGAAGGGAGATTCAAAACCTCTCTCTCTCTCTCTCTCTCTCTCTCTCTCTCTCTCTCTCTCCTCCCTCCCCCTCCCTCCCCTCTCTCCCGCCCTCCTTTTCTCCCCTCTCTCTTTCCTGTTTTTCCCTCTCTTCATCCTCCTTTCCCTCTCACTGTCTCCTCCTCCTCATGCTCCCATTCTCCCTCTTCCTTTTCTCCTTTCCACTCTTTTATTCTCCCCGCATTAAGCCCTACTGATCTTCCTTCAGCTAGATTTCTTTCCTAACTCCTCTGTGTCCAATCCACAAGCTCGAAGGTTTGGAGGGGCTGTGGGGGCAGGAGTCGAACAAGGGTTTTTGTTTTTGTTTCTTTTTTTTTTTTTAGCAGAAAGGATTGCCTCTTCAGGAAAGTTCTTTTTGGTTACTCCGGGCACACTAGGATAGGCGTCCTCCCTTTGGGGTGCTCACTTCCCTAAAGGAGCCCCAGTTTCAATCCCCCCCCAGCCCCGTGCCTGCTGAGTCTTGCCTGTGAGCGGCGTCTGGACTAGGCAGTCACTGTCACATCATTTCTGCAGTTTATGACTGTAGTGTCCAGCTATGCACTCACTCCAGAACCACTGGTGTGTAGGATGAGGAAGGCCCTCCTAGGGGGTGACTGGCTCTCTGCTCTGGACCTAGAAGCAAAGTCCTGCTGCAAAACTGCAGGGGGAACCCTAGGCGGGCCACTCCTCATCCTCTGTTGGTCTGTTATCCTCTGAAGAAGCCATAGTTCTCTGCTAAAGTTATTCTAGAAGGCACTGCTTTCCCCCCTCAACCCAGGGAAGAGAAGGGACTCTGACGGCAGGGGGACCCCTACTCCTCGTTCAGCCTCCCCTCCCCCTCCCCTCATGCTCATCTGTGCCCTCCTTTTCTCTCCAGATAAGCCTTTCCTTTCTGCCTGCCATCTATTGGTTCCCCACCCCTTCCTTTAATCCAGCCCTAGGTGTAGGAAAATGGCTCCAGGGAGGAGGGCCTTGCACCTGGCGTTGGAAGCTGAGCTGAAGTTCAGGCACCCATCAGAGCTAGGTCAGAGTGGAGATGACTTCTGCTTCTGAGATGAGAGGGATGGCTTCTCTCCCAGGAGCTGCGGTAGGGCAGGATCCTGGGAGAGGAAGGAGGTTCACAGTCGATGCCTTAATGTGGGGGAGCCTTACAAATTGAAAACATTGGTAGTACACCCTGCTCCTCTTGGACCAGGAGGGGCTTTGTAAAAATGGCAGTGGTGTGTGTGTGTGTGTGAGAGAGAGAGAGAGAGAGAGAGAGAGAGAGAGAGAGAGAGAGAGGGAGAGAGAGAGAGAGAGAGAGAGAGAGAGAGAGAGAGAGAGAGAGAGAGAGAGAGAGAGAGAAAAGAGAGAGAGAGACTCTTGTTCCATTAGAGCGACTTAGACTGGCCCCTATTGCTAGAGGGAAGTTCTAAGCCAAGAGATCTGACATTTCAAGACCTGAAATCCCTCCCCCTTTTCTTTTCTATGAGTTCTTTAGCAAACATGCCCTGTGCATGGGGCCTGTGCCAACTGCATTCTGGCTATAGCTGGGCCCTTGCCTTTGACACGGACATTGATCAAGCTAGGATCAAAATCCAACTCACACTACAGGAAAAGACCGAGCTCAGTCCTGGAGGCTGTGTTTAAGATGGACTTGTGTAAGCACCGGGATGGATCCGGCTCTTTCGAAGAGGCTGGGCTGGGGCTACCGAGATGAAGGGTCTGAGAGTGGCTTCCTACCCTCAGGACAGAACTGAGGGGGCATTAGTCCTGGAAGGGCCGATGAGTCTTGTTTAATTGAAATTGACTCAGTTTAGTAGCTGGCAAAGTAGATGCTAAGGGTGGCTGAGTGAATAAACAACCAACACAGGGAAGACCAGAGCTGCAGGGCTCTCTCTGCCTCCCCCGACACCCCGCCATTGCTGGAGATGGCCTTAGGACAATGGGCAAAGAGAGGCAGGGTATAGCTCTGTCAATTGGTGTTACCCAGCCACGACTGTGCGTCCCAGCTCAAGGCCATTAGCTGTGATTGGATAGGACCATCCGGGTGGCAGTCACATTCAAATCCGAGTCTTTTGTGAATCTCTCTTTTTTTTTTTTTTTTTTAAAAAAAAAAAATCCTCATTATTTGACATAAACTGAGCCTAGTTGCAGAAATCTTGCCGATGAACAGAAGTTCAGCTTGGTCAAGTTTTGAGGCTTCATCCTGTTGATCAATTAGGGCTAACTCACAGTGGAGCGATTTCCCACAGCCAAATCGAGGTGGGGAGGGGAGTCCTTTCTGCCCAGACATGGCTCCCCAATTCTCTGTTAATATTTAAGAAAAGTAGCTGACCGTTCCAAATATTCCCTGATGATGATAACGCCACTAACCTCAGCAAGGACTACGCTCCCCAAGGGCCTGAGGTGCCAACTTTGGGCCTTTTTATATAAACCACACTTTCTCATTTAATTTCTATAAACCATCATTTTCAAGATGCAGACATTTTAGCCCAGGGGGAGAAGGTGAGTCTTAAACAGAGCCAGGATTCCAGCTGCTATGGCACTGGGACTGATGGGCCTTCTAGCACCTTCTAGCACTCCGGGTTGCTTTTCTTCTGGAACGTTTCAACCTTCCGTAACCTATGCAAGTGGAACATTTGCAGCATAATATCTATATCTATCTATATCTATATATATAATTTTTGTGTGTGTGCATGTGCAATATCTATCTATCTATCTATCTATCTATCTATCTATCTATCTATCTATCTACCTATCTATCTATCACCGGTATTTATAGTGTGATTCCTGTTGTTTGGTTTCTAGCACACACATGCATGCAGAATTGCATGCACACACATGCACACACACATATGTATATGTGTGTGTGCGTGTGTGTGCATGTGGGTGCATGTGTAATATCTATCATCTGTCTGTCTGTCTGTTTATGTATTATAGCACTGGTATTTATAGTCATTCCTGTTGTTTGGTTTCTAACACACACACACAGACACACACACACACACACACACACACACACAAAGGCACACCATGTATTCACACTTAGATCAGGGTGCTCGTGTCATGCAGACTGCGGTATTTCTTCCCCCTCCTGCCTCTCTAATCCAGCTAGCTCACTGTAAGCGAGCGTGGGCATGGGAGGTGGAAGCAGGCAGCCTTTGGTCTTCACGGAGCATTGAGAGCAGGAAGAGGGTGCCAGGTTTGGAAAGATTCACGAAATGGTGTTGCTCTGTGCCTTGGATGTTCACTAGGAAGCCAATTAGGAAAGCCAGGACTTCCACAGCACCGAGGAACAGCGCGTGAGGAATGACAGCTGTCATAGACTGCAAATGTGCGTGTCAGGGAGAATGGCTTCCAGAGAGTGCCTGTCCAAAGGTCAGCCCCCCCCTTCCTGCCCCATCACCTCCCTCACCCCTTCGAGCACTCTGAATGCCATGAGGGAAAAGGAAATGACAGATCTAGTCTGACTGGAGCTTTGCTGGCCGAATCATACCTCAGCTGGCATGAATGGGGTTCAGGGAGGCCTGAGCTGCCCACATCCTGTGGTTCTAGCTTGAGCCTGGAGGGGCAGCATTGGCCTTGCTTTGGGAAGGTGGCCTGGTGCCAGAAGAGGAAATAACGGTTGGTAGTTGGAGCACTGAGAAAGGTTCCACGTCATACTGCTCCTCTGGGGATTCTGGTCGCCAACAATGGCTAGGGTATGGTGTGAGACTCCCCAGTCTACCTTTGTCAGCATAGAATGGTGCTGTGTGAAGGCAAACTGGCCATTGTGCAATGGTGTGCCTGTGCCCGTGGCCCGGGGTGGGAGCAGACAGCACGGAGGACGTGGGCGCCATTGCTGTTGTGTGGTATGACATGCTTGGATCTGCTGCCGCCGACTCTCTCTGTTTGCTGCTGAGTCCCTCCTGTCGAGAGCCGATGTGACAGTACACAGCCAACTTTGTTTTACAGACGAATGTTTTTTTTCTTTTAAGGTTTATTTATTTTATTTATATGTTAGTACACTGTAGTTCTCTTCAGACACTTCAGAAGAGAGCACCCCATTACAGATGGTTGTGAGCCACCATGTGGTTGCTGGGAATTGAACTCAGGACCTCTGGAAGAGCAGCCAGTGCTCTTAACCGCTGAGCCATCTCTCCAGCCCATAGACGAATATGTTAATGGTACTGTTATGGCACTGGTTCTGATGTAAGGCGAGGGCACATGTGTACAATTGTGTGTACCAAATGGCTGTGCACTGTGGGGTGGATTTACATGGATTGTGCTAGAGTCAAAGGGTCTAAAGTTGCCAGCGTTTCTGGTGACTAATGCCGCCATCCATTAGAAATGACCTAGTGTTAGGATGGTGGCCTTGGGTTCCTATTGGCAGATGTAAATGTGAGTCACAATGGGTGGGCACACATGTCACCGTCATTGAGTGGGGACAGCAGAAGCAGTGGATGTGTACATGAACAGCCAGAAATTTATCCTGACCACTGTGCAAATGTGCAAAATATGCTACTGGAGACGAGTAGCTTCCTCTCCCCTTCCTCCCCACCACAAAGGCTGTAAGCCAATGCACCAGCTCCTGCCCATTTGGGAAGGAGAAAGACTCCTAGAACCCTGTAGTTTTCCAGAAAGCTCCAAGGTTTCACACATGCACCCTGACTCGCTGGCAACACATGAGCGTGTCTGTGGAAAATGCTCAAGGAATCCGTTCTCGTCCCCAGAGCCTCCAGTTTGGCTCCTCACTAGCATCCGCCTACCAGTTCCTCGTGGGTCCTGCATGCCCTTTATCCGTGCCCATCTCCCCATCCAGGCACCCATTAGCACGTCAAAGAAGCCCCGTTCCAGCCCACACAGTGTACTCCGGGGCATCCCTACACAGTCGCTGGCCCTCTCATCTGGAGCTCTCCCCGAAACCTTGCATTTTCGTGTCTGTCTGCCAGAATGTAGCACCTCCCTGTCCACCAAAGGAGGATGTGATTCCCCTTCTCCTGTCTCGGGTTCCTTTTCAAGCTTCCTGTTGGGACTTCTGTCTCCTTACATCTACCCCGGGCCCCTCCAATTCTTCTGGACAGGGTCAGATGTCCCTGTCCTCTGATGACCTCGGATGACCATGGTCTTTCAGACCCTAATTTCCAAGCTCCAACTTGAGCCCTGCTCTTTCTTGCACAGTGGGCAGGCAGTATCGAATTGTTACCCAGGTCTTTGGGGGATCCCCATCTTAATGGTCCTCACACCTTGTAGACTCTTGGTCTCCTGCCAAAAACCTGCCCAGAGACAGTTCTTATGCCATAGAAGCCCACCTTGCAGCACATGGGAATAGCACACGAAAGGAGAAGTCCAGGTGAGAATCCCCCTGTAAATCTCAGGATGCTAGAGCTCTCTTAGACACTGAATGTCAAAGGGCCCCACTCCTACTCAGAAGGATGGAGAGGGGGTGTGTTTTTAAGCACTCTGCAGATTTGCAGGCCTTATACCACATGGGGCAAAGCAGTCTCTGGCATGGGAGTCCAGCATTGCATCTTTTATTGGCTCTCCAGGAGTTTCTGACCCATGCACTGGCTGGAAAGTCCTGGTCTTGACCCTGCAACTTCACACTCGATCTTATGCAAAAAGAAAAAAAAAAAAGAATCACGGAGTCACAGACTGTTGGCGGATTATCACAGAGGGTCCACACACTCGCTTCATAATCTTCAGGTCTACAAATCTGTGTCAAGAGCTTGGAGCTGGGGAGCTTCTCCATCTGGGAAGAATTCTTGCTTTCCAAATTTTGTTTGTTGTGCAAAGCTCCTCCCCCACCCATCCCTTGAAGGACCATTGTGACATGTCACCTGCGTGTGTGAGGACCCATGTTCTCCCTACTGGTGCAAAGGTACCTGGCAGGGGCTTGTGCACAGAGTGGGTGAGCAGAAAAGGATGTCTGTGACTGGTTAGCATGCGCTGGCCCACAGACAGATCCTGCTTGTTGATAAAGGAATGGCGAGGACGTTTATTGCTGTTTCATTAAAGCCAGAGATATTGAGGGACTCGGACAGATGATAAAATCCTCCTGGGCCTCTCTCTGGTCAGGAGATGAAAGGACGCGCTGGAGAGCCTCGGGATGCTGTTATTTTGACGTTGAGGGTGGGGAGGGGTTCTTGTGTTTAGGAGACAGGGAGGACAGAGGGCCGTGAAAAATGCATCAAAAGTTAAAAGCGTGCAGTGGAGGGACACTCGCCTGGTGCACACTCAGCCCTGGCTTCAGTCGGGAGAACCACGTCAAAAGGTCGAAAGCGTCAATGATAAAAATGACAGTTTTCTATACTCCGAACACTTGGGGGAAATGGGGCCAAAGTCGCACAGCAGGTTCGTGGACCTTCTGATTCCTAGGTAACTGTTCTCTGTAGGTGTAGTTCAGCAGCACCTGCCACCTGCCACACCTTTTCTTAATGGCTCCCTTCCTTCTAGGTGCTCATTTAGGGACATTACAGGTGCCAGCTCTTTAGAGGCCACACGACTGCCCTTTCGGGGTAGGTGTTTTCCCGTGCACGTGTTCATTTTACATCGGGCGTGGACAGAGAGAGCCTAAGGCACGCCAGGTTCTCCCCGGACTGCTTCACACCGAGAGATACACACACACACGCTCCGATTCACACGTCTAAGGTCCTGCGGGCTCTGTGACGTGAGTGGAGGATGTCGGGGGGAGATACCCACAGTCCATGCTATTACAGCACGCGGAGAGCTGTCCTAGCAAAGAGGGAGCTTGGAGGGAGAAGGAAACACGCACAGCTTGCCCGCCAGGTGGAACCGAAAGCCCCGAGCAGGGAAGAGGCACGGGCTCTGATGCTCCTGACCTCAAAGGCTCTGGGGTGTCTGAACAATCTCAGATGCTTCTCCCAGGAGAAGACAGCATGGTTCTGCCAAGGAGAGGCATGGATGGAGTCTCAGTTGCCGTCTGGCCTCCCTGTCTACGTGATGAGTACCGGGGTTCAGTTTTCTCACTGGTACAATTAGGAAAGCCACTCTACCTCCCAGCACAGCAGTCAGAAGGCTTGGATGGAGCCCTGCTTGAAAAATGACAGCCTGACCCCCTAGAGCATCAGCTTCTCCCAGCTCCCTAGCAACACATGAGGCTCTGTTCTGGAGTTTGGGACAGCGTGGCCGTCGGACACAGCCTCCTTTTATGACCTTCTTGGCTAAGAATTTTGCCCTTAAATATCCTAGAGTTTATGTTGTGGTGAGAAAGAACAGAACAGAACAGAATGTTAAGGCAAGGGCCTTCTCTTTTTCCCCTTTGTGGTTTTTTTCTCGAAATACAGGAGACTGGGGTGAAGCACTCCCTAAGGGGAGCCACCCAAAGGAAGTCCAGTGGGGCTCAGACATCAGGCTGTACAAGAGGAGGAATTTTACACACACACACACACACACACACACACACACACACACACACACATTTAGAAATGACTGCTTCTGTTTCTCCTCAACTTCCAGCTGTTTCTCTCTGGTAACAAAACAAAATTAAACAAATGCCCCCTTTATTTGGCAAGCGAAAGGTCTTTGGAAGACATAGCCAGACAGAAAGCTCACAGGTACTCCAGCAGAGGGGCTTCTCTTTGGGGTAGGAGATTCCCACTGACTCCTTAGGGCTGCACGGTATTACCTTGAACGCCATTACCTGCCCTCTGTTTTCAGCTAGTGACACTAAGGTGCAGAGAGGTTAAATACCGTGTTCAGGATGACATAGCCAAGAGACATCAACACCAGCATCTGCAGTTGGTATGTGATGATAGTTGGCTGTGTCTGTAGAGAGGAGACAGGTCGTTTTCTGGAAGGCCAGGCTGAGAGTATAGCTGCAGGACAACTGCTCCTAGAATTTGGGTGACTCTGAGGGGACACCTTGGGGACCTCATCATGGACTGTTCCTTCTAGGGGCTGGATGTTCCAGGTTTGAAGTTGGTCAAGTGATGGGAGCCGTAGGTCCAGGCTCTACAATGATGCCCTGAGGGTTAAATGACCCCTATCTCTCTAAGCAGACGTCCACTCACATCCGCTCAGCCTCAGTATCCAGGCGGAAATCGGATCCAGGACCCCCATAGATACCAACATTCTTGGATGCTTGAATCTCTTGTATAAAACAGGGTCCTGTTTATACAACCCGCCATGTGCTTTGTAGCCCCAACGGCCATTCATGTTGATTTGTTGGTTCAGGCTGTGATCCGGATGAAACACAGAGGCCCTCCATATCCACTTGGGCTCAACTGAGCCGTAATTCAAAATCTTTAGAAAATATTGCCTCTGTACCGAAGACACATGGCCTTTTCTTTTACGTTGCACCTCAAGCGATACAGGACAGTGGGTTTCACACGGCATTCACATGGTCTTAGGCTCGGTTAATAATCTAGAGATGTTTTCTGGTTTGGTTTGTTTTAAAGACAGGGTCTCATGTAGCCCAGGATGGCCTGAAACCCACTAGGTAGCCAAAGATGACCTAGAATCCCCTTTCCTGCCTCCTCTTCAGGAGTGCTGGGTGCTTCCATGCTAGGCTTACAGATGATCCACGTCTGAGGCCTCCATGTCTTTGAGATATCCTGGATGCCAAGGGGAGACGCCATGAGCAAGTGCTGAAGGCCAGAGTCTTTTCTGGGTATGGGGAACGCCTGGCAAAACATATACCAATTTCTGCCTCTTTAGTAGGAGAATTTGGCACAAAGTCAGGCACAGTGATTCTTGAAGGAGATAAGGCTATGGCGGGTGAGAAAGGGGCAGCGGCCTGCTTTCTGCCTTTGGGCCCGGAGTTTTCACTGTCAGGGCAAGGCTCCAGGGAGACTTTTCTTGGAGGATAAATAGGGACCATCCCCAGACACCCAGCAGCGGCCCTCGGTCACACTGTGATGTCCCCAGGACTCTTCCAGAACTCTCTGTTGGTGATTTAGTCTCCATTTTCAGACTCCATTTCCTCTCGGGGTGGGGGTGGGGTCATGCTTATGTAAGCGACATCTTTTGTGTGCCGTTCACCTCTTCTGATGAGAGCCAAACAAAGCAATGAATGTCCTCTGATTCCCCAGTGCTGCTCACTCCTGCCTCAGCCCAGCCGCAGGACAGCCTGCTGCCCCCGGTGACTTTGATCAAGACTTCCCCCTGCCTTGGTTTTTCAGTCTTCACTCTCCCACTCCCTCCACAGGCCTGTTGTCAGCCCTTTGATCAGCTCTGTGACTTTCCACTGTGCCTCATCTGGCTTCCATTAGGATGGCAAAGCTGCTCCTCTCACTCCCGTGCTTAGAAGATGCCTCTGACTCACTCTTGCCTGCAGGGTGGAGTCCAAATCCACAAGCCCTCGATCGACTCCAGCCCTGTCCCCAGCCTCTACACCGTGGCTCTGCTCCCGAACACTACTCTTAGGATGTTTGTTTCCTAACTTGATCACCCTCTTGTTTGACCCACAGGATGTAAGAAGCTGTAGGACAAGTCTTGTGCAAGTCTTGCTGTAGCCTGTGACATTTCCATCTCAGGAGTGGGACTCCTAGACCCCGGCCTTAGGTGAATAAAAAGTACTGGGACCCTGTTGTAATCCTACGCTTGCCCAGCTAGAAGTCACCTAAGTTCTCGGGACTCCTTCCATGCTTGAGCCCACAGTGGTGTTCCGTCCTTGGGATGTTTGGGGAGCCATTTGCTGTGGGGACAACACAGTCTTAACCTGTCCATCTAGAGTCTATTTGGAGTACCTTAGTCACTGTGATCTGGGCGAAGCTGATTTCATGGTTCACTCCTGTGGGTGGGCTTAATTAGAGCACGAGGTGCCTACTGGCCTTGGGGACTGGCCCTGCACGGCAACTGGCACTAAGCCGATAAGAATCAGCTTCGGTACTGACTCCGGGGTTGGCAGTCCTGAGGTGCTAGGTACTTGAGCCAACTTTCAGAAGAGCCCGCCCGAGGTCAACAACAACGCAGAGAAGCCCAGAGCTTTGAGAAGGGCAAAGGCAGATCCCCGATGGCACCGTGAGGACCCACATCCCTTCAGCCTCCTCTGCACCTATGGTCAGAGATGACAACCACTAAATACTACCTTTCTACCTACAACTTCAGTGTTGGGGCAGGTTGGGCCCACTGGAGACCTTCTAGACTCTACCTCTGGGGCTGTGCGTTCTGTTCCTCAGAACACACTTAAAGGGGGAGCCAGGCACAAGCTGGTACATGACCTACTATAACATGGCTTTACCCCCATGGGACTCAAGGTCAAGAAGGGGCTTGCAAGTCGAGATCCAACCCAAAACTGTGTCTGAGTCCCAGTGTTTTATCCACGGATCCCATCTCCCACGGTGGGATCTGAATATACTAAAGGTACCGAAATCCATCACAGAGCTTTGTCTGAGGTCCACCCACCTCCCTCAACCCCTGACTGCTTTAGCTTTGCTGAGTGTAAGCCATTACTCCTTGAGTTTAGTTTGTCATCCACAGCTAAGATTTTGCCCCCGGGGTTGGGGCTTTAGCTCAGTGGTAGAGCGCTTGCCTAGCAAGCGCGAGGCCCTGGGTTCGGTCCCCAGCTCCGAAAAAAAGAAAAAAGAAAAAAAAAATTTTTGCCCCCTGATAGCAGTGTGAAGGGAGGGGCTTACGGAAGCAAGCAGGAATTTTCCTCCAAGTATTCCCCAGTGACAGAGAGGCTTTCTCAGATCTGGGATCACTTCGGCTCCCAACTCCATCCCAGAGAGCCGTCTCTTCGAGTATCTTGGTGGAGGCTTTGACCTCCCTTCGTTTTTGGTCTACTTGAAAGAACTCTTATTCTTGGCTGTCTGGTCCTTTTCCAAGGTGACTCTTAGAGAATTTTTGGGCTGTGATGCTTCGAGTCCAAGGCATCAGTTTTTTAAAAAAAACCTTTTCCCAGAGGTGCGGTTCATTCCCCCGTTATCTCTGAGTCGGCTCTCCTGGCTTGTTGCTTTGTTTTGTTCCTATCATGGTTAGACATTCAAGATGGTAGATGGGAAAGGGGGGGCTGCTCAGGAGACTCATGGCGGTCCCAGGGGCTCATGAAGTCACTTAGTATGTGGCTTTCAAGGGCACTGTGGTAGGGGGAGGGAGTCATGATGTCACCAAGGTTTCCACGCCAGGCAATGACTGCTCGTGTGCCCTTCCAATTCCTCTTCCTCTCCCTGCTTTGGGCCAAGGAGCTGGCCCACATGGCCTCTTGTATGTGGGTTTTATCACAGAAGTATTGGCAGGAGGCGAGGAAGTGTGAGGTTAGAGTGTCCCTTGGCTGAAATTCACAATCCCTGCTGAGTGGTTGGTCTTTGTACAAGTGAGTCTGCCATGAATACATGGCTGATTTAGCTTGTCCCCCAGTTCCAAATTCTCTGATTTCTTTCATCTGGTCAGTTTCTTCAGCAAGTGGCTATTTTTTTGGAGATCCAAAGGCTTCCACTAAGATCCTACACAGGCTCTATCACTTCTGGGGAAACCAAGGCCCACAGCTGTTGGGGTCACATTCTGGCCTCACCGATGAAGACTACAGCCCAACTCCCCTCCCCACACCTCAGCT